>NC_072013.1:18228715-18542049 GCF_027791375.1 Indicator indicator
AAGGTCTTAGCAGGCCTACTCTGTCAGCCATACAAGTGTTTCAGAAGATCATGTGTGACTGTTATAAAGACCTAACCTAGCTTTCATTTGGAAGTTGTTTTCCATTGCGCAGAGACAGTTTGTTGGCATTAAGGCACTCTGAGATCACTCATACTCAAGCTAGGTCTGAGCAACATTTGAAAGCCCCATAGAATAACATTACTTACAGGAGACATTTACAAGAAATGAGGTAAGAGTGTGAAAAAAGTTCTCTACCAATCTGAAGTGCTTTAGAGAGAATTTTCAATTAAACCTCAGAATGAGCCAGAAAGGGATTTAATAATAGCTTTTCTCTCCTTTCTTCTCCCCCACAGGAGAGCTGAGAAACCACACACTTACATGGAGCATCCAAGGTTACTAAGTGAATCAGAAGTACACCTAGGATTTCTACAGAGAGCAGCAAGTAAGTTCTGCACTCACAGTGCTGTAATGCATGTTGAACAACAGCAAGCAATCTTTACCCCAGTTCAGTCATGCCTCCTGAAAAGTGAATGATTCTGTGGTGTTTTTCAAAAAGGCTTGGTTTGTGCTAATATACTACAGTAGTAAAGTTCCTTGTGCAACTCTGTAAGCAGGCTTCCCTGTGTTGGCTCCCTGGGATGACAAAAGTCCTCCCGAGTCAACCGGGAAGAAAGCTTGCTGCATCCACCCATGCTTATTAGCTGACTCTACCAGGACAGTGTCCTCTCACCATGTAGGATGCAAATGCTTAGGTTTGGGGCAGCTCCTGGAAGACAAGCTGAAACAAACAGACAGGATTCAAACAAGCACTTAAATGGAAAGGTGCTAATTAAAAACAAACTGAAGCCAAACAAACCCCCGCCTTTTTTCTTTTCTTTTACACTTTTTCAAAAATTCCAGGGCAGGTCCTCTCAGCCATGTGTTTGGGCCTGTAATGGAGCCAGCCACGTGGGGGATTTGCAGAAAGACCATTTGCTTTCAACTGTGAAAGAAGGCCAGTGGGTCTTCTGGAAGATAAAAGGAGGGAAAGCCCAAGTACCACCTGTGATCCTGGAAGCCTCCCTGTGCCAGCCAGGAGACCACCCCTCTGCTCTCACAGGCCAACTGAGGATGGGCATGAGGATGGGAAACAGATGGCAGGACTCAGGGAGAAGCCAGGCAAAGGGATTATGAGACTGAACAACCACCAGGAGGATCAAGGTACAGAGAGAATACATAAGAGGTGTAGGAAAGATATCAGCGAAAACAGGAACAAGGGAGCCCAAGCATGTGAAACCTTGAGCTTGTGCTATTTTCTCCACATTTCTGCTTCAACATTCATGCAGCAGAAACAGAGCACCAGTGTATGCAGTGCTACATACAGTGGCCTCTGGATGTGCAGAGAAGGTGGGGAAGGCACACAAGTTCCATTTTTCCCAACTGTAGCAACATTCTGAGTGGGAAAAAACTTGAATGCTATATTTACACTATTGCAGCAGTGTTTTGTTATTAACTTCATATTTTATGACATCTGAGCCTCTGCAGGACTGTAAAACAAAACAAGGAAGGAAATCAGACATGAAAAAACACCCCAGTGACAGTAGACATCTTTTAGGATTTTAATGAACATTAGTTTCTGTATAGATTTGCTAGCAGGGATTTTGGGCTCTCCCACTCAAGTGATTTGAAAACCAGATCTAAATAGCAAAGTTTTTCTGAAGAGACAGAAATGAGCCTAGTTCAGGCAAATAAAACCTTGTTTCCATTCTTGGAGTGCAAAAATTAAAATCCTCAACCCCTTAGCTAACTATGACTGTTTGAAAGGATTGTCCACAGTTTCCAAGCACAGCCACTAGCTGTGTTAAACTATGCATGTCTAGAAACCAAGAATTTCAACACCACCTCTGAACATCCAGTTCAGGACCAGTGCTGTATAATATTCCTTGTATGGCCATTTTTAAGGCATGCTAAAACCAGAGATGATTTATGTTTAGATGATAAATATGTTAATGATTCTCATACTGAACACAGGGGGATTTTTGGTGCAGTAATGAACTAAAAAAAGCTGTTTGGCAAGGAAAAAAAAAAGGAAGGAGAAACTTTAACAGTGGGAGCTGTCTACTGTACAGAGCAGTGAAAAAAAACAAATACTGTAACATCAGCTGCATCATTCTGCAAGTCAGATTCTTGTGAGACTTCTGTCAGTCCTCAAATTAAACTTTGAAGTTTCTTTTCAGCTCCCTATGTTTTAACAAACAGTCAAAGTCTTCATCTTCTCACAAATATTTCTGCAATTTTTAAGTCCATGGCCAAATGAACTGAAGTCAGTAAAATTGCCATGGCCTGGAACAAAATTATTTAAAGGACATGAAAGCAAGTAAAGCTCCTAAACCCAGCAGCCAGGTATATTATTCTGCAAACACCCAACTGCTACTGCATTTTTAGTGGTGGCACCTCCATTTTTCTAATAGTCTCATGCTCAAAGTACAGTTGCAGAAGCCCTTAATAATACCAACTGCTGAATCCTGAAGGGGAGCTAAACAGCCAGAACAGCTGTTCAGTTGATCATTTAATACATGTAACATCACTTTCAATGGTGTTTTAGATGGAAAAGTAAAATTTGCAGACAGCACTGATGAACAGACTGTTCTGAAAACAAGCACTGAGACGCATCATGTGGACTTGTTACAAGGGGTAAGTCACTGACATTGTTACATGGTTAATCATATTGAATTACCTAACAGTCTTGGACCTTCTGAGTCAATATAGTCATTAAGAACTTTCCAAGCTCAAACCATACAAAGCAACACTGTATTTGTTCCAGAAATGTGATCAGGGGATCAACTTTTCTTCCTAAGGTCAAGAGGGACCTTTCAGATAACCTGTGGACAGGAGGGGATGGTAAAACTGGGATTTCATCTCAGATCCACTCCAGCCTTGCAGACCGTCTGCACCTCCAGCTGCTCTCCACATTGCTCACCACTGCAGATGCCCCCTCCAAGACACTCCTCCTCTCTCAATCTCTGTCCTTCACTGTTATTACTGACATAGAGAGAGGTTTCTCCTCTACCACTCTTGCTGGTTTAAAACACTTCCTCCCTCCAATTGCTGCATCCACTACCTCTTCTCCCCATACCATTGTTATCCCCAGCCTCCTCCTTTCTTTCAGCTTTACCTGGGGCTTCTCCATACTCAAGCCACTGTTGCCCATGCTGATGACTTTGTCCTCACATCTCCATTCAATCTGCAGCCCTCCTTTAGTTCTCTCACTGATAGAATCTCTCATTTCATGTTTTTTTTAATACTCCCAAGCATCCCTGCCTTCCCCTCGCTTCTCTCCCTGCAAGAAACTCAGTAACAAAGACATCAATCTGACAGTCACCCGATCATTGCTCACCACATCTTGCTCCTTCATTCAATTTTTCTCATTGGTATTATTAACTTCTCACCAGCCTTCTCTACCCTGTACCCTCTCTTTCTGAGCTTCCTGTCAGCTCTTTGCCAGGCTCCTCTTTCTGAAAGAAATTCTAGTTCTCACCTTCTCTGTTAGGTGTGACATCTCTAACCATTTCTTCAGCACATCTTACCAGAGAGCACCTACCAAAGAGTAAGCTGAAGATGAGCTTCTCTTGAAATTCTATTCCTCAGACATTCTCCTCTTTGAATACATTCTTTGGAGCAAGTGCATCTCAAGTCTTTTTTTGTTCACCACCTTCCTCTGTAGTGGCTAAACTGGACTAGTTCTCAAAGCCATGATACAATATTACTAAACAAGAACTTAATATTTTTAAACACATACACCATTAATTTTAGGCATTCTTTATCCTCTCTTCCCATCCTCTGAATAATAGCAATGATAATCAATCATACAGCAATACAGCAAATTTTAAAAGACCATGTTAAAAAACAAACCAACAAAAACCCCCACCCACAAACAAACCACCACCCAAAACCCAAACAAAAACAAGCCACCACATTTTACAAGATGTCAGAAAGTGAAGCAAATTTTCTGGCTGTAATTAAAGGAGATGGAAGACAGGAACACATGGATGACCAATGTCTTTTTTAGAATCATAGAATCAGTCAGGGTTGGAAGGGACCACAAGGATCACCCAGTTCCAACCCCCCTGCCATGGGCAGGGACACCTCACACTAGATCAGGCTGGCCAGAGCCTCATCCAGCCTGGCCTTAAACACCTCCAGGGATGGGGCCTCAACCACCTCCCTGGACAACACATTCCAGGCTCTCACCACTCTCATGGGGAAGAACTTCTTCCTCACGTCCAGCCTGAATCTCCCCACTTCCAGCTTTATTCCATTCCCCCTAGTCTTGTCACTACCTGATATCCTAAAAAGTCCCTCCCCAGCTTTCTTGTAGGCCCCCTTCAGATACTGGAAGGCCACAATAAGGTCACCTCAGAGCCTTCTCTTCTCCAGACTGAACAGCCCCAACTCTTTCAGTCCGTCCTCATACAAGAGACACATCAAGTACTTTCTTCAAAGAAAGACAGAACCATGATGCTAACAAAACAGCAGCTCAATGACGGGAAATTATAGCCAAATATAGGACAGCTTTCAAGTGTTCAGCTTTCCCAGGAACCAACGCTGTGGTTGCTGCATTATGAATCTGCTGCCAGCTGTCGCTCAGGAATGGCCCCAACAAGAAACCAGCAGCTTTTTCCATTGACGTTTCACCAGCAGAAACACTGCCTTGTTGGCCCAGACACCTCTATTCACTAGCATTCTTGACACGAGCAGCTCAGGCTCTGCCCATTGCCCATATGACAGAAAAGCAACAGCTCTTGAATTTCTGTTTTCTTCTTTACCCACAACAGCAGCATGTACAGTAGAATTAAGGCTGGCATTGCAGACTTAAATCTGCATGCTGAAGGAGTGGATGTCTTCCTCTCAGCTTGATTTTACTTCAAAGGGCCATGACTACATGCGTCAATGATTCAACACCTGTAAATAAATATTCTTTCTGATATAAACCCTTTTTTTTCCCCACGCATACACACACTACTGCTGCTAAGACCAAGGAAAGTAGAATCTTCTGCCAAGTCTGTCATTTGTCTGTTCTGGAGCTGTTGATTACCATGTCACTCCTCATCACTGCTAACAAGGTCTGCTCAAGTTTTCCTTCTTTGGTGAAAACAAATACATTTTGTTTGGCACTAGCATGGGGATAAAGCAGAGATAATTCTATCTAGAATTATCTACCTGTCTAGAAAGCAAAACCTTTCATTTCAGAAATGTGGTTCTCAGGAGAAGTTAACGTACTTTACAGGCAAAACAGCTGTCATTTTGTCTCACCAAAGATATCAGACTCTGAACATGAGCTCACTGGCTTCTAGATCACTTTTGATGTGATACCTCATGTAACAGATTCCTTGCTTAGACAGCATGGCCAGATAGATGTTTTTCTCTTTGTTCATTCTCTTCTTTGCTTTTTCCAACTCTCATATGTACTTTTCTCTATCTTCACATATTCTTGCCACACATTATTTGCTACAGTTCCTTCACACTTTAGGGCAATTCTGCAAGGCTCTTCTGGTGTGCATGTATTGCCACAGCTGAACACATATAGGACAACCATCTGGATGTTAAGAAAAAATTCTTCACTAAAAGGGTTGTAAAGCACTGGAACAGGCAGCCCAGGCATTATCTCTGGAGGCATGTGAAAGACATGTAGATGTGACACTTAGGGACATGTTTTATGTGGTTTCATGGTAGATTTAGCAGTGCTAGGTTAACAGTTGGACTCAATGTTCTTAAACATCTTTTCCACCCTAATTGATTCTATTCTAATTTAAGAAATAAAAGCAAATACAAATTTTACTTAGCACTTTAGAGGAGGGAAGTGAAGAACTTAAACTACTCACCGGAAAGAGGATCTTTGCCAATCATTAAAACATTTGGTAAATTCATTACAATCAGCTGCTGGAGGACCTCCTAAACAAGAAAGAACAGGCAAAATTCAGTGTGAAGGAATCCAAATAAATCACACCACAGAGCTCCATTGATTACAAGGCTTTTAATGTACGGGCAAGTCAGAGGTCACAAGAGGAAGCCCAAGTTGAGAGAGAAATCAGTATTTGAAGATGGCATCAAGTTGCACTGTTAACATACACTAAGCATCTCTTTTAACAATGACGAATATAGAACTTAAAAGTCCCATGGCACTAATCAGAGTAAATCACAGCCATGCCAGGCACACCCATCAGTCATGCCTTTACCCTAGGCATGACCTGTATTCATTTGATGTTCATCATACAGCTGCTGTTTCAGGGTGTATAAACGCAGCTGGTTCAGAGGTACCCAAGTCAATCTGTAAAGTTTGAGTAATTCAAATAATTGGTCAAATTATTTCATGGGTAAGTGGTTGTAGTGGAAAACTCTTGAGCAGGCATCTAGCACTGCTCAGAGAGACTGAATTAAAAGTTTGTTATCTGTTTGCATTTTTTTAATGGGAAGTAAACCAGACTTATGCATGAACCTCATTTAAAGGTAATTTTATTTCAGGGGAAACAAGGGAAAAGAGCTGCATTTCTTGGCTGCCTGAAGCTACTCAGAATTGACAGAACAGGCTTAAAAGAGAGGAAAGGTTACAAGCCCTGGGGCTGGCAAAATGCTCAAAGGTGAACAAATAAATACATTGCAAAGAGGATTCTGCATAGCAATGCAATCAGCCATGCACTTCGGTAACATAAAGAGCTCAGGGGTACAGTTGTCAGCTTTAACCTGCAGTTACCAGCACTGACTTGTAATGATCTAAATAAAACATATTGCAGGAAATTGTTTCACATTAAAAGCCTAGAAGGAAAATGGTTGTGTGATTAGAACACTGTGCTGGGATTCAAGAAGCAAAGGTTCGCACATACAACACTACCAAACGTTTGGCAGGTGCCTTTCTCCCTGCTTGTCTCCCTTTCCCAGCCCACCTCTAGGCCACTGGGAGGGCACAGGCATTGATAGTTGCAGAGTATTCAGAGCCAGGGGAACAAGTGCTGCCATCCAGCACAGAAATGAGCTTCCTGAAACAATCACCCATTCACCCAAACACTTCCCCTCAGAGTTACCTCATTGTTATTTCTCTGCTTTCAGAGTTATCATAGTAGGGAAATTAGGCCTGATTGAGAGAGGAAATATTTCAGTGAGCCTGTAGCATTTGATAAGTCATCAGAATGGATATTCTTTTAAAAGTTTTGAACATAACACATTTTTTTTTTCATCTAATCCATGTCCAAAACATACTCAGCAGTTTCTCTGTTGGATAAAGCAGAAATATCTCAGTGTCACAGCTGATGGGGTTTTCAGTGCTGTCAAGAAAGAAGCTCTAAAGAGCTCCATGCCATGTGAAGTTTGGCTAATGCAGATAACCACTATGTTGAGTCATTAGCTAAATGCATTTGAGTAATTAAAAAACATTTGTTTGCACCTGTTACCAAAACAGGTGCAAAGCTTATTCAATTTAACAGCAGATGGCTGGACTGCAATATCTGCTATGACAATACGGCATGGCATGAGACTGCAAGGAAGGGGTGGGGGGGAAATCAGAATTTGCATAAAGTAAAGTATTGAGCTTTAACCAGCAATTTCCATGGCAAAAAAGAGAAAGAACTCTGTCTGCAGTCACCCAGCGTGTGGAGTGGCATGAAGGCAGGAATGCATAAGGAATTTGCGTTGTCTTTGTGTAATCATCAGATCACTAGCTATTTAACTGGCAGACACAAAAGACATTACAGCTAACCTTTATGCTATTAACATTCCCATGAGCTTCTTCTCTAAAATTATTTGAGTATACCATCCACCATAACCTCAACTGAATGCCCTTTGTAGCCATCTGAACTTTGGTATTTTCTGGCAAGAATCTGACAGTCACTGAATACAAACTGAAATGGCCTGTGAGGAGTGATTTCTTAATTCAAAGACTGAGCTGTTTTTAAAATAAATAATTTAACAGATAACTGTCTTTACTGTTCTAAACACCTTCACCTTCCAATAAGCGATTGTGAAAATACCTATCCATTATGTAGCACAGTTCACCAGTAGATCTCAACACACTAAACAAAGGTCAATGTCATTGTCCTCCTTTTTCAAGACAGGAATAGTTGCGTCAAGTGTAACAAACTACCCTCTGATAACAAGAGATGTACCAATGAACCATTCGCTCACACAGCCATAAGCAGGACATAAATGCGTTAGCTAAAAGCTCTTACACTGACAAACCTATCAGCATAGGCTGGGGACTGACCTGGTGGAGAGCAGTGAAGAGGAAAAGGACCTGGGGGTCCTAGTGGATGGAAGGTTAACCATGCGCCAGCAATGTGCTCTTGTGGCCAAGAAGGCCAATGCCATTCTGGGGTATTAGAAGGGGTGAGGTCAGTAGGTCAAGAGAGGTTCTTCCCCCCCTCTACTCTGTCCTGGTGAAGCTGCATCTGGAGCATTGTGTCCAGGCCTGGGCCCCTCAGGGAATTGCTTCAACGAGTCCAGCACAGAGCCACAAAAATGATTAAGGGAATGGAACATCTCCCTTATGAGGGGAGACTGAAGGAGCTGGGACTCTTTAGCGTGGAGAAAAGGAGACTAAAGGGTGACCTTCTTAATGCTCACAAATATGTAAAGGGTGAGTGCCAAGAAGATGGAGCCAGGCTCTTCTTGGTGATGCCCAGTGTCCGGACAAGGAGCAATGGGTGGAAGTTGAGGCATAGGAAGTTCCATGGAAACATAAAGACAAGTTTTTTTCACTGTGAAGGTGACAGAACACTGGAACAGGCTGCCCAGAGGGGTTGTGGAGTCTCGCTCTCTAGAGATATTCAAGACCCACCTGGATGGGGGTATGATCTGGTATAGGTGATCCTGCTTTGGCAAGGGGGTTGGACTAGATGATCTTTTGAGGTCCCTTCCAACCCCTAACATTCTGTAATAAAATGCAGTATTTCTCCACAAGGGCAGCAAGTTACTGTATTATATAAAAGGATGCTGTTATGCTTCAAATCAAGCATGGCTGGCAAGACACCACAGCAGAGGCAGAGATGGTGTGTGTCTCCTGCTTCAGGTGGCCAGCATGGCTAGGGAGAAGCTGCTGGAGAGCAAAGCAGGGTTTTGAAACATTAAGTAGCACACAAAAAAACCACAGTACTCTGTAAATCAACTGTACAAGTGGAAAAAAAATTAATTCCTCCTGTGAGAAACCTTTTAATCATTTTTACGGCACAATTAAAGCCTGGTTAAAACAGTAAAGGTTACAGCAACAACATATGGGAACAATTTCCCTGATTATTAGAACAATTAGGGTCTGAGCTGCCAGCTTTACACCTAGACCATTAACCAACTCAGAGGCCAGCTGCTGCAAGTCAGGAATCACCTCCTTCGGTCTACTGTTTGCCTTTTTTCCCCTTCTTCTATTGTTGCTAATGAAATTTTCATGAAAACATGTCAGTATCGGAAGTGTTATTTAAGGAATTGAATGCAGAACAAATCACCATCTGTACATGCCTGAAGTGCTCCTCTGCCAAAGATCTGGATATTTTAAGAGATGAAGAGATTTGTCCAAAAATCTTAGCTCTTTTGACAGTACTGATGGGTGCTTCTAGTTAGCAGGTCAACACCACTATCACAAAATATAAAGTTCAGCAGCCAGGTTTTACACTAGAGTCAGAACCTCAAACTGAGTAAACAAACCCCAGGAAGGTTTCTGCTTGCAGAGTTACATGATAGGGAGGGCTTTCTAAATGAAAGCTGAACTGGGTGTACAACCCTTGATTGCTCTCTCTCTGCTGTGCCTGCCTGCAGAGATGTGGGGCATGAAGACTGCCAGCAGATCTGAGAAACAAGAAGGATACTGCCTAAGTCAAAGCTCAGATTTGCTGATAGCAGCTATGCACTCCAGGACTGGTACCCTAAGGATTCAAAAACATCAAGTTACCTTGAAATCATGAGGTTAAATATTAATAAATAAATGCTGTGTTGTCATTAGCAGCCTTCTGGCATTTAAGCTATTGCTGCACACTTGCTTCATATTTGCAAGCTCTTTGCAATCACTTTGCTAAAAAAGGAGCTTAAAAAAAAAAAAAAAGGAAGAGACAGCCACCACCAAAATTCTCCCACACTGATTCTAGCAGCCAAGGGCTTTAGGAAAAAAATCAAGACACATACAAGATTCAGGATAAAATTCTAAGCACTGAGTTAAGCACTTAGGCTCATTAGGAGCATGAACAAACATCTTCATTCCCCCCATCTAAAAGTTTCTAATTTGTTTCTGGAGTGCTGAGGAACATTTTATCTAATCGTTTTATCCTTCCAAGAGATCACACACACCAGATGTTTGCTCTCTGTCTCTGATCATCAGAAGAGATGCAGTGGCAGCTCTCACTCTCAAATCACCATGGTTATATATTAACCTTTTATTTACCTGTAACAGAGTAAGTGGGCCCCTTGTAATTTTATAGGAACAAAGTCTCCTTGGTCCATACTACACTTCTCCATTAGACATTTGCTTCTTTAAGATGCATTTCCATCAGCATGGAATAAAGTGGTCTCAAGGTATTATTTCTGGCTGCATTTTTAAGTGCCAATGACTGTTGCAAAGAACGCATTGCTAGGAAAGGAGCAGGTTAAATTGTTCTTTCTGTGGCTGAGAGACCAGGCAAATACAAGCTCCTCGCAAGAACCTTCCCCTGCACTGCAGCAGAGCACAGCATTAACAGAGTAACTACCAGCTTCTCAGGCAGAATTAAATTAACCTCTGCCCGAATCCTAAACAAGAAAGAGAACTAAATAAATTATGTAAGAAGCACAGCAGCCTACTGGCCATTGTAATTCAACGCTCAAGCCAAGCAATTCCATTTAAGTATATTGCTTGGCTATAAAATGCTAATTGCCAGGCTGACTGGGAGCCAAATGGTGCTTTCCTCCTTAAAATGCCCATGAGGAAAAATCATCACCGGCTTTATTTATACCAGTAAGAGCAAACACTCACAGGCAATCCGGCTTACATTTCAGCTGCAACTCAGGCCAATGAAGCAGAAAAGTTAAGCAGAATTCTGTGTGTGCAGCACAGCCAACATCTTTCTCCAATAGCCTCAGCATGGATCTGATCTCACAAGTATCCTTGGAGCGGGAAACATTGGCTGAAGGAGACGCTACATGCTTAGATAAGGTCTCAGCAGGAGTCAGTGCCCATCTGCACCAGCTCATAGCCTCCCAGAAACTGGATGGAGTGGCAGTTCTGTTCCTACACATCTTAATGTCCCTTTGGGTGCTAATATAAAGACAGGCTGGGAGCTGCATTTCCCAGGCCTGGTGAGCTCCAAATCCAAGAGACAGCAGATTTCAAGTTTTTGTGAGATCACAACTCCAATGAAGAGTGAACACCAGGTTAATAAATAAGTTTTATCATTAAAATATATTTTACCAGAAAAATGAGACACAGCAGTTCGTTTTTAAGTAAGGTTTTTCAAAGTTTCCAGTTTAGTTTTAATAATGAAAACAAGCTATTCTGCAGCCTTCAACAAAGAGGTTGTCTTAAAAGAAAACTACCACACCAAAAAACACTTGTCTTCCAATACAAAATAATTATTTTTTTAAAGTTTTTTTATGTTACTGTAATTATGTGAAGGGTTATTAATGGTGCCAGGGAAATAAATTATAGCAAGACTGTCAACTGTACAAGGCCCCACAAAAGACCAGACAAGATGAAACAAGCTGCTGCAGAGTAACGAATGACAATGGAGCGAAACACAAACAGGTCTTTTATTGAGATGTTTTCCATGTACAACTTCCATGTGAGCACGCCTGATGACACTATGTGTGTGACTCAGTACTCACTGTTTCCCTGCCAACAAATTATATACATGACAAAATTTGATTAAGAACTTTGCTCATCTCTGCAACTATTGTATTCGTTATGCGATGGACTAGAGGATTAGCTGTCTTTAAAGGGATTTTTTTTCCCCTGAAAACCAGCAAATTACAAAGCACACTCCTAAAGACTCTTCAAGTGGAAATCCGTAAGTCACTAAAATAACTGTTGCCTCATCTGCTGAAAATAATCAGTTCTGACAATCATAGGCTGGAATTTCGGTGGTAGGGGATGTGAAGGAATCATACCTAGTCTTAGCTATGCTCAGCCTGTGCAGAGTGCCAATAAGCAAATGACAGAAATATACTCATTGTAGAAGTACAGTGTATAAGAGTAGGTCTTATTAAAAAAAAAAAAAAGAACAAAAACCCACACATGCTTTGGAAGGCACAGAACAGAGCATCCTAAACAAACAAAAACCCCACCAAAAAAAAAAAAAAAAAAAAAAAAAACACAAAAAAACTAGAAAGGACTCAGGCACAATCATCCACTCAAACTCATTGTTGTGGCCCAGGTTTTGTTACTTATATTAGAGTGATTCAGAAGTCCCAGCAAAACTTCATCCACTACCACCTGTACAAAATAAATAGTGAGACATTCCTGTAACTATGAGCTTGTGTAGGTACATGTGCAAGGCATCAGTATGCTGATGAAAAAAACAGTATCAAGCAGCGGTGGAAGGTGATCCACTGCATGCACTGCTTTATGAGCTGTTTAAATCAACTGCTCCAGGTTGGTATGGAACTAAGTCACCCTGGACATCAGAGGGCAAGGCAAGCCCTGATAAAAGCATTTGCTTTAAGATTAACGCCAATTGTTTACAGTGCACATTGTTTATATCACATGACAAAAGTTCTATGTATATTGAAATAAAAGTAATTTTATTTTTTAATCAAACTGAAGACAAAAATGTCCACTCACTTCTAAAATGCAAAATTAAACATTCAGTGGCTATGTAGCAGCAAATTTCCTACCGTAGGTTCACTGGCTCTGAGATGAATCACTTGTGCTACAACATACAACTATGCACCTAGTGGCAATATGTATTTGACCCAAAGAAAAGAAAATCCAATTGTGGGGCACTGTGTTCTCCTGCTTTTATTGCCAGGAGCACCTTTGACTAATTCACCTACTTTATTGAAAATAAAAAGCTTATTGATTTATCCTCAACTCTTCTCTTCAAATAATGTGCATGTTTATGACAGCATTCAGACAAATTACTCTTGACTTCTATTTTATTTCACCCTGTATTTGTCCTGGGGTGGTTTATGCAGTAACAGGGAATACGAAATGTGCTGTCACTTGACATTACAAATGTAACCAGCTAAAATGTAATCCATCTGTTCAACACACTTCCAGTTAATCTATGGTGATCTCTAAGGACCATAATTTAGCATAACACGTTAAAAAGAAATGGCACAGGCCATCAGAGCAGACTCAAAGCACTTCTGAATTCTCTGAAACTCAGTACCACACATATTCACTTGTTTTAAAAGGAAAACAGTTTTCCCATAGATGCTCTGAGGATATTTTGCAGGGCTAACACCACCAGAAGTTTTCACATCAAACTCTGAAACTGAAAAAAAAGTCTATTTCAGCTTTTAGCATCAAAGCCTGACACCAAAGTACATCAGCCAGGCAGAGCTCTGAGTTACAAGCTCCCCCACTGCCCTGGAGCAATGAAATTTATTATATTTTAAAATTTGCAACATTAAAATACAGCTTCCCATCAAGAAACAAACACCAACCCAACAAAAGCATTTCTAGGAAGGTTATGCATAAGATGTGGTTTCTACATTTCCTCTTATTATGAGTATTTCTAAAACTTCTTCATTTTTAATATGTTAATATAAAACAGACTCAGCAAACACCTAACTGGGTACATGGTACTAGTTCACATAAAATGCAACCGATTTGTTAATGCAATTTCTATACTGTCATGAAGCAGCACAAAATTAATTAATCCAAGGCAAGCATAGGGTGAGTTGTGGGGCTTATTTAGACACGCAGAGCAAGAGATCTGCACTGCAAATTCAACACTGCAATGTTAAGTCCTAGGCTCTAATAAAGCACCAAGAACTCCAGAAAAGCAGATGACCACCAAAGTAACAATCATAGAATGGTCTGGGTTGGAAGGGACCTCCAACCCCCTCTGCAGTCAGCAGGGGCATCCTCAACTAGATCAGATTGCCCAGAGTCCTGTGGCACCTCACCTTGAGCACCTCCAGAGGTGGGGCCTCAACAACCTCCCGGGGCAACCTGTTCCAGTATTCCACTACCCTCATAACACAGTGCCTTAAAAAGCAGCAGCCAAAGGTACAGGAATACAAAGCAAAGTTTTCAACTGGTCTGAAAGGATGACAGAGGGGGTACAGTGATAACCTATCCCACCCTGCAAGGATGCCTAACCAGACAATGAGATGCCACAGGACAAATGAGGTGGTTGGGAAAGCGTGGGGAAGAAAAAGTTGTATTGATAATGTCCATAGGTTAAAACAAAACCAAACAATCTCATACATGCTACTCATCGATTACATTAGATGCTTTCTCAATCTCCTGACAACCTGACCTTCTCTTCCCTGAGAGCTCACTTGCAGACAAACCAGTTAGCAACCAGTTACCAGGGGCACCAAAAATTCAAATATTAGTAATGTAGAGGAGGGAGTTCCCACAGTTCAGGCACAGCCCCGTCAAATACCCCTAGAAATTTTTAAGGAGTATAATCACAGACTAATGTTACAAGCCTTCCAATTATTTTGAAGCAGAATTTACATCCAACATCATTACCTCAACATATTACCTGCATTATCAGTAGCATCTAATGTACCCAATATCAACAAGTTCAACAAATGCCCCGTCCCTAACCAGATTTGTCACTCTATCAACAGCCTGCAAATTGTTTTCTACAGATGGGCAAGGAGAGAAACTTAAGCAAGACCAGATGGTTCCTACACACACAAATGGTAGTGCTGTTTCTCTTTACAGCCAACAGATTGCCCCAGGCAGGTAACATGCAAGGGACTTTGAAGGTCAATGCATCTTGCACTGTACAGGTGGAGAAGCCATACTAAATTTCATGTGGTTTTCCCAAAGTAACCCAAGCACTCCTGTGAGAGAAAACGCTCCCAGCATGTACTGTGTCAATCACCATTTCTGACATTAAAAAAAAAAAAAGAAAAAGAAAATAAAGATCACAGAAAGTAGCAGCAGTAAAAACTAATAGTGAATAAAATGGGAGAGGGCAAGGAGAGGAAATGTGGGCTGTGCCCTCAAAATAGCCTTTGGGCTTCTCGTCGTTCCCTGTCTGGATTTCCTGTGCTTATTTGTTCTGAACGGCAAACAGCCCTCCCATCTGTGGAGTGACTGCCCCACACCTTTGAGGGGGGACAGCTACCTACAGGGAAGAGGTGCAGTCATTTGTAGTTGACACATGGCTGCTCTCGAAGTTTACTGCCAATAATAAAGTCGAGTTAGGCATAACCCACCGAGGCAAGTACCAGGTCAGGCTGCCAGGAGGTGACAGAGGAGCCTCCCTCCCAGTCCCACCCCAAGGAGGCCTTTCCCTGGCATCCCATTCTTTTGTAAATTGCCAGCCTGGAGATACCTGATAAAAAAGGGATGGTGCTTCACGGATGCTTAGCCCTCAGCAGCTACACAAAGCAAGTAGGTCCAAGAAGGTACCTGGGGCAGCCCCAGCAAATCCTCAGCCCCAGGATATGGGGGCTCAGATCCCATTCTGTGCCATCCCCAGCCCCACCAAATTCACTCGCTGCCACCTTCTCTTACATACTAACAAAAATACTGTGCTTTAGAAGAAAGAGATATACAAATATGCAACTACATGCATATACACAGAGTTATGTGTATATATATATTCCTGCTACTTCTCCCCACTATTACTCTGGAATTACTATACCCGCTCAAACCTGCTAAAATCCTTCTGTAAATACCATTAGATCTGATCCACATTAAGATTGTCCCATGTTCAAAAGCTGAGTCCCATAGATCAGCAGCAAGAGCATTAGGAATTTTACCCCACCACACATAGCAACAAGTTGGCTTCTTAACACACACAACACTGAACAAGTCGATAAAGAAAAAGTGTGACACTTTCTGTACTTGATAAAATTTAGTCTTTGAGAGTCAGGAAAATTCACTTACTAAAGTTGAGTCTGAGAAATGACACAAAAAAATAGTTGCTCCAACAGATCCCTTAAAAATAAAGCAAAATCTCAAACGTTTTGAACACATATGGAAAAAAACACAACACAAGGTGCAACACAAGGTTTTAAATCTGTAATCATTAAATCCTCCCTTAGGAGGGACTGATCCTCCACACATCTGCAAAGCTTAGTCACCTTCGTGTTCTGTTTCACACACATGTACAAGATAGAAAAACATTAAAAATTAACAATGAAAACCCACCAAGCCACAACTCTGGCAGAAGTTAATATCTCAGCATAACAAAGGTCTTACGGCTGCAACTGCACAGCAGGGGAAATATTTCACATTCAAGAAGAAACTTATGGAGGTAAAAAAAAAAAAAAGGCAAGGAAAAAGTCACTTCCAACAGCTGCCACAACTTTGCCTATACACAGAACAGGAAACAGCCAATGTCCCTGTGGTAGCTGATAGGCAAAATTTACTTATCAATGGTAATCCAGGCTATGCATTCACACACATACATACTTGCACATGCAAACACTCTCACAGGAAGAATGTTCAGTCTTGCCAGTTCTTAATGGTGTTCCTTTAAACATCCAAAAGGCTGATTAACCCTGCTTAATACAATCTGTGTAATCTACTGTGAATCTTGCAGATAACTCATAACTGTTAACATTAATTAACTCAGCAGAGCTTTACCCTTCTTGTTCCCCCACCAACCTCATACCACAGATCTCAGTTTCATGACAGCCCTAGCAGACAGCTTAGGCAGTTAAGCAGAAATGGCAAACTTCTGATGGAAAAAAAAAATTAAATAATCCAGGTGCATTTTTTAAGATTACATTCTCTCCCCCCCATTGTATGCTTTTCTTCATTAGTACTTGCCAGTAGTCACAGCACACTTAATGCACACAACACCCTGGAAATACCCATGATACCATAAGAAGAAATATGAAGGGTGCACCTGCACCCTAGAAGATCCTTTCTTTATGCCATCTGTCACAGAAACAGAGGTAAACTATGTCACTATGTTGTTACTAACATTCAGAAAGATTAACTTCTACTACTCCTGCTATGCCAGTTTTAAGGCTTCTGACTAGTGAATTTTCTATGCCAAGAAAATAAACCTTCCTTTTTAGCTGTAAGGTTTAGTGTGTTCCTGAAAACAAATGTCGTCTATCACGTGCTCATACA
Source organism: Indicator indicator (assembly GCF_027791375.1). Classification (NCBI taxonomy): domain Eukaryota; kingdom Metazoa; phylum Chordata; class Aves; order Piciformes; family Indicatoridae; genus Indicator; species Indicator indicator. Next base: position 18,245,916 of record NC_072013.1, read on the forward strand.
AAAGCCTCACCTATAACAAAGAAAACTTTCAAGACCTTGTATTTACTGAGGACAACCTTAAAAATGGTCACAAAAGTTTCAAAACCAGCAAGAACTCCCAGACACAAGGAGTCGCTCTGGCTACAAGCAGAAAAAGCAGAACTACAGGCACTACCAAAAGCCTTTTTTGTATTATTAGTGTAACTTTTCAATTATACTTAATCTTTAGTGTCCTTTAACGTTGCAATGAAGGTGCATGCGTGTTTCCAGGCAGTTTCCAAGCTGCCTCATGCGGATCCTATCCCTTACCTACACCAGCAGAGCTCAGGTTTACTATTTAAGCAACATAATCACAGGAAACTTAATATGACATATCGAGTGACTTGCACTCCCTACCCACCAGACCACAAAACAGCAGCGCAGCCATGGATTGGCTGTCCTTTCAGCTAGCTGAAAATAGAGGAGGGGAGGGTAAATCCCCAGAAAGATTGCTCCAGGCAAGAGTGATTCAAACCTCAGGCTGCAAAGAGCAGCAATACTTCCTCCTGTCTAGCACATTTGGGCTGCTCTGCAAAAAAAAAAAAAAATATCATTAGAATTTTAAAAGCTACAGGTTACACAAAAGTTTACACTGTTGCTGCAACTGATGAGCAGCAGATGTAAGCCTTGCAATGTTCAAAGCATGCTGAGCTCTCCTTAGTGCTTCGGAAGAAGTCTTTATTCCTAAGAAGTAACCTCAGACAAAATTTTAAGGGGCACAGAGAGAGGCACACATCAGCAGAGTGTTTATAGCCTTCACCTCAGTGAAGCACAAAACCTTGGTGAAGAGATCCAGCAGAACAACAGGGAAAGAAGTAACACTAGGTCTGCTGCAAACTCCAAAATGTTGACTATGGTAAGCGCTGGAGTAAGGACTCTTCTGTTCTCATTTATACACAGTTTTTCACATAACATTAAAATAGTTCTGCATATTTGAACATACTTTGGTGGAGGCATTGAGTTACTCTGACAAACCTGTTTTTTAGCTGAGAGTATCATGAATTGGCTGAGCGATGACTAGCTGATTAGAAACTGGAGCTCTATGGGAATTAGTGCAGTCACTCAACAGAAGAAATGCTGCCATAAAACAGTTTGTGCTCTTGAAACCTACAGTTAAGAGTTTGCATTTTGAAGCTGAACATCTGAGATAATGGCCTTACTTCTCAGGGCTCAGAAAACAAGCAGCTCCTGCTAATTTTAAAGGGAGAAATAGAAGCTTATTATCTGGAGGAAATAATCAGAGAAAATCCAGCAGTTATAATACAGCAGCTGAATCCAAGCCTAGACACCCTGGCACCTCCACGATCTGAATTAACCATTTCTCTGAATCTCAACATAAACCTGTGTTTGTACCTCTGTAACATTAAGGCCTTTAGTAAATAGAGGGTGCTAAAATAAGACGTTTAGGTTTGAATAAATTTGTTAAAACCGAAGGATGGGATGCCATCCAGAAGGACCTAAACAGGCAGGAGAGGTGGGGTGAGGAAAATCTCATGGGGTTCAACAAGGCAAACTGCAAGGTCCTCCACCTAGGTCAGTGCAACCTTCAATATCAATACAGGCTGGGGGATGATGAAATTGAAAACAGCCCTGCAGAAAAGGACTTGAGAGTACTGGTGGATGAGAAGCTGGATATGAGCCAACAATGCACACTTGCAGTCCAGAAGCCCAACTGCATCCTGGACTGCATCAAAAGAAGCATGGCCAGCAGATCAAGAGAGGCAGTTCTGCCAGTCTGCTCTGGTCAGACCTCACCTGGAGTACTATGTCTAGCCATGGGACCCCCAACACAAGAGAGACATAGACCTGCTGGAACAGGTCCAGAGGAGGGCCACAGAAATGATCAGAAGGCTGGAACACCTCTTCTATAAAGACACACTGAAAGAATTGGGGCTGTTCAGCCTGGAGAAGCAAAGGGTCCCAGAAGAACTTAGAGCTGCATTTCAGTATCAGGAAGGCAGAGGAAGGACTGTTTAGAAGAGCATGTAACAATAGGAAAGGGACAATGGTTTTAAATTGGGGCAGGATAGATTTAGGGTAGACATAAGGAAGAAGTTCTTTACAATGAGAGGAGTAAAATACTGGAACAGGATTCCCTGGGATGTGGTTGAAGCCCCATCCCTGGAGACATTCAAGATCTGTGGCCTGGCCAGCCTGATCTAGTTGAAGGTGTCCCCCTTCACTGCAGGGAGGTCAGACCAGATGACCTTTGAGGGTCTCTTCCCACCTGATGCAACCTGTGGATCTCCAAGCTAAGCAATTTCTACTGACTGTAAATATGCAGAAGACCTGATAGGTCTCCAAAATTTACCACTGAGCATTAAGGCAGAACAGTAAAAGATGGAATTTCCCCCAAGCTAATCTGCAGTCACTGATGTCACTTTCTAAGTGCCAATACAGAAATAGGCACAACTGAAAATAAAAAGAGATTTGCTGCATTTCAGATTAGCAGATACATGATTCCTTGTGAATTTTAACTGTAAGCCATTCTCACGAGGTAGAGGCAACAGCTCCTTTGAAACTGGCTCAGCACAATGCGGGCAGGAACTAAGCAAGCTTCTTCAAACAGCTCTTGCCAACACCATTCAGCTCCAAGCTGCAAAACTCCTGCTGTTTCCAACTCAGGACTCCTGTGAGCAGACTACTGAAGACACCAGGTTGCGTGGCAAGTTTTTTTGATACATGCACAGGACAGAAGAATGAGAATGAAACCTGCCCAGTGATCATGTTACATAGAAGATTTCATGTCACACTGAAAGGATAGGACACTTTGCCATTTATTCATTCCCTTGCCCCTCATTAAAGAGAAAATATATTGCACTGTGCTATGCATACAGTCCACTTGGTGCATACAATTCATGCAAGTGTTACCAGACATGCTACTATTGTGAAAAAATAAGAAAATGGCACAATGCAAATACCCTATCTCCAAGGTAGAGCAGATATGCATGGTCAGAAAAGTCAAGAGTGCCAAAATGCAGTGGTGCAGCACATTTAATCAGGTTATTTATTCCCAGTTAACAGTTGTACACTGGAAATTTGAAACGATCAAGGAAAAGGAATTTAAACAACAGGCATTTTTCATCCTGATTTTTATGGGGGAAGGGAGTAGCAGAGGAAACAAACATTTACAAGTTTCCATGAAATTCTGCCAGGGGAAGGCTCTTGGGTATGCCTCCCAGCAAGGGACGAGCAAGGACTGCTATACCAGGCAGGATCCCAGTCAGTATAGACTTCAACATGTACTTACTGCCAGGTGCAAGCCACGGGAAAAAAAAATAACAGTTTGTGGAAGATCTGCAGAAAGCTCTCCCCAGCTCTCAAAACAGTTGGGTTTATTTATGAATTTGAGCAAAAGGGCCTTTGCTGCTTAATTACATGCAGCCCTCTTGTCTTGCAGCATCACAGCTGTGAATCTCCTAATTGCATCTTTGGTATGCACAAGGTAAGAAATCATGAAAAGATGACACAAAGGCCTCACTGGTTGGTCACAAACATGGACTTTGGGGTCTTTCCTCAGGGAATGGCCAATACAGAAATCAGATGTTCAGAATGCCCATATGGTTGAAAGTGATGAATAATGCACTTTGGAAAAAGAAGGATGACAAAAGTAATACAACACTGCAGTAAAGCATCCCTTGTATTAAACAAAAAAACAGGTGGTAAACTAAAAATGCATTTTTAATGAGCACCTTTTTATGAACACACACAAAGTGTTTTCCACTGCTCTGTTACACACCACTCCTCATGGATTAGAAGTATCTCAGTTATATAGAGCTAGATGTGTATGGTCTTTGTTTTCTCTTTGGACATATCACAGGATTTCTTTATTTATTTGGGATTTTGCAGCCAAACAACATGGACTTTAAATTCTGAACTCCTAACACAGATTCTCCAATTAACATTAACTTTTTTTTCACTAGGTAAATTTGCAATTAAAATATATACTTGGTGGTGTGTTTTCAATGCATTTGCCTCATCAAATGTGCTGTTCTTCACACGTATAATACTATATGAGGAAGAGGGCAGTCCAGTGGTTAATGCAGAAGACAGCATTTGAATTCCTGAGTCCAAACAGGCACAAAACACTGACCCACAGCAGTCCTTCAAAGTGAATTACTGCGTTCTCAAGCTCTTTGCAAACCAATTTGTACAAAATCCAGTGGCCAAGAGGGAGACACTACCTTCAGTAGCAAGAGGTGTTCCTGTACTAAGTGTATTAAAACATCGTAAGACGCATTTCACCAGGTTTACTTATCCAATTGAGAAAACACAGTAGAAATTATAGAGAACAGTTGTCCAAAATTTAGAAAGCAAAGAGTGGTTTACGTGAACTGTGTCTGCAATGGAAGAAGACTCAGAAATCTCAGGCACTTCATAGTCAGGAAATAAGGCTGTGCTGTAAGACCTACAGCATAACAAAGCATGTTCAGCTAAACCTGCACCCTGCTCTGCCTCGACAGAAGAGCCATAGTATCTCAAGGACTGTGTCAACAGTTGAAGCAGTTACTGAAGCCTGAATCTTCTTGCACGAAGACCAGTGTTACAAAATATGAACTCCTCTCTCAAGTGCAGCTGTCTTGCTAATCTCAAAGATGACATATTTCTCATATATCAGTCATCACTTTAAAGTCCTGATTCATACAGACTTAGGAGCACACAGGTTATTACTTCAGCAGGTTGCTTATTTCTCTGAAACATAATACTCCTTGTAATTCTTAACTGCTTTCCCCCTCGAGGGCATATAGCATATGACGTGGGAACTGGAACAGACTTGCTCTGAATATCAAAGTAAAATTAATGACTTGTCATTAAAAAAGGTGAGAGGCAGCAGTTAAACTGTACCCTCTCCTAGCTAGTTCCTTAGAAAGACAGTAACTTTTTGGGGATTTCTTCTCCTTAATAATTGTTTAGATGACATCCTAATAACAAAAGGCCTATCCTATTTCAGTCTGATGTATATTTGGTACTACATTAGTCAGCCTGGCTGTTCTGCTAAGCACAAACTTCAACAGCTTCCCAAGTGGCAGGAAACTGGTTCACTCCATTCATAATTTCTCTTTGACACAGAAGCAGTGTGTGCCAAAGAGAGGGAGCTCAAAAAGGCTTGTGTCACATGGAATGGATGATGATTAAACAAACAGGGAGTGCTTTAAATGACACAAAACCCTCTCTCCCCATCCTCACGACAGCATGAAGTGAGTAGATCTCAGTTAACAGTTTCCTTTTTATGAACACACAATTTCCCTGAGGTCTTGAGATCTGCATCAGAGTACAAAAACCTTTCACATCCTTTCCAAATTTAAGACTAGCAGAAGAAGAGAATATCCTTCTAGTGGACTTTTCAGAGCACCCAGCAAAAAGCACTTCACTGTAATTCCAGCATGGCACTGAAGACTTCTTTTCATATAAAGAGCAATTAAATGACATGTCTTATGCTGGCCAGCTAGATGCCATCAGTACATATTAAGATACTGTAGTCTAAAGTGGAGAGCAGCTAACCACGTCTGTGCATGTAACACACAAAAGGGAAAAAAACCCATCCAAACAAAAAAATTAACCAGCAAGCTTCTGTTACTATGGATGGCCCTATTAACTATAGAAATTCAAGCCATTAAGTGCAAAGCCTATTCAAGGGGAGCTTCCTTTTGTACTGCAAAACAGTAAGACTCCAGAACAGATCACAAACTCCTCAGCAAAACTCCGGTCCCTTGAGGCAGCATGGGTGTCATGATACAATTGTAAGGGAACCTGTTCAAGCTGAGTTCACTGTAGCTGATGAAGGTGATGAGAGGGGTCATCCCTTCTGAAAGTGGATTCTCTGTTGCTTTGTGTTATATGCCCCACACAGCATGAACAAACTTGGAAACACTTTGTGCCTGCTACAGTTGGAGCTTATCTGTCAGACGGAGAGAACCGGTTCTCAGAACCCAGCACACATCTATCAGAAGGCTTGTAATGCAAGTTGCAGAATTTGGGAAGCTGTATGTCTCAATTCACAGGCATTCATGCTTCAGGTAAGTCAAAGTTATGGTCAATATCAACAAATCTAGCAATAACGAAGAAATGTCAAAGTTTTGGGTCCAGCAAATGAGTTCATATCTCAGATTTTTCCCTTTACAGAAGTAAATACAGTTGTGTTTGCTTGTTTGATTTTACTGGCTAACATCTAGGTTGTTAAGGGGTCAAGGCATGTACAACATTTTTCTGACAACTGTTCCACTTAATTTTTTCCACAATCTTAACCTACTTCATGTAAGATATACGGATATGCTTTGATACCACTATTTTGCTTGTTTCGTGAAACTAGTTCTTTTCCTTCTGCTTGTCTTAAAAGTGCCCCAAACATTTCAGGCCAAATTAAACATTTCATCTGGTGGCTAGGAAGGAAGAAGGATTTTAGAATAAATAAATAAATAAATAAATAAATGGCCCTAGCTGAAAGTGGAATAAGGTAACAGTTAAAATTATCACAGCCAAAGAAAAAGTTTAAAAATCCATACTATTTATTCTTACCTTTTTTTTTTTGTTACTGTAGAATCAAATTCATGTTTGAAATATCAAACAACTGTTGCATTAAACACCTTGTAAATGTCTTGCATCTGAACTGACCTGTATGGAACATTTATCAGTATTTTCTTGCTGCTGCAGCTTTACTCCTTTACACTTAAGTACACTTCATTATAACTCCTGAACTAACTCAACAGTGAAACAAATCTCTACAGTGAGAAAGGTTCGAGGTATCTCCAGGCTTCTGCACTTGCCTCTTTCACAATTTTTTGTTACAATATTAAGCAGGAACTGTTCCTTATTATCCCAAAGAAAGAACGATGGTTACGTGTATCCCACCAAAAGAACATTGTGGTAGTCAACCGCTCCTCCTTGTTGACACCAGCAAGCAGAAAAGACAAAAAGGGAAGCAACTGTGAGGTTTATCCTTAAAGAAAAAAAACAATCACAATGAAACATACAGTTCAAAAAGCGTTTGATGCAAGTTTTTAATACAGGCAGTTGGGGGCTTCTTTTTTGTTTGTTGTGGGGGAGTGGTGGTGGTGATGTTGGGTTTGTTGGGGTTGTTTGTTTTGTTTCCTTCTTTTTTTCAATATGGCTTTGTTTTGGAATTAAAAATACAACGATCATTTCCCAGCCTTTTTTCTGCTTACATAGATGGATCTTTCATCTGCACCTCTCTATCAGTTAAGTGAACACACACACAAAAAAACCCAACCAAACAAAACCAATAACCAAAAACTAATGAAGTGCAGCACTAAAAGGTAAAAAATATATATATATATATTATGACAACTTAAATCTAGGGGTAACTTGGTAACTTCCTTTGGCACATTGGTCAGACAGCTGCTTTAGAATCTCAGAGTCATCTATGCAAAAGTATCACACAACTAGTAAGTTACAGCTGAAAATGGTGCTGAAAAAGTACGTTTAAAACTACCATATAAAAAGTTTATTTAAAACAAATATGCTGAATGCATCTGCTTGTCATCTCTTTTGCATATTAAATATGGTTGGTGGAAGCACCAAGATTCCAGGGTACACCAAAGTTTTAAGCTAGGAATTGTATGATACCTGTTACAGAAAGCAGAACAAACTTCTTTCTGTTTTAAGCATCACCCCATAGCGTTCAGCCAACTCAACAGAAAACAACAAAAAAACCAAAACCCACTACCCTTTACTATTAAACTTTCTTAACTTACAAAATACTGAGGAATTAAAATTAATGCACCCTGATGGGAGAGACTTGCATGAGTATCAGCAAAATCAAAGTGGTTTTGTTTGGGAGTTTTAAATGTACTTAAGATTTTTCCCCTTAGAGTCTCAAGAGGTTAAGTGATTGGTCACAAATGTATTTCTACTTGTTTATAAACAAACTTCAAAGAATCTTCAAATGATCTGCCCTTTACAAAAGGATGACTGAGTACAGGCCTGACTACAAAGTCTGCATGCTGGAAAAGCAGAGAAGTTCAGATTGTTACAGGAACTGGTTTTTATGCTGTCACATCAACCGAGTGCTCTCATGTGAGTGCACCTCTCTTACTAGCAAGCTGGATAGGGTGTTCAAAGCCTCCAAAACTAGGTGTCCTGCTAAGCTTATGATGGAGAAAGCATGTCAGGATGAGTCCTTCTGTAGATACTCAAATGGTTGCCATGAACACTGTAAAAACCTGATAAAAGTGTGATAAACACCTTGACACTGGCAAAGGCTGCAATATGCTGTCAAGGAGAAAAGCCAAAACAAACCACAATCTGGCAAACAGCTTTGGTTTCACAATATCTAAGGGTATAAATGCAAAGCTGCTTAAATACCCCGTTGTGCATGATGCTCAGCATGTCAAGGTGCACCAAGTCAGTCACAGAAAATCAGTGCCACTTAAAATTAGATCCTATGTCATGCAAAGAAAGTGCAATTGCAAGTTAACCGAGGTGCTTTAAGGTACAAGTGGCCAAACTGTGGCTGCATTTGTTGTAGAGACAAGTCTTCAAGCAGTAACTAATTATTTGAAGTTTGAATCCCACAATTCCATAGAATTTAGACACAGCAACTTATAAAGAAAAAGGGTTAAATAAAAAGAGGAGATTGAAAAATCACCTTTCCAATCAAGATTTTGGCCTACAAAGGAAATGCATTCTGGAAGAAATGCGAGACAGGTCAACCAAGTTTAAGAACTAAAACAGAGCACTCCAGTTTAGTTTCTTCTGCATGACTGGAAGCTGGGAGCTAGATTAAGTGCCAGAGCACTGAAGTGTAAAGCAAGACTTCTAATAATGGCAGCTTTTGTGGTCCTCTACTACAGATTTGTTACTTCTGCATGTAAAACTGTAAAGATACATCCACGTGCTGTTCAGATAAGCTTGTGCCACAAACCTTGAAAACAGAGACAAAGCTTTTAATACTAACACAAAGCTTTCTCATATTCAAGAAAACACAGAACACAGGGTGGTTTATTTAGTGAGGTTTTTGTTTGTTTGGCTCTTAGTGGGATTTTTTTCTCCTTTTTGAAAGATTAAAATTGAAGAAGTGACATTAAGACATTTATTACATTAACTGAATTCCTTACAGTAATTCTGCTCTGAAGTAATTAGACAGTCTTAAAAGACTCCAGGTAACTCAGGCAGGTAGCTAGTCAAATTAGAAGGCATTTGCTTTGGTTTTTTGTGCGTTGCTTGTTTTATAAACGCAAACACCACCACAACAACGTGAAGGATGCTTTACTTTTAAGGTAACTATTTCTCAGGACTGACTCCTTTTCCTTGGAGCCTGCATCCTGAGAAATGAACCTTTCCATGTATGTGGTACTTCTGCATTTAATTTCAAAGCTTGAAAAGAAATTCACAGAATCACAGAATGTTAGGGGTTGCAAGGTACCTTGAAAGATACCTCATCTAGTCCAGCCCCCTTTCCAGATCACACAGGAACACACCCAGGCGGGTTCTAAATATCTCCAGACGAGATATTAACCTCCTTCCAGTTTCTAGCAGCAAATGCTTATGCCTCCTGTGGGACTATAGCCACTTTGCTTTACTGTAACACAGCTGCTTCAAAACAAACCAGGCATTAGCATCAGTACCACCCTCCCCTTTTCTTCTAACACATTCTGTGTGCCAAACAGGTCTTTCTGTGATACAAATTTGATACTGCACTCCCTTACAAATAGCTTTCCAGTGGATATATTACAGATGGGATCACCATTTTTATAAAACAAACAAAACAAATCAGCAAACTCCAAACAAACCCCACCCCAACTCTCTAAAATGCCACAGAGAATTTATCTTTATTCTTTTGCTTCTTAAACTTACACCAAATAACTTAGATATTTTTTTAAACCAGTTCTGTACCACCAGGCAAATAAGGTCACTTTTTTCTAGGGGAAGAACACCATCTATCGTAGTTTAAAAACATTAATAATCCACTACATCATTTTCACAGGATAGGAATATATTTAGATAGAATTCATACTATATTTTTCCCCTTGTGCAGAGACTAGGAGTCCTTCCTACTCCCCAAAGGAGTAGATGTCCATCACTGTTATTCACATCATCTAACAAGCACTAACAATGTCATTCTAAGTCTAAAAAACAAATTAAATAAACATCTAGAGACTTTTAATAATGCCAATTATGAAAGAGAACAGAGAGTGACAGCTCCATAGGGGCCATTTCAGTCTGCTAAGCAGATTTTTATTTATGCACTTTTACTGGCCATATGAGGATCCAGTAGAATTTAAACACTTAACTCCCCTTCAGCTCCACCTCTTAATCACAATGGGAAGCAGAACCAGGTACCAGCTCACACAGCTTATATTCAAACAACCCATCTAAAACCAGCTAGAAATAATAACAAAAAACCACAATTTTGTTTAAAGTCAGTACACATACACATTTATTTTCTGCTTTTTTGGCTTTTTAGAGTTTGATTTTTAAATTCCTCCTTTCAAAAAATTACAAATGGGAGATGTATGCCTATAGCAGTGAGTGAGTGACAGCATTTCAGTTTCTGTTCATTCATGAGAAGGCACCTTCCTTCATTTGTACTGACAAAGTCCATACATCATACAAAGTAATTAAACTATCACAACACCCTTACCTGTGGTTTGTCTGTGGCAAATAAACTAGCACATTAAGGCTTCCTCCTGTCCCCAGGTTAGTTTGTTCCTTCAACTAACCTGGTTAGTTAGTGGGTCCAGAGACCCAGTTGAAAGTGTAAACCCAATATTCTTAACCAGGGTAGGTGACTCCACAACCTCCATACCTATTTCTTGGCCCAAATGCATTCACATTTGCCAGAAGCGCTGTAGGTGAGCAGATCTTTACAATGCAAATCCTATTTTGGTTTCAGAATACAACTCTGCATTTGGGTATGATGCTGTATCCAAGATCCCCTACACATTTCTGAAATTAACAATTACTCCTTCGAAACAACAGACAAGCACCGCTTCAAAAGACATCTCAAATAGCCATCCTTTATGAAAAAAAAATTGTGGAATTGCTTACAGGTCTACTCAGTCATTGAAACAAAGCACTGTACAGCACAAAAAGGTGGGAATTCTTTACAGACCAGTCTAACAAAAGCTGATTAAAACTCTGTTGGAGTGGAAAGACTAAAGGAGATGAGTTAGAGGCACACACCTTTGCTCACACTGCTAGCACAAGGTCACTGATGTCACTGGAACTGACAAGTACCAACCCTGACACCAAAATCTGACCCAGAGCCAGAGTTGTATAAAAAGCAAGACTGTGGACTGAATACAGTGTGCCACAATGCAGCATGTGACAATATCCTCAGTAAAAGCCACACCAGATTAAACAACACTTTTGAGAGACAGAACACAGAATTAAAATAAGAACCTAAATCAATTTCATTTGTCACCTGCCAGGAAAAGGATGAAATTACTTGCTTTGGGACCTGTAATGCAGTAAGGGAGTTTGTTTTGTGCAAGTCATCTTCTTGTCTCTTTAAAGACATTTTAATTAAAAGGACTAAATGACATGCAATTCATTACAGAAACACAAGTACTAAAGCAATTTTCATTTATTATTTAGCAAAAATAAATCTCAAAGCTATTTTCAGCCACAAGTGACATGAAGACTATTTTCTAACTTACCCAAAATTGGTAGGCTCTACTAAACCTAGTTCCCTCCACAAAATTTCAGCAGACAAAAATGGGACACTTTCCTGAAATCTAGGCAGCAGCACTGAATGTGGCTGTCTGGTTAGACAGTCTGAACAGTGACTTATGTCTAAAACCTAATATCCAAATATATATATCTGCAGTAGAGGACTAAAATACCCTGTGGCTTTAGCATTGGTAATCTCCTAGACTGTTGTTGTGATTAACATTATGCCTTGCCTTTCATTAAGAAAAGCCACACACACTCTCACATTATCCTTTTTTAAGCCATATAAAAGACACAGTGGATGCATTCTGTAATTCAGACATCCCAAGAATTGCTTTCAATTAACATGACAGAGGTTAAATAAATACTGATATGTGAGAACCAAACAGCTATTCCATACTGTAAATTTTTTATAGGTCACCTCTGTTTGTATTTTAGGACACTGCTCCTCTCCTTTCTTGGTTCATTTTTTTCATTTGTCTGCACAATTAATTCACACCCCTTTAGCTTATTAAGTAAAACAAAGACAAAACACACAGACACATGCCAACCTATTCTGCCCTTTCCCATATTCTAGCTCCAGGAAATTACAGGCAATAAAGCAGTTAGAAAGCCAACCTATTCTCTTCCATCTGTTTCAGGTCACTATTTCATTCTGTGTTAAAATGCATGTGGATCCCCGGGGCAGGGTGGGGGGTGGTGTGGAAATCTCTTTAAGACCAGTCCTCCATTAAACTTCCAGACATAATTCAATATACCAGCTGAAGTGCATCTGAGAATCAGAGCTAGTAATCTCAATCAGGCTGTCCAACAGCATGCAACTAGCAACCTGAAATGGTAGCACTCACCAACTTGGGAACACTTTTAAAATTGATCTCTGCATAAATTTATTTCAGCTCTGGGGCAGAAAGGTTTATCTAGCTCTTCTGGAAATCAGCAAGACAATTCTCACTAAGAAACCATCAGACAGTCTGGCTGGTAATGATGAGTCACCTGTCTCAGCCTCTTTCTCACTGAAATACTTGAGGAGCTACACAAAACAATCATGATCTTTGCAATTCTTATGTTTATTCCACTTGCAGCAGAGTGCTATTTTCAGACAAAGGACTAAATCAAAGACTAATATCAGCAGTTCCCAGAATGTGAGTACCAAGGTCACTCATTTCCCTGCCTCACACCCACCCCCACAGTAACTGAATGTCTTCACAATAGCAATCCTACATGCAACCTTCACCTATCATGACCATGCTACTGCAGAACAGAAAACCTAACTCAAAACAGTTTTGTCACTGGAGAACCAAAAAGGCCTCATTAAGCCTAGCACTGCATAAATACACATAGATAGTCTGTGCCTGCAGCACATTTAAACTAACTAGAAGTCAAATTAAGCATAGAAGTGGAAAGAAATAGAGAGCTAATAATGCCCTACTCCAGGTTATGCCAGGGGTAGAATCTCCCAAGTCCTAGCTCACTCCTTTTCTGAAACACAGTGCATCTCTACAGTATACCTTAGTGCTAACTTATTTGTCTTATAACTTAGTTATCATAGAATTGTGAAAAATATAGAAACTCAGTGACTGCCCCCTTCTTCATGCAGCTGTAACTTACGGTCACAAGAACACACATGCTGCCTTTGGTAGGTGCAACAATACAACTGACAATGTAGAAATTACTAAGAATGCATATAGCCTTCTCAGTGTAGAGAAAAGGGAGAGAACATACACTTGAGAGTTCATGAGATCAAAGTACTTGAATTAGAAAGTTTATCTGTTGAAGTTTGATACCTTGCTCCTGAGAAAGCTGATATTCTTAGTTAATAATCTTGGAATTTAAAGCGCAAGTTGAGGATTGCCCCTAAGCCAAGTTGCTAAGATCTCTAAGGAACAGGAATCAAAGGAAAGCTGTCACCCAGGCTGCCACAGTTTAACACACCAAATGGACAGGAATAGCAGGAAAAAAAAAAAAAAGTTAGTTTTTATCTAATTCAGTAGGCCATTGTGGGTACAAACTCTCCTACTCAGAACAGAGGAATGCTTTTTGACTTAAGGGTGTGCAGGTTTATGTGGATTTCTAGCATTTTGGTGTTTATTAAGAATCAGATTTAAAAATTAAGTGAGTAGAAAATGCTAAGGGTTACAAGTTATGTTTTTAAGCTGTGCAAGTCACACAGTCATAATTGTTTTCAGAACTGTCTAAGTAGAATTTTTTCTATGAAGAGGTATTTCCAACCTATTTAAGAAACATGAAGCAATTTGTTAGATATTTAGTGGTCACAACTGCAAGGAAAGCAGGCAGCAAAAGTACAGCTATGACCACATTGCAGCATTTCTTCTAGCAGCAGTTCTCATTCACATAATCCAGAGGTGGCCATAATACCCATGCAAGGACTAGCCAAGGAGTGATCACATTTTTATATACTTCTCTCCATCAACATTTACATTAAAAACTTCAGGTTAAGAAGTTTTGCTTGAGAGTGGTGTTGAAGTGATTAAGGGCATTTGTGAAAGATAAGAAACTAGATAACACTGGAACAGATCCTTCCATAAATTTATTTTTTATAATCTGCTATCAAGCCAATTTTTAGTTCCTTCGGAAAAAAAGCACTAAATGCAAGGACTGACATGAGCAGAGGAAGCACAGCAAAGTCACTTCAAGCTTCCCCTGACAGCCTGCCTTAGCCTTCTAACAAAACTCTCTAGGTACAAGCATGTTCTCCAAGCATTGCAAGCACACTTTAAGTACCAGTACCTAGAAAACTTAGACATCTCTACAGCATGGCAAAGGGATAAGCCAACACCTCTCAGATTTCCTAGCTTTCGTTTTCCATCATCAGAAGTGACAGAACCAGTAATAGCTCTTGCACAGGTTGCTGCAAGCTTAAGGGTTGGGGTTGTTTTGGGGTTTTTTCCCCCTATTTTTGCCAACAAACTCTGTCAGATAGTGCCACACCACTATGAAGATAGTTGCCACAGCTAGGATTAAACACTATTTGGAAAGAAGCACAAGACCCCAGGGCATTAAGGCACTTTCAATGAGGGTCAAGAGTGCTTTTTTCAGTGAAGCCAAACATGTTCAGTCTTGCAATACTCACACCTGAACTATATATTCCAGCCAATTTAATCAGACCAGTAGATAAACATTCATGGAGATCACAATAAAAGCACTTCAAAGCAAAGCTGTGATAAAAACTCTTCAGAAAGTTAGTAAATTGAGTTAGAAAACTTCTAAAATGAGATGTTATTTGACTTAGAAAAGGCTTCTCCATTACATTTACCACTCCCAAGTGGTACAGAAGCACAGACAGGAAATAATCTTTATGGCTCAAATCAAAGCCAAACTCCACGAATAATCTGGTTTGTTCATAGTCTTTCCCTGCAGAGATGCCCAGCCTAAGAGATCCAGAAAACCTCAGCACTGTAGAGTATACCTGGGTTCATGCTTCTGGATTAGACTTGTCGGTGCTATCTGAAGTAATATTATCTGTATTAATGAGAAATCTGCTTTAACAAAGAAATTAGCTATGCAATTATACAAAAAATTTGGTATTAGATACAGATATACTAGATAATTGTATGATCTGAAATGTCAACTAGCCTCTGAATATCAGAGTTAATTTTAATAGCCACTTATGTCACCTTCCTCAGATACAGTTTGCAATACCATGAACTCACATCATATTCTTGATGGCTTTCTGCCCAATTCATACCTACCAGTGTCATTCAATAAAGCAAGAGGAGGCATTTGCCTCATTCCAGGAGACCTGGTCTACCAAATTCAGTAACTAAGTGTCCTGGTTTAAGGCCAGACAGATCCTCTATTGCCCCAAGAGAGACAAAAGAAAGACACTCATTATTGTTATTAAAAACGCTTCTATTTTATTATTGGCTTTTGTTATATTTTTCCCCCTCTCCCCCTGTCCATTTAAGAGGGGGAGTGATACAATGGCTTTGGTGGGCATCTGGCCTCCAGGCCAGGGCCAAACCACCACACTAAGCCATAAATTGACTTGAGTCCATTAACTGAAAGGGAATGTAAAATCTCAAGGCCAACAGTGTATTTATAGAGCTTCTGTTTCTCTTGAGGAAGCAGCATATTCCTATTCTTATTGTTTGTCAGGAACTCCCCCCTCCACTTCCAGTATGCAACTGTATTTGTTAACACTCAGTGCTACTTCAAACAATGCCCACAGCCTCAAACTATTTTAAAAAATTCTATAACATTCAGGAGAGAAGAGGTCTAACAACAGTTAATATACTCCAAAGCATCCATTTGGTTACATGTTAAAAAAACACTAGTAAAAGCTACTTAAATTCTGAAACACAAGAAAGCCTCCAAATATCTAACAGAGACATTATCACAGATGTGACAGAGGGCTTGGTTACAACACAGATGGCCTTAACCCCTCCCAGACTATGGAGAGTTGAAGGCTGCACACCACCATATGAAAGGAATCTCAGATAGGCATCTTGGATTTGCCCAGAACATGCGATTATGACAAGGACAAAAAAAGTTTCTTTTATAATGTTATCTTCACCAAAAAAAAAAAAAAAAAAAAAAAGGTGATTTCATTTTAAGTTTTGCTGTAATTACAAATTTTCAGCTCTCAACTGCTTTGTTTACATGCAGTGTAGTCTTCAGGCAGCAAGATTCACGGTACTTAATTTCTGGACCACGACAGGAACACCACCATTACACCTGCCACTACTGTTTCCCAGTAAAAACACCTGAAGGTCCAGACTCTCAGACTGTAAATCCTGCAGAGGTTATGTGAAAGGAAGACAAAAGGTCCTGTCCCTGTCTTTAAACATGGCCCTTTTTGCTTGTAGACTATATACATTTACACTGTTCAGTAGGTAACAAGACAAAAAACCCTTCAGCCTCTTATTATGACCAAATGGAATTTGCCCATAGAAATAAGTCTCAGGAATTACATCACATTGCATCAGCATCTCCAGTTCTCAACAGTCAAGACACAGGTCAGATGTCTTCAGAAATACTCTCCTACATCCTCTCAAATCTGAGTTACACATTTGATTTTTTTTTTTAACAGGCCACTGGAACTTTCATGTATGAGTCATCCACCCCACCAGACTTTTCACAAGTCATTCTTTTAGGCTTCCATAAGCAGGTCCAGAAGCAGAGCAGTGGCAATAATATGGAATAGCGGTGGGCAAGCTTTGGAAGAGAACAGCACCACAAGGCAGTACTGTAGTTGAACACTACATCTCTCCTGTGTTTTGAAGGCAAAGCCAGCACAGTCTGTTCTACACATGCAGAAAGGAAGCATCCAGGATGACCACACTGACATCAACTCTATAGTTCAGTTCTTCTGTCCATTATATGATTGAGATACACATGCAGAATCACAGAATGTTAGAGGTTGGAAGGGATCTACAGAGATCGAGTCCAAGCCCCCTGCCAAAAGCAGGATCACCTAGGGTAGCCCACACAGAAACACATCCAGGCAGGTTTTGAAAGTCTCTAGAGAAGGAGACTCCACAACCTCTCTGGCAGTAAAAAGAGCATTCTAACAGTCCTTGGTGTTTTCAGATCGGTTTATACTGCACAGCATTCAAATGAAAAAAAAGACTGTGTAAAAGGAAACAGTAGAACAATTACCCCTCTCACAAAGATGTCTAAATACAGTGTGTATACGGAAATTCTATTCAGAGTAACTGAATTAATTTCTCTGCCTTTCCAGGAACATCCAACATGTATCTAAGTTTGCAAAAGTGTTTAGCTGTCACCACCTTGATTTTAGGGGAGCACTGTTACACCAGAGGAACACTGACAGTTAGCTCAGGGATGTCACCCAAGAGGTGTGCTATTTAATAGTGTATCAATGTGAGGTCTCCATTATAGCATTAAAAACACTTCCTCATAATGATTCATTTGCCAGCAGGACCTTTAAGAGAATCTGACTTGTTTTAAACAAGTTTAGTACCCAAAAACATCATTCCAATTTCAGCAAACCACATACATACCTCACAACCATACCATAAAATGTTACCACAGCCTTCAAACACAAATTCTTCTTTAAATAAAACTGTGGGACAGGGAAGCAGCCTATGGCCATAAGGGACACAGAAGGTAATGATATTGTCATTTCAAAAGGAAAGGGTGGCTCAGAGGACTCTTACACCGACACAATTTCCTCTCTATTTCCTGCAGTATGCTTCTTTTTGAGCCATCAGCCCCTGCACTAGCTAGTGCACTAATAATCTCCATGGATCAGAGAGCAGAAATCTCACCTGATAGTAAGTCTTAATATTTCTGACTAAGATGGTCAGGTTTTGAACCCGAAGATAGGTGTCATTATTTATATGCTTGTTGACACGTTGGTTGGTTGGTCGAGGATCTCTATTGAAAGAGGAAAGAGAAAATAAAGTATATTAGTAGTTTACTCAATGCTAAGACTTAGCATCCTAACAACGCACCATTAGGAATATGCTTACAAAATTACGCATTAAATGCATAGACATATACATTAATGAATAACAGAATAAGTTCATTAGTTTTGCAGCCATGTATTAGCTGGAAATCTTCCTGTGGACCACAAAGCAACCAACTTTAGGTTAAGCCACACAGCCATTCAGGGCAGCTTCCCTCCTTATGTATGTTTCCCCGAAGAAAAAAAGCATATTTAACTTCTGCACACTAAATCAAAGAAGTCTCTGATAAGGGGTTTATCTTATTCAAATAAAGGGAAGCCTAGGAAAGACTACCAGGCTTTCCTTGGCTTTGGAGTTTTGTGACAGGAGCAGGATGATCAATGATCACTGTTCAAACTGCAAAACTCAGATGTATTACACACTAAAGAGGGAAAAGAGCACTGCACTTCTTATATACATATGATCTAACCAGAACTTTCTCATATATTCACACCGTATCTCAAAAAAAAAGAGCTCTAACTGGGCTCTAGTTCTTGTAGGCTTCAATATATGAACAAAATATAAACATAAGTAGAGATACAAGCAAGATGGAAGGAAAAAACGTTGGTGGAAAGATTTTAGGGAAAAAAGTCTGGAGTTTAGGTTTGATTTTAAAGGACACAAATCAAAATTGTTCCTGAAAACATTTTATTTCTAGAATAAAAGGTTGGGGGGAAAGCTGCAAAAAATTTAATATGAATGTGCACCTTCAGATTCTGTGTAAACCCTAACATGTGGGGAAATAAATAAAAAAAGAATCTGAAAACCTTTATCTGCCAATAGCATACATCAAAGCCTCATGTTCACCATCTATTTAATACAGACTCTTATCAGCAAACCCCTACACAATTCAAACACCAGCCTCCCAAACTTCTGCTTTAGCTGTTAATTAAGCCATTCACAACTCTTCCAGAGCCAAATACTGAATTCGGGTGTTGACAAGGAAATAAAAGTGGAAGTGATCCAATATTTATTTTTTTAAATAT
Organism: Indicator indicator; assembly: GCF_027791375.1. NCBI lineage: Eukaryota > Metazoa > Chordata > Aves > Piciformes > Indicatoridae > Indicator > Indicator indicator. The sequence goes on from NC_072013.1 coordinate 18,264,982, forward strand.
ATCTGCCAAAGTTTACATAAGTATGTCAAAGAGCTTTTTCTTTCTCTATTTTTTTTTTGTTTGTTAAAGCACAACTATCCCAAAGGACCTCTCTAGTGAAAGCAGTACTGTTTGCATAAATAGAGCATAGAGGTATTCCAGAGATGAGAGAAAACTGAAATGGCATCACATAAAAATCAGACACAGCATTTAGGTACCAGGATTCAAGTAAACTGAACTACAAATCACAGTACCACAGGATGTTAGGGGTTGGAAGGGACCTCTGAAGGTCATCAAGTCCAACCCCCCTGCCAGTGCATAACCATAGAATCTAGTACAGGTCACACAGGAATGCGTCCAGATGGGTCTTGAAAGTCTCCAGAGAAGGAGACTCCACAACCTCCCTGGGGAGCCTGTTCCAGTGCTCTGTGACCCTCACAGTGAAGAAGTTCCTCCTCACGTTGAGGTGGAACTTCCTGTGCTGTAGTTTATATCCATTGCTCCTTGTCCTACCACAGGGTGCAACTGACCCAAACAGCCATGAGTGTAAACTAGCAAGATCCTACTCAGCCTTTACAACAGCTAAGGATTTTGTACAATGACTGGCATGGTAATAAATTGAGAAGAAAAAGGATCAAAGTTTAGAAGAAATTTTGTAACACTAAGTAACTCAAGCTAATTCCTGTCTGGACATATCTGAAAAAATCCCTGAACACAACCTCTACCAGGTACTTTTTCAGTCCCTTCATGTTTAGTCTTTCCCTTACACACAAATATAATGAAAGCCACAATTGTCTTTTTAAAAATACCCATGTATTTCTCTAGGCCAAAAAAGTTATCTAGGTAAGACTGAGGTAGCATGACTGAGGTGTGACTAAAGGAGGTACACCTCACAAGCCACTAAAAAAACACTTAAGTCAAACAAGCAGAAGTCTCAAACCTCACCATATACCCAAACATGCTAAAGAAGTCCTCCAGTTTGCATGCATTTGTGACTTTTACACGTGCACAGAGGGAAGGAAGGGCCAGGAGACAGCAGTCAAGTGATGAGTTCAGCAAGCACAAGGCTGGCAGCACGAAAGCTTGAGATGCAACCCCTTAAGGCAGCAATTAACAAACATAACAGAAAAAAATGTATTTGTAAGATTCAAAATGACAATCCCATTCGAGCAATTTCAGACAAGCAATTTTGATGAGTAAAGGGGAAGCCCACAAGCCAGGCCTGAGGGTTACAAGTCACCAGAAGGAACCAGAGTGCCCCCAGTGTGCCCAGCATCCTGCAGCACTTCTCTCTACAGGTAACTCACTAATTGAAAATACACCACTCTTGGACCTAACTCTGCTATCATCCCACGTCCTCCTCTATCATCAAGCGAGAGGACACTGCTAAAGCTGGCAGGGCTTCTAAACCATCTGGAAAACGGTAGAAAATTGCACCTCTAACACGATTTTAAATTAAACGGAGATACATGTATTTAACCTTCCGGCCTTTGTGCCGTTTGCTACAAGCCACAGAAGCAGGCACTCAGAGTGTGGCTGTTCCTGTCACGCGGTCTGAAGATGACAGATTGGCAGTACCACAAACCATGGCAGCTGTGACTGAAATGAAGACAACTATTACTTTACCTTTTTATTATGTGCTTTTAACACAACTCGTTTTATCAGCTGTATTCCTAACACTCATTCCTGATTGCTAAATGTTTTAAAAGCAAAGCTGAGCCAACTATCAATTAAAAGTATTAGAACAAGTCAATATGAAAACACTTATGCGCTTGCACGTGTAAACCCCCACATCATTTCCCACATAAAACTTCCTATAAGAAGTTAAACGGGGCAAATATTTACTTATGCTTGAAAGTATTATGCCACAGCTGCAACTGCAACAGTGAAGGCAGTCTATGCAGCATTGCCATGTGCTAGTTTCATACCAGGAAGTGACAAAACCATCTGAAAAAAAAAGTTCTTTAAAATTTGTCCACAGGGAAGCTTGTTAACCTGACATACACAAATCCACCAGAAACACAGAAGCTCAGGACACAGCAGGTTCACTCTGAAGACTAATGAACGTTTTTATATGCAAAATATTCATTCAGTATTGCAAAAATGAATGTGTCCTTCATACATGGTCAGGTTGGGGGTATGCATTTGAACGGAGCACAGGAAAAGGAAGTCACTCATTTTCAGTAAAATGACTTGAAAAAAAATTTGCCTAGTTTCAAAGCATAAATGGGGAAACTGAACAGTGCCGTCTGTCTCTTCCTATTAGATTTAATTCATTAAAGAGCTAGGCACCACTATCAAAAACTAAGCAATCCCCAACACTCTTTTAAAAAGGGGTTTGCTTTATTAGGGGTCATCAGTAAGCAAAGGTATGACCAGCAAAGCCCAACAGTAGGTTACCTACTGACTACTGGTGGCCAGGATCTGCTTATGCTGAGGCTGCATTCCCCTCCCCCACCCCTGTGCCATGGCTACATTTGGTGCTCCTGAGCAAACTACATTTTATTCAAGGCTAGCATTCCTCAAGGCAGCTCATTTCTAAAGAGACAGAGGGAAGGCATATCCCTATTTTCTTCACCTCCTGTCATGCAGTCAGCAGGGACCTGGCAGGCAGGAAAAGTGATAGATGTCACATATCTCACTGGTGACACACATGCTTTGCTGATTCAAATCCACCACCTAAAAAATGTTGACACCACAACATCCAGCAGTTGGGATCTTCTCCACCCACTCTAAGCTGCCAGACAGCATTTGGGCAAAATCCAACCCATTACAACAGAAATTAGAGGCTGACTGAACTCACAGAGCACACTCACACCTCAAACAGCTAAAGCCCTACTTCCACTCAGCAGTCTGCATTGAACAGGTATATCTGGATTTCTTTACAGATCCACCTGTCTTTCTGGCCATAGATTACACTTAAAGTCTGTTTAGCTGCAGGACAAAAGTGTTTTGTTTTTAATAATGAAATTCCTAAGAATTAGGCTTTTGATACCTTCTCCAAAAGAAACCTGTTGATCTGCGAAGTACTGCATCACACCTGGTGTTTAGATGCAACTTCATGTGCCTACGCTGTTTGTGTTCCAGTAAGCATGCAAGCAGGATATTTAACCTCAAAAACTAAAAGCAGAATGACACACAAGTGAGGAAACAGCTACTCATATCAGGAGTCCAGCTCCTTCAATCTGCTACCCCCTGCCCTCTGCATGTCTGTGTGTGTGCACCTCTGCTTTCAGGCAATCAACACCATCAAGGCATGGCATATCAGTTTCTGGCAGATTTATCAAAGGCCTTCATTAACACAATTTCAGCAGGAACAAATCTCAAGTCAAACACTAGGAGTCATTTTCTATGATCTTCAGGCACCAGAACTCGATGAGCAAGAATTTAAAAAAACGCATTTCTTTTTCTATCCTGAAAGCTTTGTGCGGCAGAAACATGCCTTGCAAGGCTTTCCTGATTTACAGGCGAGAGGTAGTTACACTGCCATTTCTAAAGGTTAAGCCAGGAAAAAGAGAAGGTCATCGATAGCACCTCTCCTGAGCACCTTGCTGGGTGTTGGGATACATAAATACAACTGCAGTCTTTCCTAAATTAAACAGTCTAGGCTCTCTGGAGAGAGTTTAAGCTCCTATAGGAAACTATTAGAAGCACTTGCCAAAGCTCCCTAAAAGGGGGAAAAAGACCTAGTTGTGTAGAATGAAACAGTTTCCTACTCCACATTGCTTCTCCTTCCCCCACTCACGCTTCTTGTGACAGTGCTGGCCAAGATGCTTTAAAAAAAAAAAAAAGAATTACTTTCCTGGCTGCTTAAGGCAAGTAAACATGCCAGGGCCTTTCTCACAAATACATGACATCCCACAAAATGCCATCTAGTGTCACCGCACTCAGCCTCTGTGTTTATCTTCCTTATTTCAGTGAGATCTTATCATTCATTCCTTGTCCTCAGAGCATTGTTAAGTTGCTCCACAGACTTGAACAATTTTACGTCTCCTTAGACATTTCAATGGCCGACTACAAAATACTTGTTTGCATACACCATCTGGTAAAGTACTTCTAAAATACACCACTTATATGAATGTCACAGTCATTCAAAAGTCACATAACTTCAGCCTATTTAACATCAAAATCCAAGAGCAACTGTGATTTTTCTTGTTTAAATAAGATATTTTCACATACTAGATAGGTGATAGTTTACTCAGACTCAACTGCTGTTCCTTGATGGTTTGGTTGGTCATCTCCATGCCAAATATAATGGTCATAAATTAAAATCTGGTTTCCCGCATCTTGGAAAACTACAAGTCTGGATCTGAATGCTCTAACTCAGGGTTCATAATTTGCAGAAGGTTCTCTTAAGGTGTAATTACTCCTTGAGAAATGCTGGAAATTATGTCTTCTCTTTATACCTCTAGTTTGCTACCTCTCAGTGGGCTGATTGATCCAGGTTTTGTTAAAATTTGTGAATATTCATCAGCTTCACTAAGTTCCAGCTCACAAATTTCACTGCTGGCAACATCAAACCAGAGGAAAATTTAATGGCCTTTTCAGATGGAGCGGCCAGGTACCAGAAGATAACAAAACTTGCCAACTCCAGTGGGTGGTGCAAAGGTTTTCACACTTTAAGTTATCTTGCAAGAATTTCAAAGATTCTAATATGAATTCTTTATTTTAAGTGCTTGGACTTGGCTTAGTATTGCAAATCACTGGTCAAGCTTCGATTGATTTCATTCACTTAAATGAATACAACGCTAAAATTAAACGATTTTCAAAAAGTCTCCTTCCCTGAAAGTCAAATACTTGTCCCCACTAACTTTTTATCAAGACATTTCAGACTATTTAAAAGCAAACAGAGATGATAAAAAAAGAGTCATGATCTGCATGCAGGAAAGCAACAGGAAAGGATGTGATTAAAAAAAATACACTAACTCTATCAACAATTCACTTGTTACAGTATATCCAGTATTTGTTCTTTTACCCTATTTATAAGTTTCCTCAGGATATATCCTTACAGTGCTGCCCAAAAGAGGTATCACTGATGCTGATTTTTTTTCAAAATTATAATATCAAAGTACATACACTGCAGATTAAATGCTTCTAGTAACCTTCACATGATAAAATACTGTCATTTCCATATTTGTGCTGCCACAGACTTTCCTCTAAAGCATAGATGAACCAAGAAAATTTAATTGCTTGAGAACTAAATCAAACAAAACCTCAAGAAAAAAAAAAAGGGGGGGTGAGAAAAAAGAAAAAGTGTTAAAGCAGATTTTATAGGACTAAATTGGTTTGAGTTTTGATTGGATTGGTTGGTTTGGTTTCGTCAATTTCAAAGCGCAACCAAAAGGATAAAAAGGTAAGCCCGGTGTTTTGACCCAACACCCCATCCTTCCAGCCTGTCGGCTGAGAAAGCTTTCCGATCAGACGTTGCGCGACCACAGAGCGACACCCGGCCCCGAAGGAGGTGGCCTGTTTTTCCTTCCTTCTCTTCCTCCCTCAGCAGCCCCGACGCCACCCGCGTCGGGGTGAGTGGCCGAGGCGTGCTCGGTGTTACCGCCCCCTCGGCTTTCCCGGCCCCGCTCAGCGGGGGGCTACCACCCCTTCGCTCCCGCAGGAGCCCACTCACATCTGCAGCATGATTTTGTTGAGGACGACGCCGTCCACCAGGTCCATGTAGACGCCGAGGTTGTCCTCGTCTCCGCTCTCCAGGGCCCCAAACGTTTTCACCTGCCGGGAGGAAGGACAGCGAGGTTGGGAGGAATGCCGGGGGGGATGCCGGGAGGGCCTCGCCACCACCCCCCCCCCGCACCCTCCACCGAGCCGACAGCCTCCCCAACGCCCGCCTGTGCTCACCCAGGTCACCAAGGGGCTCTGCAGGAATTGCTCCAGGAGCTCGGAGACGGTCACGTCCATATTGCCGGGGTCCGGCTAGCGGCGGCAAGAGGCTGCGGGAGCGGGGCCAACTCACTCGGGAAACAAAGGCGCGGAGCTCATGGCTCGCCGCCCCGCTGCCCGCCGGGCGCTGCCTACAGGGGAAACAATACGCGGCTCATCGCTCCCCCGCCCCCGCGCCGGGGGGAGACGCCGGGCTACCCGCCGCGCCGCCGCGGACCCTCCTCCCTGCAGCAACAGGCCGGTCTTCTCTCGCCGAGCTCACCCCACAGCTGCAGGAGGGTCTGCGCGGCCAGGAGCGAACCGCGCCAGGAGAAGGGAGCGAAGGGAAACAGCCCACGGTGAACTTCCTCGAGGCCGCCAGCGGTGATATGAGGCTCCCCCCCAGGCGGCTCCGAGGAGCGACGGTGCGCACTCCGTGCCGTCGCAGCGCTACCTGTGGTGGGGCGCTCCCTTGCCCCAGCAGTTAGACCCGGGCCGCGGCAGCACCGTGACGAACACGGCCCGCCACGAATGAGAGGCGCGGAGAGGGTCGGCTCCGGCCAATGGGTGGCGACCCTGAGCGGCCGCGGGGGCGGGCCGCGGTGCGGAGCCGGGGCGAGCTGACGGGGAAAACTGCTGGCACTGTCTCTCCCAGGCGCTGCCCGCCACGCTTTGCGTTCCCTTTGCGTCTCCCGGTAGCGCTCCCTCCCCCCCCACAACCCGTCCCGCTTCCGCGGGGCAGGACCCCTCGGGTGAAAGTTTGCGAGAGGGGCGGCGGTAGCCTCTGTCCGTAGGTCGAGCAGGCTCTGCTGTCCCCGCGGCTGTCTCGTTCACTTTTTTGAACCGTGGTGATGCGAGGCTCGCCCGTGACTGTGGGACCGCGCCGCAGGCGGTTACACCTGCGCCCCCGCCTGCGCCCGTTGCTCAGAGCTGCGGATCTCTGTACCCGCCTCTGCTGAGGAGCAACGCCCAAGCTGAACACCAACCAGCAGTTTTAAAGATTCCGCCTTAAAAAGCGTGAAACCACCGTGAAGTACTTAGGCGGGCAGGAACAGACTTTTTTGGGATGCTTCAAAACGTGCAGCGTAAACCCCACGTTGCAGCACAAAAACCTAAACAGGAAAAGTAAGAAACAACCGTCAGGCGCAACCTGTTGCCGGCACGTTCGAAACCTGACGTGGCAATGTGCAAACGGTGCCTGTCCGCACCGCTGCTCTGCCAACACGCGGTATCGCCGCAGGTATCACCGTGCGCCGAGGACGGTGCCGAGGCTGCCCGCGTGAGCACTCCGCCGAGGGACGCTCTACGCTCCGGGCCGGAGCGGCTCGCAGCACACGGGTGCGCGGCTGACAACCCGCCGCTGCCGGCACAGGCAGCTGTAGCTGAACGGCTGCTCCATGACGGGTGTGAATTATTTTCCTGCGAGGGCAGAATTTATTCTACCTTTAGTTAGGAAAAAAAAATATCCCGAGTGATCTAGATGGTTACTCATCCTCGTCTCAGATTTTGAGGAAATACAATTTGGTCATAAAGCTGAACATAACGTGCACAGCGTTTCTAAGTGAAGTTCGTGTTTGCTAGTACTAACGTTCGGTGGTTTGCTCTACTTTTCACAGATGTAATTTTTATCTCTGGTATTTATCAGGCTTTGCATCAGCTACTTATTAGTGCATTTTGCCTGTTTCTTGTTTGATCATGCTTAACTCGCAAAATACAGTTGGGCTCTTACACGGTCAGGCAAACCGTATCTGAAATTATGTTCACGATTAACTACTTAATCTTTCATACGTGTTTTCGGCAAGGCAGGCGGGTATGTGTGTGTTTGCGTATCGGCTGAGGGAGAGACATCTGTTGTTTTGCCTGAGGGCCCCAAGCAGTTTGCCAGCAATCCATAACTAGATGATAGACACCGGTGTTCACTGCAGTGGTCTGTTTGTCCCACCAAAGATGGAGTTTAATTATTTGCTTCATGAGGATCCTTGTTTCAGGCAGCCCTGTACGTCCGCGCCCTTCTTAGTAGCATCAGTCACTGACACATGAATGAGGTCAGACTTTGCGTTTGCTTCTCACTGTCTGAGCAGGAAGAGAAACTTGTCACCGTGTCCTCGAGGAGTCGGGAGGGAGCCCAGGCCCACTGCGCTCCCGCACCCCCGCCGTTGCGCACAGGCCCCCTCGCACCTCCCGGGCTCCCGTCGCACCCTCCATGAGACGCCGCAGGGAAGGCATCTGCGGTCTTGGTAAAGAAATAAAGAGCAGCCCAAGCCTCAGGCTTGGGATTTGCATTTGGATGGATCTCATTATTACAGAGGAATGGTATAAATCAGCCGGTGAACATTCTGTTTAAGGCATGCGATTTATTTTTTTGACCCTCAAACCCGTAAACCAAGGACGGACAACTCCTGGTTGCTAGCCGAACCTGGCCCATGTGGACTGCCACTTGTTTTCAAGCCAATGCAGCTGTCGTGCCCTAAGTTTCTGGGGAGAATGTATGAGGAGTGTACAAACAGTTAAATGAACCCTTCATTTCGTGAGATGTAGTCCAAGCGTTTCTGAAACTGGAAAGAAGGAAGCTTGCAAGTAAACCATCTGTTGGATTTTGAAGGAGAAATAGGTGTGCTTTTGAGTATAACAGCTCCTGAGAAAAAGAATGGAGAAGAAGAGTCAGTTGTGTCTCAACACTTCAGAAAGCTGGACTGCTATGCTTAAACTTCTTGAAGCCTTACGATCTCCTGATTTGTGAATGGATTTAATTCGATTTTTGTTAAGCTGTTACTACATTACTCACAGCAGAGGATGGATATTTTAACCAACACAGTGAAAAGAGCATAATACTTGAAAAATATTTAGTTCCCTTCAGAGACGACAGAATACAAATAAAAGAATGCTTTCCCACTTTTCACAACTTGGGTGGGGCTCCTCTGTAGGCGTGCACCTCTGCGGCGTCCTGAAAGCAGGGCGGTCCTGAAGCAACAGCAAGGCGGTCCAATCTAGGTGTTGCCAGTAAGCGATATATCTGCAGGGGGGTGCGTGTCAGTCGTGGAGCTCAGTCGTGAGAATCAAACTTCTTGTCCAGGAAATCTTCCCGGGGGTGTTATTAGGTGCCAAATTCTCTCGTGCGTAACAGAAAATATTTGACCTCTAGCAGTAGCATGGAGATGCAGCCGTAGTAACAGAAAATATTTGGCCTCTAGCAGTAGCATGGAGAGTGCTGGAGATGCAGCCGTAGTAGCAGGACTGGCACAGGGAAGAGTCTGGGGTCCGGGAGGGGTTGAGGATAGGGATGAGGCAGGGGATTAAGACGGGATTGGGGATCGGGATAGGGACCTGGACGGGGAACGGGACAGGGCTGGGCACCGGGACGCCTCGGCCCCAGCGAGCGGTGGCCGGGCGCCCTCTGCCGGCGCCTCTCGCCAATCCAGGGCGGAGGCCGAGGGCAGAAACTGGGGGTTCCGGCTCCGGCGGTTCGGGTGCGTTCTCACCTCTAATGCTGAAAGCAGAACAACGGTAGGAAATAATATTTTTCCTGTTGTGAAAAGTGGTGCCACGGATACAGTATATAAAATATTAAACTCTTTCCCCATGCATGACAAGGGGGTCTCTAAGCGTTGCAGGGGGTTGACAGCCCTCAGCTAACGGACTAAGAGGTGAAAGACTAGAGGAGACTCGCTGAGAAAAGCTAAATCGTGAGTCTGCTGAAGTGCCCAAGTCTAACTCTTCTCTTGAACCTCAAACTTCAAGCTGGTCACACAAGAGCGCTGTGTGTTGGCAAAATCCTGCTGACCTGAAGAGAAACAAGACCAGGCTTGCCCTTGAGTCCTGCAAAGTTCAGTCTTCGGTACACCATGCAGAACTCAAGGAAGGCAAAACCCCCACATCCTGGCCCTTGGACTCCCAAACTTCCTGTGCTGTGTTTCTTTCTCTCTCCTGTGTCACACCTGTCAGCCCCAGCTAGGTATGTACTGCTTCCTCCATATTCTTTCCAAACTGTGACTTAACATCTATAGTATGAGCACTTTTATTTACCTACCTTGTCTTTCACCAAAATGTAGCTTGTAAAATCTAACCTAGATACTACAGGTCAAGTTCTCATTTCTGATGATACCTGAAGCTGCCCTCCTCCCACAGCAGACAAAGTAAAATAAATGCCCGTGAATAGGTACAGTAAAATAAAATAAATGTCTGTAAATACATCCAGGTGAGTTCAGGTATGTAAATGCAATTGCATTTGAAAAGCATGCTTCTTACAGTAAAGAAATGATGAAAAGTTGTAGTGTCTAATTGTAACATGATTTGCAACAACTTTCTTACCATTTTTCATACCATTTGCATGTTTTTTTTAAATTAAAATCATAATTATCAAATAAAAAAGAAGCACCAGAATGATTTTAAACACGTATAAGAAACAAAAGACACCAAGATGGTTAATGTCTCCCAGCATCATCTGTAGTTCTAAAACTCACTTCACAGGCACAAAGTACTCCACTCTCAGCAACGCAGACCACAGAAGGAAATTTCTAAGCTCAGGCATTTCCAAATGTTCCTTTAGGCTGACTGTAAATGGCATGATTCACCTCCCTCAGACTGTCCCCTAGCAACGATTACAACTATCAACAAAGGTCCACCATTCATCTGCTGTCTGAAGTGTAAGTTGCTGAGGAATGGGAATAACAGAATTCACAAGGTTACAATACAAGAGTTAAACTCATGGCAATCAGGAAAGGGCTTTTTCTCCTCCTTTGCTTGGGACTGTTGTTAAGCAGCTTTCTTGTAAATATGACTCCACTGTTCATCAACCAGCTTCTCAGCTATGAAGTAAGTTTCCTTTAAATAGACTCTGGAGCTGTAAACAACAGGAAAAAAGAGGTGGTCAGAAGATAGCTTTTCTCCTTGCAATATCTCATTACGAAATGCTGTCTTCAATACTGTTCATTTTGTCTGGTAAATAAACTGTTACATAAATTTTAATGAAAATAAACGTGTGTGTGCTACCAAAGCACAAACAACTCCCCCCCAACCAAAGCATTTGCTTATGTGCCTTAGATCAATCTGAATACAGGATGGGGGGACGCTGGTGATGTGCAGAGTCTGTGGCTGGTGTCTGAAAGCAAACATTCAGAAAGAAACTCCCAAAAACCCTAGCATTAAACTTTGATACAGAGCGAGACGCTCATTCAGTGATGAAGTTTAAGCCAGCTGTGTAGGCTGCTTCTGACAAAATTAACGTAACACAGAATCTAAAATAAAAGAAGAGAGATTGGGCAGAATATCTCGTAAACGTTCAGACCCATAGAAAACAGTCAAATACACAAGGCAAATAATGAAGTTATAATTCAGCAAAAGATACGGGGAGATGAAGGTGAAGCAGTGCTTTATGGGTCCTTCGCATGAACTTGAAAGCAAGGGAGGGGTACTCACATCCCAGGCAAACACAGGAATGATGGCATAACCTTCTTGACTTGAGCCCTTCAGAGAAGCAACAAATGCCACAGCAGTGTAGGAATGGTTGTGAGCCTGAAAAAAAAAAGAGAACATACTGATTTTAGCTAGACTCATAAGCTAAGGAGGTGCCAGAAACAAAGGCTTGCTGTGCTGGCCTAAAGCAGTCAGCTTGGATACAGAAGTGTAGGAACTACATGTCCAGAAAACCAGGAAAGATGTCATTTCAAGCAGCAATAAAGAGAGGAAGGTGTCTTGAAGGTATTAAAAGCACAATAAAGCCTGGTATATTGAGAAGGTGATGTCTGAAGAGGCAAGGATCAAAATAATTGTGTAAAGACTTAGGGATGTTACCCAAAACCTTGGGTTCTCATCAAGGCACAGAACAGAACCGAGGCAGATGACTGTGACACGCATTCCTCATAGGGACTATCATGACTGCCCAGTGATATGAAGGCGATTTGTCTTTTGAGGAGATGCTGTAACCAGCCTGCTGTTCTCAGATGTAGCAGGCAAACTTGATGCTCTGATTATTCTTAACTTTCATATTAACATTGTGACAAGGTTTGTTCTGTTCTTGTACCAAAAGAAGATATGGCTGCAGGTATCAAAATTACTCACCTCTTGCAGCAGCATAGCCAAAGACTGGCACCTTGCTTCTCCATGCAAATGGTCTCCCTCCCAGCTTGATCTCTTTGATTCTAAATCAAAAGGTAGAAGATCAGTATTAGGTGTCAAAAATGAGGATATTTAGGCAGTGACTTTTGTAGAACTTTACCCAAGTTGTACTCAGGGGGCCTGAAGTGTGCTCTTCATAAGCATCAGGCACTTCATCTGGCCCCTAGTGCTGCCAGGTTACAAGGTGGGAATGCATTCCTCCCTTGGGATACAGTTAAGCATCATTGTATCAGCAACAGGCTGCAAAAGACAGCTCCCAGCTCCAAACAAACTGCACAACTACCACAGCCATTTCCTTCAGGTATCACATCACTTATGATGTAACCACAGTCAGAGATCTCTCAACTAGAGTTCTCAAGACATATTTGCATATAAACAGTCATGCAAATGTAGCTCTTTCTTGCTACAGAATTAACCTGAATTAGATGCCACTCTATCAGGAAAATTAAACATACTAACTGTGGAGTTCAGATTTCAGGGTCTTGAGTCTAGCTTAGGTCACTGGTGGCAGACGCCTCACTCTACAGGAAGGTCTTCTTTTAAATGAATAAGTACAGAAAGCTCATCTTAGTCACCAAACTGAGCAAGGAGGGAAGTCTGAAAGTCAGCTTTTTGGGTATTTGAGAGGCTTAACCTGTTGTCCTGTTCATACAGTGAACACTGAGGACTGTGGTTATTCTCACTCCGCTGTGCAGCCTTGCTCTGACGGACAATTGTACATATATAAACACAACTGGTCTAACAAAATAAATGAATCTCTGTACTTGGTTCCAAAGGAACACAAGCTGTAAAGATAAAATAGTGCCTATATATAAAAATAAATGTATGGCTAGTTACGTAACTACTAAGAAATTTTGTAAAGTGCTTTATAAAGAGCCCACACAAATAAAAACTTCTTTAGCCAGACAAACATTTGTATTTAAGTCTATTACTAGCTTTGGTACTTAATCCTCCTGCCCATGAAAAACAATCATTTACATTTTCCTGCAGATAACCTAGACCTTGTAGAGGCAGATTCATTTCCATTTTGAGGCTAAATTCCAACATGCTGGAAGTTGTGCTGTGTTGTTGGTTTTAACTGGCAGTTGTTGCTTGAGTAAGAGAATTGCACCTTCCAGCTCTCCTGGCTAATCTATGAAACCTTGACTGATGGCAGCAGAGGAATTCACTTCTGTTTTAGGGGAATTGTGGTGGTAGGGGGAGTCATGGGGAGGAAACAAGATTTTCGGGATAGGATGCTCTAACTTAACACCATTCTCAGCCATGAAGAAGTACAAGCAGATTGAAAATGTAGGGGTTCTACTGTTTTGCCCAAACATTCATTGTTGCTAGCGCAGACTCCTGTGAATTGCTTCAGCAGCTGCTTTGTTAATCCCCATACCCTTAGTCACATTGGTGATCGAATCCTGTTGAATGGTGAGATTAACAGACTGCACATTCCCCATCACTGTTCAACACCAATTTGGCGGCAGTGTGAAGGTACAGTTGTACCATCTCTGGTCTCACTAGGAGGGTGGAAGTCTGTACTGAACTCTCCGATCTAACAGCATCAACCTCCCATTCAATAGCATAGCTGTCAAAAAAATCACTCAACATCAGCAGGTTTAAAATATGCCTTACTGAGATAAGCACACTGTAAAAATCAAATTGCCATGATTTAGGCCACTGAGCGTACATCTGAAGCAAACGAGAAAATACTTAGCCTCATCTGAAAACTCGTAATGCAAGGGCTTCAGTATGGATGTACTTCCAAGAGCAACACTAACCAACAGTGATAGATGACCATGGAATGTTTCTGGACCCTTTTAGCTTAGCAGCCCACTTCCAGTATCTGTATGCATGTAATTCAAAGTTCCTTACAAGTGGAGTATCAAAATCATTATTATTTCATACAAATTATCCTCAGTCTAAATTAGAAATGCATGTTTTATGAGCATAAATTCACCCTGTACTAAATAATTTCCAGGTCTCAGCCCAAACCACAGCTGTTCATATGAAGCCATTTCAGAGAAGTTCTGATAGACACCTTGCATCTCCAGGAGATGCAACAGTGCAGAACAACACTATCAGTCTGAAATCACTGTAAATCAGCAGCTATTTAAATTTTTTTCAAGCAGCATTCTACCTTTTAAGAATTATCACCCATTTGCTTATATATTATTTTTACATAGTCCATTAATACAGAAGATTACATCTCCCCCTTCCCTTTTTAAATTGTCTTTTTTTCTCCAGCAATCCAGAGGGTTTTGTTTCAGCTTTGAACATTTTATTAATTTCACTTTAAAAAACATGCTCCAATGACTGCGACCATAACTAGCACAGTATTAAAATCAAGATGGCAGCTCATCAGAGAGCCATCCACCGACAAAAATACATCAAGTTATGTCTCCCTTGTATGAAACCCAGACTTTAAATTGTTGCTGTGGTTGAAGGCCTTCACCTTTCTCCACAGGAAATTTTGCTCTGCAGCATGCCCACGTTCTCTGCCTCCTTTCTGGACTAACTGTAGGTTGTATATACCTCAATTTCTTCTGGACTCCAAAGACAGAAAACAGTAGGAACAGGTGCAGAACATGCACATGAACAGCTCTTGAAAACCTTCAGCTGCTGGTAACTTCTCTTCTTAGAATGCTTGCCCAGTTTTACACTTATGCTGTGGATGAGTCCAAGCAGTAACCCATCTGATCTCCTAGTTTAAGAACTTACCTGGAACAGGTCCCAATACCCTCAAGGCCGGAAAACTGCAGTACTAGTCTAGCAGGATGCTTCTGCAGCTGTACAAAGGCTGATGAAGGCAAGGCTGAACTTCTGTGGCCATTCTGCAGGTGCAGGGATCCAGAATTAAACAAAGCAACCAATGTAACTTGTGCTGGGTTAAAAAATAGCTCATTCCCTCTTGGGAGTCACAGCAGCAATATGAGAAGAAACTCTTATGAGTTATCTAACTAACCACATTTTTTTTAATTGCAGAGATTTAAAAATACTGCCCAAACCTATCTGAACAGTTTCATCCTTGGCATGTTAAAAGGACTGGGCCGACCTGACACTTAATTCCATGATAACATGACATCTCACCTGGGTGGGCTAAGAAAGATGAACAGTCTGATCTTGTTTACCAAGTAGGTCTATTATAAACAGGTGCATTTTAGAGGGATGCTCTAGCTTTCAGGTCCTTCTGCCCTCATGACACAGGCCTGTTTTTTGGTGATATGCTCTGTTACCTCACTGTGGCTGCCCTCTAACAGTAGAAGAAATCTGCAAACATTCCAGATTACCTGGAATTGCTTTTCTTAGAGTAAGAGTGTGCTTTCTTGGATGAACTTGGAGCAAAGTCCGTATACTTTTGTCTGGTATCCCTAGCAAACCTAAGCTCAAAGGTGGAAGTGTACATCAGAGTAACCAGCACTAAGTCTCAGCAACTGGAGGAATATATGGGCCTGTACTGATGATTCAATAATGTTTTATCTTGCCTGTACAATAATTAAGGGTTTACCCTGTAAAGCATACTTAAGGATACAGTTAAAATGCAATTAAGATGATCAAGCCTTGTTTAATACATGCAGCTCTCTTGGGATGTGGACAAGCAGTGTTAAAACTAGTAATTTTAAAGAACCCAAAATGTCAGCCTAGAGAAAGACCTAGAATAGAATGCCATTTTGTAACAAGTTTTTCCACCTCTCAACTTGTAGCCATTTTTTTTGGTAATTTTTTCTATTGATTGCTTCTCACAATCCCACTATTTCCTTTTTAGCTCCTGAAAAGCATTTCAGATTTCCGTGAACAAAAACAATGAAAGTCACTAGGCAACAGTCACCTACTTCTTGACTACTCCAGGTTCCATAAAATACATCATCTAAATGTAGACATGCCCTATCAGGCCATAGGCATTAAGTAACTGGGAAGACAACTAACCATCTGCAAGTTAGACAGCATTAAATGATGTGTAGCTTCATATTTTACCAGTCCTTTAGAACTCCATATAAAAAGTTCAAAAACATTCCTACTTCCATTATTATTTCGACCAAACTTAGTAACTTAAGGATCATGTTTCTTGTGTTAAATGTAATACTTCAAAGTACTTAAAAGTCCAAGTTCCAAGATCCCTACAGGTATTATGGAAGTATTTGAAAGTTCAGAAGACTGCAGCATCAAACACCACAAGATCACACACTCAGTAGATGAAGGAACATGAAAAACACAAACAATATATGTTCTGCCTTTGATGCACTCAAAAGAATGACTTCCTGAGATACAGCCCAAAAGCCACGAAGATAGCTACAGGAGTAAATTTCTAAAGCTTTGTGCTTAAGGAAATTTGACAGATTGGGAAGGATTTAAATTCAGATTAATTAAGAAAGCCTGCAAAATTATAGATTTCCTTGTCACAGTGCATACTCTGACAACAAAGTTCCAAAAATCAGGTTTTAGACAGGACATTGAGACAGCACAGGGACTCTTGCACTGCAGCAGGAAGATTGCATCCAATCTTGTAAAGACCAAATGCTCAGCTCTGGCCCTCTCTGTAAAACTTATTGCTGAGAACTGCCCTCTCACAGATATTTCAAACGCATTGTGAAACCCCAGTCTTGGAAAGTTATTTCAAATTAACTTTTTGTTTAAAGATGGCAAATTATTTTTTGCTAATCCGCACTCTTACTTAAATCTGAAATTACTAAAATATATTAATCAAGTACAAGCACAAAAACTTTTACTTTTGTAGTCAGCATGGAATCTGCCATGCAATGCACAATTTGCAGAAACAAAGACACTTGGGTGTGATCACATCTGACCCACTCTCAGTTTTCTTTTCTCATTTCTATTTGTATGTGATTCATTCACATGTAACATCACAATTGTTGCAACATTCATCCTTTCAATGTTCAAAAAGAAATGAAGTCTAAAAAATGTGTACAAAAAGGTCTCTTGTTTGCAAAGGAACTGGATAAACTCTCCTTCACAGGCTTCGCTGCTGTGCAGTAAAGCCATCTTCTGTAAAAGCAGTGAGGAAGCAAGATGTAACATTTAGTTTTAAATTAATAAGTAATATTATTTTAGATTTTTACCAGAAGGGGAAAGAACGCATTGAGTTCAACCCAAATTTTTTCAATTGAGTATTAGAATAAATTTCAAAAGATGGTATCGTTGTAAAGAGTTTATTCTACAACCATCTTGGATTCACTAAAACCGGTATTCCAAAGGGAATTGGAGGTTTTAAAAAATACCACTAATGCAGTTTTCCTTCAGCTTTCATTATATTTTTTTTTTATTTTTGTAAGTCAAATGAGTCAATATGTTGGTATTCCTAAATCATCCATCTTGCATTTTGATGAGTTAGTCTACCATCATTGCTGTGAATTATGAAATTTCAAAGTCTCTTTGGAATACTAATTTCATATTTATAGGTTTAATTTTTTTTAATTCCATCCTATTTCCCTGAATTTTTTCTTGACATTTGCTGATGTAAAATTTAATATAAAATATTTAGTCACAAAATAGTATTGCTTTTATGCACATTGTGGAAAGATTATTTTTTTTTTCCAATAAAAACTATACCATCTTCAATAAAATCCTGAACATATTAACTATGATGCAGAACAAAATTACACAGGGTGAAACAGGTACCAGCACAACAGTGAGATTATATTACATCAAAAAATTTTAATGGTCCCAAATATATACTCAACAACTAAGCATACACTCAGGGGAGCAAAAAAAAAAAAAAATATGACACAAAAGTGACCACATCTAGAATTCCACTCAATCTTTAATCAAGAAGGGACAAACAAATCCCCCACCTCAAAAAAAAAAAATTCTGCAGTTTAAAGGGCAAAGGGAACAGATTTAAAAAAAAAAAAAAAAAAGAGGAAACTTTATATTCGGCCCTCCCCCGTAGAGGTTTTTAAAACCTGTTGTGGCTTGACTAAAATGCTCAGAATGTACGATTTCAAAGGCAGGTCTCTTTTATACAAAGAAACTGCTGGCATTCTTAACTAGTGAAGAATTATGGCAAAACCTGCCTTTTCTTCAGAAGTCTCATACATGGTCCAAGAAAGCATATTCTGATTGTAGCAACTGACCAGCCAATCCAGAGTTCCACTAACAAAACTCCTGCCCTGTTGGCTTTGTTTGTTTGTTTGTTTTTTGTTTGTTTTGTTTTCCATTTCCTTCCCTGAGAAAAGGGCAATGTGTGGTCCAAGCTGGAGAGCTCAAAGGCATAAGTCTTTCCTCTAAATGAAATATTTCCTCTTCTTCTGCTCCTTTGAATTGGCACTTGATTGGCAGAAATACATTTGTATAGGTTGATCTGTGTCACACACAGTAATTCACAAAAGATTGCTGCTTTGCTGTGGGTTTGTTTGGTTTTTGGAAAAAAATCCTTCCCCCAACTGGTAATGTTTTTCAGCAGTTGCCATTATGATGACTCAAGCTTTGCTTTCTTTGACAAAGGTAAAGTTTCCTCTTTATCTTCATCTTCATCATCCTCTTCATCATCATCAGGATAATCTACAAGTCCAACTAGGCCTCCCTACAAAGACAGACATGGTTACTGTAATTAAGGAAATGTTACATATTAATACTTCACATATGTATTGGAAAATTACCTTTGCACAGGTTATTGCCATAAGCATACTGATTCATGAAGTTTTGAATACAATGAAGCAGAACAAAAATAAATCCCTCAGTATGAATTACATTGTTTGAAAAATGTTTATATTAATAAATGCAAACAAAGTTTTACCTATCTAACTGGGTAAAAATATTTCCAGTTGAAATTTAAGAAAATCCAAAAATTCACCTAGTTTTGTTAAGCGTCATTGCTGCTCTGTCTGTAAAGATGTAAATATCTTTTTAATGGGCACAGATGACTGCAGCAACAAACAATCCAGAAGCACTTCAGAAACAAATACAGACTATATCCTTCCATTTGATTTTTTCAAAATGTAAACAACTTGACAGTTGAAAATGAGAGCGTATCTCGTAATAGTAAAAACTGCCTTGTACTGCAAAGAACCACAAATTTTAAAATTAGGCAGCTCTGAACCCAGAAGAAGCAGCAAGAACTTCTAAGACTTCCTCTAACTCCAGCAGGCTGCAATTTCTGAAGCCTAACCAGCATGTCAAGAGAATGGGCAGTTACTGGTACTTTACTCAAACACCGTATTATTCACGAGTCTAATGAGAGACATACAAAACAAGGAAACTTCATCCAACTGTATACCACAATCAACTTGATAAATAACTGACATTCTATATAGTCACATAAATCGTAACACTGAGTATATGACACATAAAATAACAGGAACAGAGAATGGAAACCCCAGTTTCCACAGTTTCTAGTCTGTGACTGTGGCATATGTATAAACAGAGTGCACTTCAGTGAAAGAAGGTATCTTATGCCTGAATCCATGAATGGCTTTACAGTGCACTGTGTGTTCAGTGTAACCTGGATGTTATTCTTTTGCTGTCATAACTTGAAATTTTGAAGCCAATATGTTCCATATGTAGACTCCATTTCAGGTTCAAGGAGTTACACTAGTTGGGAGAGAACAAGCCTCCAGCATACTGAACTAAATTCCAACCAGCTCCATTCCCTTTTTAAAAGAGCTTGACTAACTAATGCATTTTTTTCTCATAAATGAAATAAATCTTCCTCCCTTTCCTCCATAGAAGGATTTAAAGAAGGTTCCTTTAGTTCCCCCATCAGCCAAACTCTTCTCATTCATGTGTTTTCAACAGAAGGTGATCCAAACACAAACTCTTAAGCCTTGTTTGACAACAAGAACACAAAACCCTAAACCCCCATTTGCCTTTACACGTTCGGTTAACAAGCAGTATGATAGCTTTAAAAAATAAGGATGAATCAGGGTTATTCTGAGGCTACCTGAGAACTAAGACACATACCTGAGCTTTCAGAAGTGGAAACACTTTTTACGGAAGGTAATTCTTATTATCCAAACTGTGCTGTACCAACACTATTTTAGCCACCCCTGAGTGCTTAGCAAACACCTGTTACTCTATTTCCCTGACTTGGTTTAAATATTTTTTGCCAAAATTCCAACAGCATACTAAAATGTATTTTAAAATGATGGGTTTGGATATTCAATGCAAGTTGTACTGTGTCTTTTAAATGCATTTTCTTCTACTTCAGTATGTTCCAATCCAAAACTATGTTATTTCAGAAGGTAAAAATAGTCACACCGGGATATTAAAAATTTCTAATGTTTTGGCTTACAGCAACCACTCCTCCATAATCCAATTTATTTCTTTAATGTGCCAGTTATATAACTCTGAAAAGTATTAAAAATGGTTAACAGTAGAAATTCACAATGGGGGTGTTGGGCTATCATGAAGTCTGGCAAAATTAGGCAATGTTTCCAAAGTATTTCTGCAGTTCTACCTGCCAAATACCCCTGTGCAATCTGAAGCAACGTGCTGCCTGTATTTCACAGTAAGACTACGTCAAACAGCTGCTAGTTGTATGCTTCATATCATAAGAGTTTGGGCATTAGAAGAATTTTTGTTCTTTTTATATACATGTCAGATCCCCTTAAAAACGCTAAAGGCCAGACAAAAAGTACACCTATCCAGACAGTCCATTAAGAATTCACACAACGTTGAGAGAGATGCTAAAGGAAATTAGTAGCCTGTAATAATGAAGTCAACCTACGTCCATTCACAATTACCTTAGTTGTAATAGCTGCCATCTGAGATGTGCTTTTAGAAACTGATCCTGGAGAACCAGGGGACCCTGGGGATCCAGGAGACCCTGGGGATCCAGGTAGATTACTTGCAGATGACTGGCTGGTAAGGTTAGATTTTGTACCACTGGAAAAAGAAAGCTTGAAACTTGGGCTCTGACGACCTGAAAGGTTAGTTTTCAGAAGAACTTCCTTTTCTTCACTCTCTTTTACTGGAGAGAAAAAAATGAACATAAAAAAACATAAAAAGGCAAAAGTAAAGCAGCATTACTGATTAAAACCTTGAACTACAAATCACTTTGTGGGAGAAAAAGTTAATACTTTATGTACAACTTGGTAAAGTAAGTCAGCATAGGACTTTTTTTTATATATATATATGGTACTACTATACCACCTATGAGCTGTGGTCATTGGCCAGGAATGAACACTTTTGTTCTATACCAATCACCCGAACACTTAAACAGAAAGTTTGGAATTCTAAAACTGAATAAAACACAGGAAAACTTGATTATGAGCTAAGATTGCCACTCAAATATTTTAAAGGAGCCAAAAATAGTAATTTGTATCATTTCACTTTTAAAGACAATAAAAGGGGTGTTGTGAAGGGGTGGTCCACCAACTTGGTGTCACAGTTTTGAAATCGAAGAACTTCAGAATAAATACATGCAAGTCCTTCACTGCAGTAGGACTAATGACTGTACAAGTTAATGAATGTATAAAGAATGCATACACCATTTTTCTTATCATTACTTACATTTTTTCCTTTCCATGAATTTACTGATAGGATCCATAATATCTTCATCATTTTTAGTTTTGTCAGAAGGGGGCACCACTGCTTCTCCATCTTCCATATCGTCTTCATCAGTATTAAACCACATTTCCTCCTCATCCTCCAGGGTTCTGGCATCCCTTCTGTATCTATGGTTTCTCAAAATGGAGCGCATGCTGCAGAACCATTTTGATTCAGAAACCAACTCATATTAATAAATAAAACTTCTACTTGGCATTTACAGTGGTAGTTTACAAATTGTACAGAACAATAAAAACACCAGCAAAGCATTCTGCAATGTCAGTCTTTGTATTTTTGATGCAAATATCATTTTTCTTCTTAAAGAACCAAATAAAGTACAACTCTGATAACAGCACATTCAGCCTACTCTGCCTCTCCAAAATTCTATGGCTTTAGCAAAAGTAATTTTACTAAATGTCACTGAAGTGCTGTATTTAGGCTTGGTTTACAAGTTTGGACTGGTAAGTTAAGAAGTTGTGAACCAAGAAGTTTAGGAACCCCAGACTTTTTGCTCCAGAAAATACTTTATAACTTGTCAGTATTTGAGGTCCAATGTATTAAAGAAAAACAAAACCAAACAATAACCCCAAAAATCTAAATTACGAATCTATTTTAAAACAGATACATTAAAAAGACAGCTAACTCCTCCTGCCATGTGACAATTTCTGGTCACTGTCACTATTTTCCATTCTTCAGAGCCCTGGATACAAAGTGCTACTTCTCTTCATTTGATCTATTAAGAGTGTTGGTCTGTCTCATTTCACCCTCTTTTTTTGTCCTCAAAGAAGCAGTGTTAATGGCCTTGAAGGAGAGGGACAGTGATGTGCACACTGAAGAACACGGGGAAGAGAAGTACAAGAGACTGGAAAACACTCTTTTCATTTGACAAATTTTCTGTATTGCTTTGTCAAAATTTACTGGCCACAATGCAAGTCTAAAATTTAGTATTTTTCATTTAATGTTTGTTACTGGACTCAAATGTTAGTAACACAACCTAGGCTCATCGTTTTTGGCAAAGCATTTTGCATTACTGACTTCAGGAAAAAGCCAGAAAGGAAAGATTAGGAAATTACAAAGTATTAAATCAGAATGCTAAATTGGAAAATAATCCATAAAATTACCAACACTCTCATGGGGATTAGTGCATTATTTTACACTGCATTTAAATCCTCCTTCCTTCCTGAAGATGCTTGCTATTTTTGCATTTTATGACTTCTAGGTTTTCACTTAAGAAATGACACAGACTGTGACAGGGTTTGTGCCGCCACTGGGCTGGTTGAGCTACAAACCTCTTGAAACTATAATTTTATTTTGGACAAACTCAGGTGGCACAACTATGTACAATCACTTAGCTCAATTTAAGCCAAGAGAAGTCTAATGTTTTACTTCCTAGACTGTATGCAAATCACTGAAAAAAGTGTCTGGGTGTTCCTTCCAACAGGTGCATTAATGTAGGAATTGTAGGCTTGAATTTCACAGCTGTTTAAGTGATAAGCTTAGCTGACACAAGCCAAAATAGTAACATCTCACTTGTAAAACTTAAGTACTCAAAACCACAGATCCTGCATATATGCTTGAAAGCTTCAACACTTTAGAACAAATGTACAGTTACACTCTCATTTTAACTGTATTAGACTTAAATATAAATATTGTTTGAGAAACTTTATGGCAAGGAATAAAATAAATTCTGAAATGTCAAAATGTTCTAATATGACTCATTAGGATAAAGGTTGCAATGTGTTTTCAAACTAATTCAAAAGAGAAAAGGAGTAAGTCTTTCCAACAATTCTTAAGAGTAACTCACCTATCCCCACAAGAAGTCCTTTTTTTTTTTTCAATGAAACCACACACAAAATTACTAACATTTGCTAAAAATAAATGGAGTACAATGTCCTAAATTTCCTATTTTTATACACCTTTTTATCTTAGCTAACTGTGTACGAAGGAAGGGAACTCATACTCTGGCAAAAATGACTGATTCAAGGTTTATAGCTGATTGATATATCACTGATAAAACATCATTCTATGAAAATTCCTTTTTATAGTCTATTTCTCAGTCATTTTGGTAAAGTTTATCCAGTATCTATTTCCACAACTAAATTGAAAGAAAATATGACACGGATTTTTGAAGGAAAAATCCACAGAATGGTAAATCACAACTGAATGATCTTTTTAATAAATAATAGGAATCTGGTATTTAAGCAAATGAACCTTCTGAAGTTTATTGCAGTACCTGAAAGGCTTCCAGCCTCATTATAAGTGCTCCTAAGTTTGGGATATGACAAGTTAGCATTATTACTGGTGGTTCAATAATGCTAGCTGAAAGTGGATCATGAGTTTCAAGTAACACATCTCGAAATCACACTTTTAATGAAGTAAAATCAGCAGTGTCTGACATACAAGTAAAAGTCTGAATTATTTACATTTCCCACTATCACAGAACAATCCACCAATATTCCCAAAATGTAATTAAAGCAGTAATATTAATTAAGATAATTTAGTGCATTTTACCTGTCAAGTTTTGGATTATCTTGTCTTTCCCTTTGTTGCTCAAATCGTAGTTTCAGTCCTTTAAATGTCTGCACATAATCTACATCTTCCAGTGCCTTCCAGTAGTTTTCAATTACATGAGCCGTTAATGATTTTATATCTTCCTATAGAATGAACAAACATATGCTGACTTATTTTCAAATTAATTAATATAAAAAGTAATAGAAATTATTTTTTATTTTTAAGCACTCCACAGGAAGCATCACATTAATTAGTTTAAGCAAAAATGAGCATTATGTGTCCAAGTGCTAGAGGTTGAAATACTTGATTAGCGAAGCACAACACAGCAGGAGCAATTTTCTAGCAGTATCTCCTTCAAAACATATGAACAGAACCTAATAACCCATCACAAAATTATACCAAACCCAATTCTCAAAGGCCTTTTCCACTGTAACTTAGAAATATTTTTATATTGGTAGACTAGTAACTGTTGTAATCAATTAAAAAGTGTGTACAAGATACAGACTTTGCATTGTTTCTTTCCTTGCTGCAAATAAATTACTTATATTAAAAAAAAAAAACACAACCAAAACATTTTAATGCATTTGTTTAGGATGAGAACAAGGAAAGTATTTTTCATTGGAAATTACTAATATCAACTTTTTCCTTTGTGGCCTTACAGTGCTGGCCAAGGTTCTTCACAAAAGCCTCCCAACTGTTTTGCTGTTTCAGTTCAGCATTGCGCCTGCCTAAAGCCACTCAAGACAGCTGAGACTAGCACAGGTCTGCATACTGCAGCAGAAAAATTTGTCCTGTGCCCTATTTGGCTTTCTTAGCACTGCACAGTCCCTGGAACACAC
Source organism: Indicator indicator (assembly GCF_027791375.1). Classification (NCBI taxonomy): domain Eukaryota; kingdom Metazoa; phylum Chordata; class Aves; order Piciformes; family Indicatoridae; genus Indicator; species Indicator indicator. Next base: position 18,289,785 of record NC_072013.1, read on the forward strand.
TGCAGAATAAACACCTAAATTACCATCTATTAAGGATGAGCAAAGCAATAAAAATCTTAATACACTGATTATCTTCCCTTTTGATTACATGCTCAAAGGTCACCTCTTATGAATGGTAATATATCAGTAACAACAACAGCATGCTTTAAAAAAAATAAAGATCCCTCTTTAAAAGAAATCCGGACAAAAAAAAAAAAAAGGACAAAAATTATGGACAGATACCAAGAAGTATTCTGGAGACACAACCCGGATGTCAATGTGAAAAGGAGGATAAAAAAATGAAAGATCATTAATTTCCCCATGCTTGAGCTATAAAATCAGCAGCCAGTCTCATGGAGGACTGTTAAGACCACAGAAGTTTGGGTCACTTTTTTTCACAGCTTCAAAACCATATTTAAATCAACTCTTTATGATGATTAGGTCATCTCAGTCTTGAATTACCTTGAGTCTCAACTAAAAGAGGAAAGAGATTATCAGCACAGAAGAGTTCAAGAGATGACAAAGCCTTTTTCCTCACCCACTTACTCCACAACTGTTTGCACGCTAGCTTGGCTTCACTTTCACCACATTTACAGCCTATATAGCATTTTGTCAGAATCTGAATGGAAACAGTGAAGAAACAGTATTGTGCTGATGGCCAAATTGGCCTTAACATTTTAAGGTACTCCTGACAGAACAGGAACTTTGTAGTACTCCATTAATACAATAAAATAAAGACTGGTACCTCTTCCAGATGTTCCCATATTCTGTTGAACAGACATTACAGAGTACAGCTAAATTTGATGTTTCTGTAGCAGCCGTTTCAAATTACATTTCTGTCATAACAGGCCCATCCAGTCGGCACAATGAAACTTGATTAGTGCTGCCTTTGCAAATCTGGGTACTGTTAATAAACTACCATGTGAATTTGGCTTTCAAGTCACAGTACTGTTTACATGCAAGAAAGACATGCAAATATGTAACAGTGACAGAAAAAAGTTAATGTAAATGAAGTATCATATAGTCCCATTATGGTAATATAATTTAGGGTACAAGCAAAAAGAAAAATCATCTTGAACTACAAGATTAAACAATATAGCTATTATCTTCAGCTTATGAAAGCACTCACCACTCTGATAAATTCAAACATCTCAATTATGGCAGAGTTCATCAGATTATAACGGGAACCATTATTTAGAAATGCTTTGACCACAGGTTCAAACAAAAAACTTTTCATTATGTAACGGTTGTAGAATTCATCCTTTAGCCCAATTATCTTTCGTTTGAAACGAAGGGCACCTGAAACACAAGTGTTGTCAAAAGAATTTTTAAATTTAAAAGAAAAAAAAAAATCCATAAATTATTTAGCATTATTTAGGGCAATTTGCAACCTCACTTCTTATGCAGCATTACATTATTAAAACCAGGTAGAGACATTCAGCTATTCTCTGCTTCTCAACAATCTTGACTACACTGCTGAAAATTATTTATCTCATTTTATCATAAAGAAATCCTCCATCATGACTGTGTAAGTGAAACCTCCTCTGTTCACTGAAGAAATAAAATACTACTCTAACTATATTACTACTAACAGAAAGGGTTTTTTTCAAATCCTTAGTATCTCTTACAATAAAATATTTTCTCAGTAGAAGAATTGGGAAAATTGTTTATCATTCCTGTTATTCAAATGTAAGTTTGATTACGTTTAATTAAGACCTATTTGATTAGGGTGCAAACTATCTAATTTTAAAATTAGTAAATGACATTTTCTTCACACACAGTGAAGCAAAGACTTCATGTACTTCCAATTTAAAGCTCTTTCTGAAGCTCCAAAGTGTACACAAGTGTGTGAATGTTTGTGCACAAACAGAAAGTTATCATCTTGCTATAAGGCAGCACATTCTTGGTTGGCAACTTAGGTGTCTATGAAAGAAGATTATTCAAGGGTTCTAAGACCAAACTCGGGTGATTCAATTACAAATTTCAAAAGTACTTCTTACTGTGTGGTCCTACTCAGTCAGCTTTAGGTTTTGTTTTACTCTATGTGCACAACAGAATCATGGCAAAAAAAAGTAAAAATCTAAAAAGCTCTTACTTCCTACCGGAATTAAGTCACACTGCTTTGCTCTTACTGTGCTGAGCATGGTCAAGAAACTACCAGAGTCTGAGGAGCACCATACTAAGGTTCTGTACAGGTCAATGCAATCAGATAACCTTATCTTTAACGAATACTTCTGAGAATTTCTACTAAAAGTAATCAAAAGTTCAAATGGCTCTTTTTTGCTGACATACCATCTTCCCATTTCACCTCTACAACTGAGATTCAGAAAAATCCTTTGGCTTTTTAAAAAAGAGACATTTATAAATGCAGAATTATTTACTAATACTAGCTGAAATACCTATACACTGGCATGAGAAACAGGGTATAATAGTAGGATTTCTGTGTTCAGTCACAAATTGTCATGATCTGTGAACAGTTTTCTTCCAGCAGAATGAAGATATGTAACACTTTGCGTTCACAAAATACTGATTTATTCTTCAGATTTCAAACTTACACAATGCCAAGAAAGCATGCTTTGAGGCCATGAGAACAAGTACTCGTCGCAGGATATCTTTGTTAATGATGTAGTTCTTTATGTGATAAGTATGATGTTCTACACAGAAAGTTAGCAATTCCAGTATTAATGCCAAGAGTTGAGCTGTCTGAAAATCATCTATAATAAAAACAAAACCAAAATTATTGAACACATCTAAGATACTGCATTTAGAGGCAAACCTCAAATATCCAACTGGTAAACAATTCAAAGTTCTTGTATATTCCCACACATAATTTAGGAAACATGCTGCAGGGTATGTTTAGTCTTTAAAATAGAAATTGAACAGCTTGTTAAGGACTGAGTATTTTCTGTTTATACAAATATGACAGGAAACCCTCTTAAGCTATAGAAAGAATTATGACTTAAATCAGTGTTTGAAAGTTCAGAAAGAACAGATCACTAACATAAGCCATTAGGCATATTTTACCAAATATCATTATGACGTCCACATGTCTATATCAAAGTGTTGCCCTATATGCAGTGCCTTGACTAAGTCTGTACCAAAAATGCAATCTATCATGCTCTTTAACAAAAGTAATATGCAAAAAATACCTTGTATCTTCTAGGACATAAGCATATCAGCATACACAAAACATAACTCAAATCCTGCTGCTAAGAAGACAATTAATACACAATACATTAGATCTATTTTTTTTTTAAGTAAGGCTACCTTTTTAAACACATAGCCAGATTGTTGACCATCAAAGAACACAAGTATTTCAAACAGTAAGAAAAAAAAAATCTCATTTTTAATCTATCTGGTAGCCAGTTGAGATAAAACAGATTGATTTAATTAATTGCCTGGAAATCTATACAATAAATGAAAAAGCTTAGAGGACATTTATTCATCATTTACATACCTCCTTTCACATCCATTTTAGATGCATTATACTATCAATAAACAAACAGCACTGCTGCTAGTGCTTGCTAGCTAGCAAGAAGAGTTACTTCATCACCGATCTCCACCTTATTAGTCTGATGCAGAACCAATACCCTCAGCACAGTATTGTGATACACACCTTCTCATGGACAATTCTGCATCATCTCTAGCAATGCCTGACCTTAAAAAACATTTACACATTTACAAATTTATATCACTCAGTCTCCAAGTTACTAAAATTTACACAAATGTTTTATTTTTTGCTGAAGGGAAATCTGCAGGAAGTACTGTTCACTTCTTCAATCATGTCTCTTCAATGAAGGTTATAAATTTTTCAAATGACTAAATAATTAATCCACCTTTTAACTATGTATCATAGTCTCAGATTCACTTTAAGACTGAAAACATCTTTGATGCTGTGACATTCTATTTTAAACATGGACATTTACCAGTCTTGATGTGCCCAAAATCCAGAGTGGGATTACCTTTGCTAGGCTTGTCCTCTGTAGTATTGGCCAATAAAGGAGCTGTCAGAACATGCATACAATGTTTATAGAAGAAACCCAAGAACTCTGTCTTTTCTGTTTTCTAAAGAATGAAAAAGAAATTAGGTGTAAAACATATCACTAAATCTTCAGAAAAAACAAAGGCAGTTTCATTTGAACATATTTACTTACATTGGCAGTAGCAAGCATATTTTCTGGATCAACTAAAGTACGAAGCAAACCCATGAGTAGCACTGCCCCTCCAAGTTCTGGATCAGTGTCACAAATCATGTGTTCTATAATGAGGTTAATGAGTAATATATCCTAAAATCAGGGCAGGGGGGAAAAAAAAGGCAAAAATTAATTCTAGTGCTACTGCCTTACCCCAAATCTGAAATTATCTTCTGAAAATGTTACTGCCTGGTTAAAAACAATGCTTATCAAAACATAAACAACCATCAAACAAAATCCCCCAAACTTAATAGAAACAAATTAACTTTACATGCCAGTGCCGCATTCTGGTCAGTGGTTCAACAGTAAGAAGGCAAGCAGTGATGAAGAATATTTCAAAGCAACTAAAAACAGTTCTGAAATTAACAATCCAATTTAGAATTTAGTCTGACCTGAACCACCAAAAGATAAAAAGCACAGAGGCAGATACTTAACAGTCTCAAAATTCAGCTGTTTTTTGGAAACATTTCCAGAGCACGGAAGTTTTAGTTTGTCTCCCTTTGGAATACACATGAAGGTTTTTATTTACATAAACATACAACAGTAAATTTTACAATGCTACTGAACTTTTCAACTAAAAATAACCCCGACATGTATTTGCTGAAAACAAGAATAACCCATAAAATTAGAAAATAACATTTACATGTAGGAATTTCTATAATAAAGTTGTTTGGTTACCACCATGAAGAGGGCAGTCACCAGATTCAAATGTCTGGAACCACCAGCGACATTCCCTGTCCCAGTTGCCCCTGCCCTGTCCTCTGGTGTGGTTTTAGCCGATAGAAGAAAAAAACATTAACTACCTCCTCTATGGAAAAGGCAGCACAATGTTTTTTATCAACTGAATACCACTTTGAATACCTTTCTTACTACTAGTTATCTGCTATAGATGATCTCTAGTAAATGCAAAACTGTGTCAAAGTGTTCACTTAAGACCATAATTCCACTTTCAATATGCATGATAGCAAACTGAACAGAGGTTTCTTACATAAATTAAAACCACATGCAAAGATCAAGACTGAAATTTGTATTTTGCATCTTAAGGAGGTGATGATTCAAAAATATTTTGCTTTGCTTGTATGACAGCTAACGTTAACCAAAATGTTTCACTTTACACACAAAGGAACAATGCTATGTAAGGATGCAAACACTCATCTAACCTAACAGAACTTCAAAAACATGGTAGTTCAGTATCCTTTAATCATCATGACTATATTCCATACTTCTTCAGAACTAGCGCACATCACTGATAGAGTTGTAAATATAAAACAGTACTTTCAAAAAAGCAATACAGACATTTCTGGGGACTCTCTACTTACATCATCATTCTGCTGTGCTTCCTGCATGACAAACTCTCGTACCATGGATGGGTTGTATTCAACCAAATAGGAGAATATATCAGTAGCTGCACTTCGTACTTGTGCATCATCCATACCCTGGAAAAGTCAAATAAAATTATTTATGTTTTCTTAAAAGAAAAGCCTTAAATGGAATGAAAACCAGAAAGCATTAGCTTTTAATTCCTACTTGCAAATCATACCTATTACTAAAACTGCTTTCTAAACCTTTGTACCTTTGACAACTGTTGGGCAAAATAAATTTTATGGTTTTACTGCCTTCTGACCTATTTCCCTATTTTCTTACATATTTATATCTCAGTAAGCATGTAAAGTGAGTAACATAATAAAAATTTAAGAATGCCATGGCACTTACAATGTCATATTGTAGCTGCTTTCAAAGCTTCTCAAAAATATTTCAAGAGTTCTGAATCTCAAGCTCAGACAAGACAAAAGAAGCAAATATTCATAAAACTATGTGACTGAAGTTTGGCATACTTACTTTTGAAAAAACCACTCTGTAGACCAACAAAATTCTTATCACAAATAAAACTGAACTGACTTACCAATATGACTTCTAGTGCTGGCAATATGCCCATATTTGACAAGGTTTTGAAAAATGCATCTCTGTTTTGTGGTTGCAGTGTTTGAGAGAATGCACAAAACTCTTTCAGGAAATTTACCTGAAAAGCAGCAATAATTTACTAGTTAGTAATTAAAAAAAAATAATGCAATTACACTTTGTAGCAACTGTCCCTGTCATGGGTATTTTACAGATTTCTTACCAATTCCTGTCTTTTCTCCTCATCTGTGGCTTCATCTGTTAGTTGTGCAAACAAGTCTGTGAGAAATTTTTCATCTTCCTACAAAGGCAAAATAATACCATTTGTTTATTTACACTATCAAAAGGCATCCAAGTATAATAGAAAATTCTTCTAAACCACGCCTCCTGCAATTAAGAGAAGACACATTTGTGTACTGTAGTTAAGCATAGCAGTATCAATTTTTTAATTTAAATTTTTTAAAAATTAGTATGAATCTTTGGTTTGAGTTTTTATCACACTCAGCACTGCTCCACCCCTCATTCGCAGTTATGATGTATCTTGTATTGCCTTTTGGCAGTCTTTTTTCTATTTCCTACTGCCATTCTTACCATTTTGTCTCTGACTTCTCTACCTACCTTCCCCTTTGTCACATGCCTGGCTCCCTAAACCACATTACAATATCCTTGCTTCAACTGTTTACATAGCCCTACATACACGTGTCTTTGGAATGTTAGGAGATCTTTGCAGTAGATCTAAGCAAGGCCATAATGAAGTGAAAGAGACTCAACAGCAGGAATAAAGTGAGATTCTTTCCCCTCGTTGTGAAGAGTGAATTTTTGAAACTAAAATCAAAATTCTTATTATGTATGGCATTTATTGGGCATTCTGTCTGGCAGCAATCAAAAACTACTCTGTTATTTTTCATGCTGCCGTACCTTAGCAAAACTATGGACAGATGTTGGAATGTGCTGCCCAGGGAGGTGGTGGAGTCACCATCCCTGGAGGTGTTCAAGAGGGGATTGGACGTGGCACTTGGTGCCATGGTTTATATAGTCATAAAGTTTAGGGTGACAGGTTGGACTCGATGATCTTTGAGGTCTCTTCCAACCTTCTTGAAATGAAAATGAAATTAAATGACAGCAGCCAGCGTATTACAAATGCATACTTAAACAGAGAGCAGCAGTAGTACTTAGCTTCCCATAACATTCACAGTCCTAAAAACTAGATTATTAAAACAGAAATAAACCTTCCCGCATCCTCTCCCCAACGTTATACAGTAGTATGACACGACTTGCTTATAAAAGCTGCCACAGACCTGTTTCTTATGTAGTCAGTAACACTGTAAGCAATATCCCTCCACCTCAAAACCAATGCTAGAAACCCAAGTTGTCTTATATGGCTCAGAACAAAGTAGGACCATTGAAGTCCTTCAGCTATATTCACGTAAACATGCTCACATTGCAAACTATGTAGGTGCCTCATCCAGGTTCACCTTGCTGCCTTGCTGACAAAATGACTACTTCTGTTTCAAAAGCACCTCATGCTAACATACCTGCAACACTGTCACAACACAATCCATGATCTCTATAATGGCACTGCACAACACAGATAACCCCAAAATAGGCTGGCATGAGCTATTACCCTACAAGGCATTTCACCACACTATACAGTAATCCCTGTCTTTAGGATACACCACACGTTTCTTGTTTGATACTGTGCTTCTAACCTGATGCAACATTCTAACGATAATGAAAAAGAATGATGTTTGGATATAATTTCAGGTGCTATTTCCCTGACTGCCTCAAAATCAAGACAAAAAGAGGTAGGAGAGGCCTCATTTGAAGTATACCAAAACTCACTCTGGAGGATCAAAACACTACAAATGTAAAGTTTGAATTTCAGATTTCAACGAACATGTTCAAAACAATTCAGGTCTTTGATGTTAAGAAATATAACTTAAGCTCTGATGAAAGAATATAGTTGCTTTGTAAAGTCTTCTCTTTATCACAGGATGTTAGGGGTTGAAAGGGACCTCTGAAGGTCATTGAGTCCAATCCCCCTGCCAGAGCACGACCATAATCTAACACAGGTCACACAGGAACACATCCAGATGGGTCTGGAAAACCTCTAGAGAAGGAGGCTTCACAACCTCCCTGGGGAGCCTGTTCCAGTGCTCTGTGACCCTCACAGTGAAGAAGTTCCTCCTCATGTTGCTTTAGTTTATATTCATTATCCCTAGTGCTATCACAGGGTGCAACTGAGAAGACCCTGTCCTCTCCCTCTTGACACCCAGCCCTCAGATATTTGTAAGTATCTCTCCCATAACATCCTCACAGAAAAGCTCAGAAGATGTGGCATAGATGATTGGTCAGTGAGGTGGATTGAAAACTGGCTCCACAACAGAGTTCATAGAGGCGTCACCAGTGGCACGGAGTCAACTTGGAGGCCTGTGGCAAGTGGTGTCCCCCAGGGATCAGTCCCATGGAGGACTTGCTGTCCACTAGGTCTCCAAGGTCTTTCTCTGTGGAGCTCTTTTAGCAGGGCAGCCCCTAACCTGTACTGGTGCCTGTTGTTATTCCTCCTCAGATGTAGGACCTTGCACTTGTCCTTATTGAACTTCATGTGGTTTGCCTGCACCCAGCTCTCCAGCCTGTCCAGGTCACGTTGGATGGCTGCACAGCCTGATGGGGTGTCAGCCACCCCCCCAGTTTTGTATCATCAGTGAACTTGCTGAGGATACACTCAATCCTCTCACCCAGGTTGCTGATAAAGATATTGAGCAAAACTGGACCCCGTATTATCCCTGGGGAACACCACTGGCCACAGGCCACCAAATTGACTCTGTGCCACTGATGACAACCCTCTGAACTCTGTTGTCGAGCCAGTTTTCAAACCACCTCATGGACCAACCACCTATGCCACATTTCTTGAGCTCTTGCTGCGTTTCTTGAGCTTGATATAAAACTAATTTCATCTATCACAACTATTAAGATACATGGTTATCTCCAACTGGAAAATGTAATCCCTACTTCCATTCTCACTGTGAAATAAACTTTTAATTTCTTCCTTATACCTAACAGGAAGTACAAGTCAATACCACTGGGAAAAAAGAATGGATATTTCAGAATCTAAATACATCAGAGCCATGATTAGTATGCTTCTACATTATACATTACCCAAAGTATAATTCTTTAACATCAAAATGTGGAAGCAGAAGATGAGACCCTGCACTGCTGGTGATACACAGGTCACGTTTATGACCTACTGCAGAGCTCCAGACAGAGAGGCAGCCAGAGAAGCTTCAACTCCAGCACTACATAGCAAAGCATGGCAGACAGGGTCTCACTGGGCAGGAAGACATGTGCAGGACCTCAGCTCAGCAATCTGACCAGGTCCTGTCACAGCTCTGCCCAGGTTCAAGATGTGGCTGTCCACAGTGGAGGCCAACCCACTCATCCCGTTACTGTGCTTGCAAACATGCTGAATTTGTGGAGAGGATTTCCTAACATTGGGAAGTGATGAAGACTTCAGTGCTGACACTGGTCCAGGAATAATTTGTGGAAGTTCAGCATGTAACCATTTGTCAACCTTCCACACATATTTACATCATAATTTACAGTTCTGTATTAAACATAATATTGAAGCATTTTCCACACCATCACCTCTCCCAAAGTCCATTAAATACCTTGTATTTTTAAATTAGTAAGATTGTGTGAGATCTCTTATGGCTCAGAACAACCGTGAGCTATGTAAAAGTGAAATGAATTAAGATGAGTGAATGTGATTTTAAACATCCCACCCTTACATGGACAACATGCAGTAAAATGCAGTTATTTTTTTAAAAAAACACACCACCCCCAAATGAACTTATTAATACATTCACAGTCATGTCTTAGTAATGAGATTCATTTAGGTGCTCCCACATTCCAGGTGCTTAACGAAAGGTAGATGGGTTGCTATCAATGGGAAGATCCCCAACCCTCCCACATTTATAGAAAAAATGTGTTCATTGCAATGAACACTCTCAATACAAGATTCTCTCTCAAGCTCTAAAATTACTGACAAGGGCAGTATATATAAAGATACATTCCTGAACAATTCTACTAGAATCTATGGAAATGCACAGTCTGAAAGCAGAGTTCACATATTTTATGTCACAAAACACCACCCATCACCAAACGCTAGAACTGTTTTCTCTTACTTGCAAAAATTCCCCAAAATATGTCTGTATAGCAAACATAGGGAAAATCCATAATTCTTTACAGTATCTGTCCTCTTCATGCAGTTAAGTATCAAAACCCACCTGGATATATCTTCAAAGCTGTGGAGGTCACAACCATTTTCCAAGAAAACAAAACCGCAAATAACAGTTTATGTGGTAATTCTACCATCTAAGCTATTTGACCCATTCACAGAAATTATTGAACACTCAATACTTACAAACTATGCATACACCAAATACTAAGTGAATTAATTTATGCTTTTACAGGATCTAAGTAGATGCTTCTAGGATTTAATGTCTTTCAGAGTTCATGGAGATAACATTAAGCCAAGCTGTCTACTCAATCAATCCTTTGTGACTCTAAAAGCAGGAAAACCCAGAGATCAAGTGTGATCACAAAAAAGACACTATTTACATTTGTGATTCAACTTTCAAAGCAGTCCTCTTTCTCAAAAAAATTAACTTAAAAAAAGATTCTTCAAAAGCAGGCCTCTATTAACTTTCAGTTATCAGATATTTTGTGTCTGTGACCACAGATAAATGATGATAAACATCCCTTTCTCAAAGTAACATTCAAGAAAAGCAGTGAAACCTAAGCTGGAAAAAGAGTATACTTGCCATCCTATTTCCCACCACCATATTCATTTTAGGCAGAAATAATTTTATTCTGTAAAGTGAAAATTTCAATAAATGTTGCTACCAAACAGAGAATTACTGCTCCAAACATACATTCCTTCCTGCTACCACACCAGAAGATTTCATTATCTAAAATGTTTCACTCTCCTTTACCTCAGACTGCTTTCACACATGCTTTCATTTGCTATCAATAGGCTAATTCCACTTGAGACAACACACTGAAACAGCAGCAGGATCCACCTAACCACACCTGAAGTTTCTTAATGCATTGAAAATAATTTTCCACAATGAAGAAATTCAGAAGTCAATGGCATGCATCACACTTGTAAACATTTTCCATTAAGTCATTTTGCTCAGAAAGGAGCATTCTTTTACATTTTACTGCAAGGTAAATTTTGCTTTAAGTGGACTTCCAGAGTTTTACCTGTGCCAATTACTGCAAAGCAGGAGACCAGCAGGAGACTTTCCAGTCTTACTACCTTTGGGCAAAACAACCAACATGAACTAACACAATTCTTTCTCTAAAACAACTACATATTATTACATTTAGATCCATGGGGTTCTGTTAAAAATAAGTAATTATCAGTAAAACCACTTCCAAAATTAAAACCAGACTATTTTTATACATAAATCCAGTACAATGTAGAGAAGTACCTAAATGCCTACATTTTTAAAGTTATTGAAAAGGGAAATAGGGACTATCAGTAATACAATTTCTGTATTTAGAAAAGCTGATTTACCACTGATTTAGAGTAATGACACATCATCACTGCTCTACTAGGCACATAAATAAATACTTTAACATATGTCAAACTTGCCCCTTCTACTCTCCACTTTCCTGAAATAAAAGACTCAAAAGTAATCCTAACAATGTTCTGGAAGATAAAAACATTCCAAGACCTTGCTAGTAAAAAAGAACACGCCAATGAGAAAGGGGGGAACAGAACGGAAGGAAACGGTGTTTGCTCACTCTATGGCGCAGTTTTGCAAGATTTTGGTTTTTAATAACTAGTTAATAATACAGAGGGAAAGAACTGGTGGCCTCCAGTGTGAACATTAGTATGTATTTTTCAAATTGCAAAAGAGCGTCATATAAAGTAAGAAACACCACTTACCTGTCCCACCCCCACTCTCAAAACTTGGCGAACTCCATAGTTCAGCAAGGTTTCTTGGTGGCTATGACATCTCAAGACTACAACAGGCTGGACCCCAAGCAGTAAAAGCATATTAGGAGGGGCTGAAATTGGAAAAAAAGGTTATATACCTCTTTTATCTTACATACAGCAAATCATAAAACCTGTGATTGAGCAGGTTTCACAGGTTTCTGTTGACTGGCTACGCTAGTATCAGGAGTTCATCATCCATCATGATCAGGGCATCTAGCTTAGTGGGGCAGTTACTTTAAAATTATCAAAATACTTAAGAATCAGCATATTCTTATTTCTAGTATTCAGCAGTTGTAATTGAAAAACTGACCTTAAACATTAGTGAGCTTTAAGAACCTCAAATATCCTCTCTCCTGACACCAAATACCTTAAATAAGGCACTGGGGCAATTTTGTGCAAAGTCACCCAGCCCATCAAAAAGCATAAGGCACAACTTGCATAGAGTCTTTAATCACCTGATGTGAAAAGAACTCTCTAGAGCTCATCTTTTTTCATGGTAGAGATAGCAGGCTTTCTTCCCCTTTCCTTCCCAGCCAATGAGAGAGAACAGAATATAAAACAACTGAGTTGTATAAGCAATACTTGCAATATATGACACTGTATCAGTTGGTCAAGGGGGTTTGCTTTTAATCTGAGAAATAACATTTCCTAACAAGATAGCTCTTCTGTCACGCCCTCAAAGATGCAGGGGAGTCAACCTAAAGTCAACAGAAGAAGCATTAGCAATGTATTATGTATCAACTAAGAACTTGGGACTCATCTACAGTTCCAAATAAACTACCATGAAGCATCCTAGAAACTCTTCAATTAATGACTTTAAAAAGGACATTTTAAGTACACAAAGGTAGTGAGCACCAGGATGTTGTAAGATCTAAGTTTTTCATGAAATAACACCATTCCCATCCCCAACCAGCCACAGAAATATTAAACCATACACTAATGGAAGCAAGACCTTAAGAATTAGTTATACAAGTAAAATCAACAAAAACAGTTTTAAAATTTTGTTCTCAAAACATTATTTCTTCTGTTTAAAGAAATAAGAAGAGCGAGCATGATACGTTTGATATATGAATGGTGGGAAAGGGGGCCTGGAGAAAGAAAAGGGAAGAATGAAGCTTTAAGTGGCAGAGATTACAGAAAAATGCAACCTGACATACTGCTCTGTAAATAAATGAACAGATGCTAGGTAAGGAGGTTTAAACCTTGGGTGAGAGCTACACTGTGAGAACCTGAAAAATCAATCAAGCCTTTTAATCTCTTAGAAAAACTATGTACATATAATTTGTGATAGCCTGTCTTAATTCTCTCAAAACCGAGAACTGATCAGCACAGGATCACAGGATGTTAGGGGTTGGAAGGGACCTCTGAAGGTCGAGTCCAACCCCTCCGCCAGAGCGTGACCATAAAATGTAGTACAGGTCACACAGGAACACATCCAAATGGGTCTGGAAAGTCTCCAGAGAAGGAGACTCCACAACCTCCCTGGGGAGCCTGTTCCAGTGCTCTGTGACCCTCACAGTGAAGTTCCTCCTCATGTTGAGGTGGAACCTCCTGTGCTGTAGTTTATATTCATTGCCCCTTGTCCTACCACAGGGTGCAACTGAGAAGACCCTGTCCTCTCCCTCTTGACACCCAGCCCTCAGATACTTACAAACATTTATTAAATCCCCTCTGAGTCTTCTCGTCTCCAGACTAAAAAGCCCCAGGTCCCTCAGCCTCTCCTCATAGGGCATGCACTGGATCCAGTTCCTGAATCACCCTGGTAGCTCTCTGTTGGACTTTCTCCAGCAGATCCCTGTCCCTTTTGAAGCGGGGAGCCCAGAACTGGATGCAATATTCCAGGTGACGTCTCACCAGGGCAGAGTAGAGGCAGAGGAGAACCTCCCACAATCTGCTGGGGACACTCCTCTTAATGCACCACAGGATCCCATTGGCCTTGTGGGCCACAAGGGCACATTGCTGGCCCATGGATAACTTGTTAACCACCAGGACTCCCAGGTCCTTCTCCATGGGGCTGCTCTCTTCTAGCATATCACCTCCTAACCTGTACTGGTGCAGTTTATTATTCCTTCCCAGATGCAGGACTCTGCACTTATCCTTGTTAAACCTCATTACTTTCCTCTCTGTTCAGCTCTCCAGTCTGCCCAAGTCTCAATGTCAAATAATTTCCAACAGATTTTTATTTATAAACTCAGGGAGTTGCTCCTCAATGCTATAGAGTTCAACTGTGAAAAGACTAAGCAATGCAATACAGCACAGAACATATTGTCCTCCTTGTGCACTATCACTCTACTCCTCAAAGCTGTAGAAAGCATTTGAACAATTTGAAATATTGATCTAACTTTGAAAGTTATGCAATGCTGATTATTCTGGATCTCCCACACAGGGAATATACTTTATTCTCACAGACAACAGCAGAGAAGATAAGGTTCAGAAACTTGCAGGCACACAACAAATTAAAACAAGATCTGAGCTTCTATTTTAACTGTAAACCACAACCAACAAATTTTGCAACCATGCTAAACTTTGATATTCCAACTCGAATGCACCCTACCACTATTAGACTATTACAAAAAAACCCCAAACAAAATCAGCTGTTCAAAATGCAAATAGTTCATTCCAAGTAACCTCATTCTTCATTCTATACAATGTTTGCTCCACTTAAATCAGAGAACCTAGTCTAAAATCTGAAATTTAAGAACATACATTTCACAGTACTCAAATCCATGCCGACTGTGTCAGAGAATCACATAAGTACCTTAATCTTGAGAAGCAAAATTATCCAATTTTATCTGTCCAAGCACAAATGAAGAGATGTGAAATTCTGAAACTTACCTGTAACATACCAACTATTTCTACTTTATTAAAAAAGATGAAAGAATGAAGTGTTGATAGCATATTTTCCTCAAAAACTGAGGGAGTGGGCAGGACCATATCTTGAATATACTGTACTCTGTATGTCTGATGTATTTTCTGCTTCAGCTCTGGATCAGATATAGGAATCACCTCTTTAAATTTTGCTGTTTTAGTAAGAAATTCCCTGTGTTTCCGTGACTGTGATAAAGACGGATCATACTCTAGGCATCCAATTACGTCCATTATACATTCCTCAGAAAACATGACTTCAAAAAGTGCAGTTCTGTTTAAAAGGAAGATTCCTTTGATAATTTCATACAAGTGGTGTAGTCCTTCAATGTTTTCCAAGTCTTCACACACATGAAAAATTTCTAAGAGCTTCTTAATATAGCCCTCATTTTCCAGTGCTAGTGCGAGTTTTTCACGACGTAATGGTGAAGGCAGTGAAGATGCCACAAGTTCTGCAATTTCTTCTAATCGACTTAATTCACAAGAGGGCAATTCTAGACCCGGTGATGACATATCATCAAAACGTTCCTCCTCAGATTCATCAACAAGGTCCTGAGTAATATCAACGGAAGGGTCTTTGCCTTGAACCTACAAAGATGTGAACAAAAACGTGGTGTTTTAATGTTTACTGCTACTTGAATACTGCTACCGTTTCAAATGCCACACTCTTTTTACAAAATTATTTCTATATTAGGTATTTCTCCTTATTTTCTATAAAAAGCAGGAAGAATAAAGAAAAAAGCACTACATTTTCTGAGTACTTCAAATAAAACAAAACAAAATTCAAAATTACTAGTATGGATGATAACTTTTAAATAGACTACTAAACTAAGCTATTTGTTTCCAGTCCTCATTTTCTGCAGACAAATTGTCAAATGCAGTGGTGAAACACTTATCTATAGGCTATTCAACTGTTCTTGATGCTTTTCAAAGCTTCTGCTACCTCAAACAGAGAGGCCAGTCTTGTTAATTTAGTTGTTATTTTCAGTTCTGGAGAGCTACAAGTCAAAATCTGCTAGTGTGCACTTTCTAAATACCCATCGCAGAATCCCAGCTTAAGTACAGGAAACTCCAAAGCAACATTTGTTAACAAAAGAGCAGTGGAAAATCTGGAGCTGGCAGAAAAGCTGTGTTTAGTGATATCTTAATTATAGTATCTGCTTGGAGTCGGATGTATCAAATCCAGAAAGGCACTACAGCATACATAGTAGAAGGTTCTGTTCTTTTTATCTTAAGAATCAGCAAACACATCAAGGAAAAGTAATTTTTCACAGATAACAGCATACCTATACATAAAATAAAATCTAGAACATTGTGAAACCCACATACTGTTCTACTTACATATCAGTAATCACTTCCAGTATTAGTGGCATCCAAGTTTTCCTCTTAGAAGAACTTTAATGACTGAGGAAGCTTACAATCTTTAAAGTATGCTAGACACAAATACCAATAGCACAGCCTCAGAACAAGATGTAAAGACACCGGATTCTTATAAAAATAATACATCTTCACATGAAGCTGAGGAAGCTCTGAGTGTTCTCCAAGAACACTATTTCCCCTTTCCCCCATTTTATTTTTGTCCCCAACTTTTGGTCTTTTGACTGCTAAGGTTCCTGGAAATGTTTTGGTACTTATTTACGTAAGTTTCTGTACTTATTTACAAAAGTGGTAAACTGTTGAAAAGACTCATTCCCGAAAATAGGAAGAAATATCTACACGTGTGATTATGAAACCAGATTTCTTTTCCTTTATTTCTGAAAACAAGAAGAAACTACAGAACAGAGTGCAGAGAGATAGACATTTGTTAAGAACAAAAAAAGGGCAGAGAGCATTCATGTAGCATAGAAATTAACGGTTTATTAGCACGCATTAAAATATATACATTACATGTTTGATTTCTTTAAATTGTAAGAATTGTAGCTTTGAAGTAATAATATAGGGATAGAGCTATCTCCTACAACTATCAGATCAATCTTCATACTTTGACAGTCAACAGAAGCATACTGTCACATTTACTAGGAAAAAAAGAGAAACTCAGTATGTGAAACAAAAGAATGAGGTAAGAGAAAGAATGAAAAACATAGAAATAAACACGTGAATAAGATACAATTAAATCCATGGGAAATACATTACAAAATTCACTAAGAGCTCACATAGATTTTTCTCTCTGAAGTAAAAATTTGGACAGGTAACCTTTTCACTTCTGTCCAATCTGGAGAAAGTGAATTATGAGATTGATTGTTAGGAAAATGTTAAACTTCCTTAGGTGATAATAGCGCTAAAAAGTTGTCAAAAGCAAAAAGATCTGAAAATGCTATAAATAAACAAAACCAAAATAACAAAACCCACAAAACCAAACCAACCAACGAACCAAAAATCCCCGAACAAAAACCCCAACACACCAAACCAAACCAACAATGAAACAAAACACCAAAAAAAAATTAACCAACCAACCAACAACAACAAAAAAAAAACAAAACCCAAACAACAGTTTAGCTTTATGTCAAATCTCTGGAGGAAGGAAAAAGTTTTCAAACTCTAAAATGAAAACCCTGGAGGAGGTGGCTAAGATGATCTACTTTTATTTTCCATCTACTGTGTTCAAATTCACCTCTTGGAACAGACTGAAAATTCTTAACACATCAAGATGATTTGTATTGTCTCAATTTTATACTATCAAACTTACCTGACATATTTTTTCCCATATTTCATCACATCCTGCTTTTTCTTGAAAGCTAAGTGCCAAATCATAGTTTTCAGCTTCAGACCACACAATCAAGGTATCCTTTAAAGAGAGGAAAAGTATTTTCAGGTAACGTATTTCAGATTTTACAAACCTGAATAGTGTTTAAACAGTAAAATTTTAAAATAAGGACAGCTTGACTCTAATTATGACAAAACCAATATTAAAATACAAACACAATCATACTTTTACAATTTTTATATGTTCTGAGATTCTCAGGATTAAAGACATTTCTGCATAAACCAGATTAAGGAAGTTCTAGAAAGATACTTAAAGTTTTCCTTCTTACTTCACGTGGCCATAACATTGTAAATCTCAGAAACATTGATCTAGAACATGGAGGTCCCTTCCATTCTGTGATTCTGTGATGTACATCTCCCTCAATGCACCCTCTGATAAAATACGATAACAAATGCAAAAGTTTTGGGCTGTGTTTTTAACATCTGCTACAACTGAACCACATAAAACTGCATTTCTTTTGTAGGATCGGTGTTACAATTTTTTGTGTGTTCTGTTTTAATAGGCCCCAGAAGATGCTGTGCACAAGCAGAAAGCAGCTGCTTAAAAAGTAGCTCCAAGACGTGTGCAAACTTTGAAGAACAGAAACTTGAAAATCAGCTGCCTAGGAGTATACATACCTACCACACTGAATCAAGCACACCAGTTTTACTCATTCCAAACTATAATCCAGAAAGGATGTTCGGCCCTAGATTTCTAGAAATTTACTTTCTACAATGTTTACTACACAGAAACTTAAGCTTTCATCTCCTTACTAGAATAGTTCAAGAGTTTATCAGAGCCCTCATACTGCCTGCAAAAACCCTATATGGAAGTGGAAGCTGATGCTGCAAACAGCAATATTGCACACCAATAATGTATTTGAAGCAACTAAGTATCTGTTAGCATAAAAATATTTCAGAAAACAAAACATGGAAAAAAAGAGAAAAGCTAATCTGCATTATTCACATACCGAACCCAGTTTTATTTTTAAAGTTTTGTCTTCCTGTAACAACTAGCTTAAATACAGCCACATTAAATATATATAGCCCTATGAAACTGCATTATTTCATTTAAGAGCTAAAATATGCTTTTACTGACTAGGACAAGAGAAATGTTCCACTTACATTTCACAAGAACTATAAAATAAAGAGTATTTCACTTCATTAAGTTTAGACTCTGCTTATAGTGATTATTCCTAAAGAAATTAATTTTAAATACTTGAAAAAGCACTACAAGTTGTCAGACATTTATGAATTTTAAAATTGTTTATGCATTAGGCTTATTTATTTCGAATATTAAAATGAACACTGAGGATTAAGAGAAATCATTTAGATTCTGCTATGCACTTACTTGAAGAGTCCTTAAACTAGACTGTAATTTAAACAGCACAATCAACTAGCTCTATTAGGATTCAGTCAAGCAATACAATATCATCAATTTGCCATTACCAGAGCAACTATACTGCTTCAGAGGCACTAATGGCTTTACCTTGCAAATGGTAAATAGTTTACCTTTTCCTTTTCCAAATGGTTGAGGAAGAGGTGGTACACAGAAGAAAGGGATTTAGGAAGACCACCTCCAAAATACAAAAGGAAGAAGAAAGTCACAATTAATAATTTATTCTCCACAAAACGGTCAGGGTGCAAATACTCTGGTAATAACAGATTGACAGCAACTAGTACTGCTGACTCCTATAAAGTAAGAAAAATAACAGTTTATGAAAATTTAAAGGGAAAGTCCAAAAGAAAAGAAACTAAGAGGTTCTTTGTACCATCTTTTAAAAGCAGTATGTACCCTACTGCATTATTCACCATATGTATCAGGGTCAAATTTAAATATATCAATCTCTGCTATTAGTATTTATACTGTAGTAACTTTCAAGGCAACTCTCGTCAGTTTCCCACTGCATAATGCTTTTTTCCTTAAAAGAAATAAACAACCCTAACACTAAACCTTGCAATATTTCTATCGTACTATATTTCCTTTTAAGTGAAAAAGGTTAGACTTCTGAGGAAGCCCTCCTCAAAAGAAGAACAAAACATGTTTTCTTCTCTGTAGAGAACATGACTAACAAATAGGAAAATAACTAAAAGAACATAAATAAGGTCAGCTGAATAAACAAAAGCTCTAGGTCTCTAAATAAAATCCAGCACTGGACCAAGACAGGTATGTCTGATTTCTTCCTCTGGGAAGAGGAGGGGTGGAGGGAGGGAGGCAGGCAGAGAGAAAAGGGAGAACACAAAGGTGAAACTGCTTTTGAAAACTATAGTCACAGATCTACAGAGTGTATTTTCCCATAGTATAGCAATGTTCTTGTTAAACATGGAAGTTCTGATGGTGTTTTTTTCACCCCTACATATCCTGATCATTTTGGTTTTGCCTTTAGAAAGCAAAAAACCTGCTGAAATCAAACAAGCAGGACAATCATCAAGTGTGTTTCATTAATATTAGAAAAGTGTATTTCAACTGCCAACGTTAACAATTTCAAACGATTTGCTATCTGTTGTCTTATCATACGAGGATTTAAAAATATAGATTAATATCAGTGGCTCAACAGAAATCTATCAATTACTACCCTAGATCCTTAATAAGAGCACGTTTGTACATACTTTCTTGTGGCAAAGGGCTTTTAAAAAGAGAACATGAAATAAAGTGAGAAACGAATTTCACTATGTTGCATAATATACAGTTCACTCTAAGTTTAAATTCATTGTTAAATGCTGACAGTTATTAACGCAATTTAGTTCTCTTAATCCTACAAAGCTCATAATCATCCAAAAGAAGAGCAGCAGCAGAATTATACATCTATGGATAAGTGACTGCAGGAAATTCTAGATGTAGTTAAAAACCATAAATGAAAGTCTAGTATCTGTCTTATTTAAAGGAATCTATATAATTATCTTGGTGCAATCCAAGTGCAGTAACTACTGGATCGCTCAGCTACAGGATGGGACTATCTGCTACTTCCAAATGCAAAACACTACTTCTGACAACTCTGTAACAGAAACAGAATTTTTTTAAGGCTGCCCCTTCCATTCCAAGAGAAAATGGGAATGTGAGTAAGTATGCTTGGTAATAGTAACTAATGGTTAGAGAGCTAAGGAGATGCACTCTTCTTGCACCTTACCCCTCTGAGCAAAAAATACTTAATCTTACATGACTCTTGAGAACATTTCTGGCTGTTTAATCAAAACTTACTTTTTTTTTTTTCATTACATACAAATTTTAACCTCTAGACAAGGGATTGGATGGGATGACTAAAACAAATATCTAAAATTTGTTATTTGCTAGCTTGCTGTTGAACACAAAATGAGAAACTGCAGTACTGAAGTACGGATACATTTGTGTACTGAGTGCTCTGCAAGAAAGCCAGCATTCTAGCTCCTCATGTTTTTAAAGACAAATTAAAGTTCTTGGAAAGATCTTTTTTAAATAGTATGATAATTAGAAAACTACTTATGTAGAGTTCACAATCTTCTGATGATAATCAGGGAACTCTCATGTAGAGTTCGCTTCTTCACTTGACAATAGCACCAGCTGGATGTGTCATTACTACCCTAGCCTGTACAAAATTTGCTGTCAGCCTAAGACCACTTATATAAACTTGGCCTTTTCCATATTATTGGTTATTATAACTGCTCAGATATAATTAAGTATTCTCAATTTTAAGCTAGAATTCTGAGTATGGCCTCTTTCTGGGAGGCCTATGTATTTAGTGCTCTCATAGAGGAATGCATTATTTGTAGAAGTTAACATTATGCGTGCTTATTCTTAAAAAGATGCAGCCTGAGGCAAAACTTCAGAATACAATCAGGGATTTCTCCACTGCTCGTTGGCTATATCAAGTCCACATGGAGCAAGCTGTGGTTAGTTGAGAGGTTTTTCAGGGAAGCACTACTGTGTGCTACAGCTTTATTTGAGACTTTGTTCCTAGGAAGCTAACCTTCAAAAATACTACTGTAATACTTTAATCCAGGAAGCAGGAGCAACTGCATTTAGATGGGACAGAGCTTATTATCTACCCTATGATTTCTTCCCACTTTTTGAAATTATTTCTAAAACATTTTGTTTATTCAACATCAAGCAATCTCAAGTTCTCACCATAACACTCACCAGAAGTTTCACTTTTACTAGACATCAACTTTAACAATTAGCAAGCTGATCAGCAGGTGTGTTATATAGCACTCAGACCACCTCCAAAGCAAGCCCTGAGATTTCACAATGAATTTCAAAGCTGCTAGTACTCCAGATTTGATTCTGCTGTAAAAAACTGATATAAGATTTTATCAAGGTGATAACATTAAGAAAACTGTTAGTTTTACAACGTCCTCTTTCTGGTGTTCATAGCAAGAGAGTATACTAGTCTTCTCTGTAGCTCTAGAATATTCTCTTGGCATCTCGACAAGATTTAGGCTACCTCTCAAGAAGTAGTGATCCCCCAAATTAGACAGGTCTTTCACAGATTATTTCTCTCCTAAAAAGCAAATGTATCTTTCCCTGCTAGGCCTCAAGTGATTTAGGCCTATGATGATTTCTTGGCCCCCACTGGAAGTTTGACACAGATAGATTATTTCTGCCCCTCCGGGGGCTGCCTGATCGCTAGTCTTCCTATCTAAACCATTGTTTAGTTACAGACAGTTGCCTGGACATGCCAAGCCACCTTTCAGCATCGTGCTAGTAATTATTTACAATCAAGCAGCTTTCTGCTTATGAAATGAACTACAGGCACTAGCCAGGTTTAAGTTAAATATTTATAATCATCATCATCGGTTGCCTCAGAATCTTCAAGTTAAAAAAAAAAATCTGCCCCAATAATGTAAAATAAAGTTTTAATTCTGCATTTGGTTTTGCATGGATGTTCACCTGGCATCTGGATATCTGAATGCACTAACAAGTTATCCCCAAATCTGAAATAACACACAGGCACATTGAATCCTTTGGCAGAATGTATTCTACCGTGTATGAAAGCTCAACAATCATAAATGACTTCGCAGTTAGTGATTTCATAGCTGCATTGCCATGGACAACGTGAAATAAAATAAGTTTATTAGTTCTATAACAGAACCTTGACTCACTGGTCTAATGACCATACCCTGAAACAGCAGAGAAAGAAAAAACAAAAATCACAGGAAAATACACATTAAAAGAAAGGAACGTATCATTTAAAAAGGATAAGCCAATACACCACAAAACCAAGAGCAGTCACTCCCCTCGTTTCTTCTCATGCCACAGAGCTACACTCTTTTCCATACAATCTTAACTACAATAGCCACAAATGTTATTGTTACAGTTTCACTATTGGCTTGCTTGTCCTGACAGCAGTTCATCTTCTCCGAGTATTCTTCCAGTGTCCTTTTGGATCTTTGAAAAATTTAGCTTTGTTATTAGTAAGTCTGAGCTCCATTACTCAAGGACAGTCATCTCTGAGCTACACAGCTAGCAGATGATACTCCAGACACGTTTTAACTTCGTATCCTTGGTGAAGAACTGAAAAAGGGATTGCAAAGCAGGGGACACAAGACACTGAATTTCTAGCTGGAAGCTCTTAAGCAACTCAAGTCTTCCATGTTCCAGGCAAAGAAAACAGGTGCAATATATACTTCATGACTGAATTACAGGATGTACATGGATGTACCTATAACAGAGTTGCGGTAAGCGTTTACTGTTCTATTCCTAAAGTATTGCCAAAGTATACTGAAAAATATATACCAGACAACGTACCTCCATCAGCTTTCTCTCCAGACAAACTCTATATATGTAGCATTTATTTCTCCTTTAAGGTTGCATAGCAAGAGATGTGTTGTCCTGAAATACTAGTGCAATTATTCATTTTCTGAATAAAGATCACTTAAGAATAGCACCTGGAATTGTGTCATTAGCCACTAGCATTCTGGAATTGTGTCATTTTTTTGTCCTGCTTACCCATACTTAAATACTGTACATTCACTACCAAAGTTATAGGAAAATTTTGAAACAAAAATATCAATAAAACTTAACTTCAAACCCTAAACAAGAATATAAATCCAGAGGCGTTGGGGCTGCATTGCTGTACATTTTGCCTTGGCAGAGGAAATCTTCCATCTACAAATCATATCTTAACGTAAGAAATACGAGTCCTTTTTCTGAACCACAAAGTTGTTTTCTTTTTAGGTTGTTCTCCTTAAATGGATTCCCTTATTCTCTATCTAGTATAAGTGATGGTGAGTTTGCCAGGAAGCACATGGTCTGGAGCACCCAAAAACTTTCCCTGATAATAATTCTGTTTAACAAAGTAAGATATATATACAAATCTTTCTTTTTAAAATGCATAACAGAAAACATCTCCTCATTGTGACAGAAAAACTAATCTAGTTTATATGACCACTGAAAAGGAAGTTAAAAGACTGCCTGTGTTCATGCTTTAAGGAGGATTTCAAACCTCTAGATGGCAGGTAGGTCTGAGAAGACCAGGGATTAGACTGTCCAAACTGAAGCATCCCAGGACCATGTTGATGTATGAAAAAAAATGAGTCCCCAGGCAGATCTCAAGCTCTGCCAAATATGCTTCCTCTCCAAAGAGGAAAGCAGACAGTTGCTATCTAACAATTAGAACAGTATTTACATGCACACAGAGATCTGACATAATAAACTCACTGCTTTCAATCCTTAGCCCTAAGAAATTGGAAGCAGACAATTTAACAGAATTTTACCTCAAGGTCTGATTTACAGGATATGCCTTTTATTATTTCGTTGTGGGTTTTTTTGTTGGTTTGGGTTTTCTTTGTGGGTTCTGTGGATGTTTTACATGCCAAGAGAACAGATGCCAATTTGCAGCAAGGCAAATATGTACACAGGTCTTTGCACTATTATTTTGACAAATAATAATTGAGGCTGTTGCAGTTACTAAAATACCCACACATATACACATAATTTGTGGTATCAACAGTTACTGAAACAATCTGTTTCACATTTGCCCTAGCAGTTCAGCATAGGTAGAAAGTTCTTTTACCAGTAGAGTAAGTTCATTGTTTATCACAAAAGGTATCTTATCTATGGACTTGTTGAAGAACACAAATCAATTGGCCAGCAAGACTCCCCATGAGCTTCACTATCACACGTTCCTCCTTCCTTCCATTCATAAATTATGTTAGTTGGTCCAATAAAAGATTTTTTCTTATAAGCCTCACATCTGCCCTGACGTAAGTCATAACTCATCCACTTACTCCACCAGATATCCAAAGTGCCCACAACCCACATGCTAAGTGTATCACAGTAAAATCTTCTGATGTTTCTATTCTTATATGTCCCTTCAAAAAGAAGTGGAGGTTCACCCTCACCATAAACTTTTGAGCTAGAAGAATGATAAGACCCCAACAACAATGGAAAGGTACTTTGAAGTTTTAAGTATTACATTTCTAGGAGACAACTGCAAACTCAAAAGTAAGTCTACTCTTCTAACTTCAGGCTCCAATTTCACTAGTAGCTGAGGCAACCTAAATAGCATTCTGCTGCCAAAAAAAGAAATATCTCACTCTTTGTCCCCACAGTTCTACAAACGGGTCTTGTGTCAAGTGGCTTGAAACTTCTGCTGCAAGAGTTAACCAGTATTTGAAGAGAGATTTTGAACACTAAGTTGATTTTCTTGTGGTTTTGTGAGTTTAGGCAGTTCAGAGTGCAACAAGCAGAAGTGGAATGAAGCAACTCCTCCTTTCAGCTGCTGAGCTGCAAGCTTTGTTCATATGGATCAGGCTTAAAATTCTGAACATTTCTTTTACCCAGGGAAAGCATAAGTAGGCTCACCTGAAAGATAACATGCTACAAAGCAGGATTAATACACATAGCAAGGAAGATCCGGTATTTCTAAGGCTCAGAGTGGAGCTCTACTTTACACCTATATTAAATACTGCTTTGCTTAAATCCACTTACAAATACAGATTTCTACCTATGCAGCATTTGAAAGCTTTTAAAACAGCACTGTTCCCTCTCCAGCCCAGAAAACAAAGTGCTGTTGTAACAGGACAGATTGATGTCTAATACTTTTATTTCTCTAAGCATGTTTTCAGTCACCAGTATTGATCTGTGCAGTGCTAGATTACAATATGTGTCTGACTCAGAAGCAATGAGCACAGATATAAAATGTTGTTGCACTGACAGGCACATATGGTGGTTTCCACTGATTGTAAACTTTCATGCTTACTTTAAAAGTAGGCTTCATGTTTGATCTTGTATAAAGCCTACTAGATAAGAGCTCAACCTGCACTGTTTTTTTAAAATATTTGAACCAGCAAAGCAAGTTTACACTAGATCAGCACTTTATGGAATCAAGCTGTGAAAAATGCAATGTAATTTTAGGAGTCTGAAAGCTTGAGTTACAGTGTAAGAGAACCATGACCTCGAGCTAGTCAGGATTATGACCAGGAGCTAGCTTGCCTAGCATTTTTGCTGGGGATGTCTTTTCTTACTCCCTGCAATTGTTTTTCCATCCCATATTGGCCTTACCAGTTGTTCACTATAGACTTGTTTACATGGTGACAAGGATTTACATTGAGAACTTTTCCAAGGAGGCATTTTTTAAATTCAGACTGGTTCTCTCAATTCAGTTCAACATACAATCCTACAAACAGCTGCAACTGCACAACTACTGGGAGTGCTGCGTGCAAAACTACAATATGTCTATGCCTATAATAAAAAACTTGTCAGTATTGAGCTGCAGGAGTTTAAATACATTAACTGTACCTGAAGGGATTTTAGGAAGTCTGAGCTGACCAGACAGGTAACAAAGAACAATGTGGTTCAGCATTTCTAAACCTCTATGGGTAATTCTCAGCATCCATGAGATAAGAACATCAAAAAGAATGCAAGGTCTACAGTTCATTTCTCACCCATCTCAGTAGCATTCTTTAGGGATTCACAATGTATGGCTTCAGGAATTGAAGCAAGGTGCGAAGCTGCTTTTATATACACAGAGTGCTCTGAAGCAGTAATAACCCATAGCCATCTTCCAAGTACATGCCAAACAAAGGTAAACATGCAAATAGCTTTAAAGCCTTCTACTCTTCTCTTAAATAAAATACACTGAAAGTTACAGTGTCTGAAATATAAAGAAAAAAAGCCAGGTGATATTAAGTTTCAGATACTATAATCCTCTGGAACCTCACCTATTTTGTGATTTTCACAACTATGCTTTGCCCATCTCTTCCAAAGCAGTTTTGGTGTGAAGCAGAGTGCGGGTTTTCCGTATCACTTCAGAAAACACGCAGAGAAATAACAAGTCATGTATGACAACATGCACAAAACTGTTGAGAACTACTTTGCCTATTTTTAGTACAAGAACATACAATATAACTTGCAACAGAGGCAAAAAAATCCACACAACCTATTGTATTGTTGAATTTAAAGAACTTGCCTTTAAGCATTAAAACAACACATAATGTTTACCTGTTGCTTCTGGTACGCGGTGTTCGGGTTAATTTTGGACTCCAAAAGAAGAGAGCCTAGAAAATAAAGTTCCATTTATTTACACATGTACTGCAATTTTACTATTGACATTAATTTTCTGATTACTCTTTCCTCAAGTAGATATTTACACCTTTCCTCCTAACAGTAAGCCTGTTAAACCCATACTCTACTGTGGCTTTATATTTAATTTTCCCCTCAAATGTATTGTTCACATATTACACAACACTCAGGAGTCTTTTAAGAACTGTATTTTTTAACACCTTTCTTATTCTCAGTAATGACTTTTCCACACATTTTTGAGAGATGATGTCGTCTGCAAAAAACATGAGCATACAAAAAGCATCACAGCTGCATTCTGTACGTCACCTGTAGTTGTTCTGGATGAAATCTGCTAATCATGTGGCATTTTTTCTTAAAGTTCAGGTAAAACACTTATATTAGTTTGCTGGAAAGTATATCTAGAAACTTGCTTAGAATAGCAACAATTATGACTGCCAATACCAAAAAACTTCAGATGTGGGAACTTAAACAATAGATCCACAACAGCTTATACTGATTTAAGACATAGAACAGCAATTCAATTTTTTTCTTGCTCACCCTTTTGCGTAAGCTTTAAAGTTAATACGCATCACACTGAAATCGTTCACAGGGTTGATTCAGGTGAAAATAATCCTCAAAACTGCTTTTATTTTTGGTCCTGTCACTTTTGTCATCCACCTCGAGGCAGAAACGCCAGCTGATTAGGGACTCTACTCTTTACACACCTGCAGCACTTCACTCAACATGCATGAAGTACCAATATATTAACTTTTACAGTCAGTCCTGTTATTAAAACATACAGCCACAGTCACCTCTTTAGAGAGGCATTTCTCCACTCATTTATCTGCTTTAGCTTAAGAAAAGTCCAACTTCAAGAAGTCTCAATTTCAGTTTCAGACTAAGGCAGTCTTATATGCAGAATATTTGCCAAATATCCTCACAAAATTTACACTAAAGAAAAATTAAAATACTTCAACCACATCAAACAAGAAGCCTGAGAACCTGAAGAGAAGACAAGGAAGCATATTACTTAGATTTGAAAAAGATACTTGGAATTAAAAATTGCACTTCCAAATCTCACAGCAAAATCAACAATAACTAACTAGTTTTCACTACCAGAAAAGTGTATCAGTTACAAAAGTCAAAGCAAAAAAATATCCTAACCCAGTGTTTGTATATCATAATTCTTGATGTTGTAGGTTACAGTTATAGAAAAAACCCACACACCTTTCCTGAAGAACTGCTACTGATTAATATAACATCAAAGAGTGGTTTGGGTCATCTAGGCTAAAATACCTGTAGTTAGATGGAACATCTTCAACTAGATCAGGGTGCTTAGAGCACTCCCCATCCTGACCTGGAATGTTTCCAGGGATCTAACACCACTCTGGGCAATCTGTCAGTGTTTGACCACCTTCATTGTTAAACCTTTTTCCCTTAGATGTATTTTAGTTTAAAAGCGTTACCCCTTGCCCTATTGCTACAGGCCTTGCTAAAAAGATTGTCCCTATCTTTCCTACAGGCCCCATTTAAATACTGGAAGACCACAGTAAGGTTGCCCCAAAGCCTTCTCTTCTCCAGGCTAAACAACCCCAAAACTTTCACTTTCAGCCTGTGTTCATAGGGTAGTTGTTCCACCCTTCTACCATTTTTGTGGCCCTCCCCTGGACTTGCTCCACCAGGTCCATGTCTTTGCTGTTCTGAGGACTCTGGAGCTAGTAAGAGTACTCCAGGTGAGGTAAGGAAGATTATTACTTCATTAATTTAGAAACTTTACCAAGGATTTTTATATTAATTAGCTTACTAAGTATGTGATAATCAGATACAATTAATTCATATTTTTTTAATTAAAGTAATTCACCTGTGATGGCTGCTTCTTCCCAACTCGTTACACAAGAAACAGCCTTCACTTAACAAAGTTGGCTTGAGAAGCTACTGTGCTGTAAGAGCTGTTTATAAACAAAGATACAATCCAACAAGGCTGAACTAAATGGCCCTTGAGGGAAAACAACTAAAAAAAGCAATATTCCCCCCAAGCCACGTATAGTATCCTTTATTCTTTGGGGGGTTTTCCAAATTTTTGAGCCCGCATCAGCTCTGTTCACAAAGCAGCTTAAGTGTGGCAACATAACTACAGAAAAAAAAAAAAAAACATCAAAAAATCACAAACTATAAAGCAGGACAGAGAAGGAAACCAACCAAGATGAGAGCTACTCATGCATCTAATAGACTATAGCACTTAGGTCATAGTCTCGAGCTCTGACTTTCGCGTTTGCTTCGTAAACATTTCAAAATAGCATTCCCTTTTCCGTTATGATCGTTAGTTACAATCAGTATTTCATTTCAAACTTACTTTCAGTTTCAAAGCCTCAGTTTCAACAACATTGTCTTAGAATATTATTTTGTGCTAATAATTTGACAAGTTCCTATGAAGTCTTTACTGTCTAGAAGTATTTAATAGCAGCAAATATGAATTAGCATTTTCTAAGATTTAAAAGCAATTAATAACAACATTGTGTTTTAACAGCTGAACACAGATCTACAGATATAGAAGTTCTAAAATTAGCATAGTATCATACATAACTTGAACATCATATTTGACAAAATGCTACTAAAATTTTTTTGAAGACAGGTGAATGCAGACTTTTTCATCTTCCATGGAGACACTGAAGAATGACCTCCTTACTAGATTGAGCACAAAAGAACATTTCTCCTTCTTTACTAAACCTGATGTTTGCAGCAAATGCAAATCAAGCCTTATAAGGTTTGACTTGCTAATCACTGCCACATGATTCAACTTACTCACCATTATGAACAATATTTAGAAAAGCATGAATTTGGAGAAAGAAACATACAGAAGTATTGACTGTGCTGTATAACCTAGAACTTCTCCAGATCCATCCTTCTGGAGAATGTGATCTCTATTTGTGCAATGTATTCCCCAGAAAGGGTTCAACAACTCAAAACTAGTGACTATTCTACTAGTTAGTTCAGCAAGTTTACTTTCATACAGTAGTTTTACAGGATCTGGCCCCTTCCTGGTATGAGGCAATCTAAGGTCTCTTATTTGCTTCTGTGAGCTAAGCAACAGATGTCTGTAACACAAATACATACCTTTAGAAAAAAGTTACAAAAATTTAACATACAGCAAATAAAGTTGTTCTCCATTTAAAGTCACTATCAGTATTGATTCCTCAGTACAGTTCAAGACGCTTATTCTTGCGCTTGTCGTAAGTAATTACTTTATGTAGGTATTTTCCCCTTATTACTATCCTAGAATATGTTGACTATTCAGTAAAAATATACCAACAAAATTTCATCTTCATTGACTCAAATGACTCTATTCAAACTTAAGAGCTGAAAACTAACCTTAATAGAAGTTATGACACACCCTCCAAAACTATGCAGATCTAGATACTTTAAGTTACAGCATTAAATGTATTTGTAAAGATAACTGACAAACATTGGTGCCACACAGTAACTTCTGAAAACACCTAATAAACTGATTTGCAGATTCAGTTATTTGCCCTTGTAATGCAATATAGCACCAGATAGGGTTTTTTTGGTTAGCATAACACCACCATTCCGTGCTGTGAAAGATAAGAGCACACAGGGAAAGACTTGCTCAAAAGGGATGACATACAATGCTATTTTCAAAGATAATCAGACAACACCAAATATCTTAATCCAGTAGTCTTAAACAGATCTGCAGACTTGTTTACCTATGTGCATATGGAGACCTGCTGATACAGAATCTGCTTCTCCCCCATCAAATTGTTATCTGTATCCTTTCTCAAAACCAAAAAGGGTACAACGTCATATATTACTCTTCAAACCTGTATAAAAATGTTTAAATGAAAATTCCAATTCAGGAGCTCGGGTTTTTTTCATTGTTTGTAGTTTGGTTTTTTCTGTTTGTTTTGGTTGGTTGGTTTTGCACACACAGGTTTAAGTTCTGCAGCCACAGAAAATCTGGGAAACAACTTAAGCCAAGGTCCAAGAACAAGCTCTGCATTTCCAAGAGACTATGCCTCAGTCTATCACATTTCTGAAGGGCCAAACCCAAATATTAAAGAGGGGAGAACTAGGAGAAAAGAAGCACAAAAATCCTCCCCACCTCCTTTGTTTCCCCCACCTATTTTAATCTAAGGAAAGTACATAACCACACACTCTTGTGTTACATTCCTAACAATAAATATATAAATAAAATTAATCCCTTGAGTTTGAGTAAGGTAAAGCACACTTAGCTCAAATTTTGGTTATCCCTCTGTCAGTATTATGGGGTTAGTAACAACCTAGTTTAAAGAAACAGCGAGAATATGTGGCAGAAGTCATTAACATACAGAATTCAGAAGTGGCAAACCACAACTTCTGAATAAATATTAGATAAGTCCTAAAAGACAACTAACAATTATGGCCTCCATACTTGGGGAGTTCACTTCGGCTTGTCAAAAAGTTTAGTAACAAGATTAATAACAGGACTAGTAACCTTTAATTAAAAGTTGAAGCCTTCAAATTAACTCAAGTTAACTTAATAAGAAATTTCATCTTAGAGGTCTCTCAGGTTTTTTTTTTTATTCTGAGCCCAGATGACTGTCTAGTGAGCAGTGACAATCAAGAAACAGAAATTTTAAGCATGAAGCAGGCCCACAGCAGCCTAAAAGACCACATGAAAAATAGGTAAGAAAGCAAAGGCTTTTGATTATGCACAGAAACTCATGTGGAAGGTGACTGCAAGAAGAGTTCACTATCGCTCTACTGCAATTCAGGCAGAACACACTGCAACTGGAATCGTACAAAGCAACTTCTTAGGGTTTTAAGTAAAGAAGTTAACAGTTGTTTAAGTGCAAAGAAAAAAAATATTTGCCTGTTCCAAAGCACAATATATACAATATGAAAGCAGTTTACTGTATTTCTGTACTACAATTACTCCAAATTGCCTGCAATGACTTAGAAGTTTAGTGCCTGAGAACAGCAGACATGTCAGATAGCAACACAAATTACTCATCTGCTCTAAACTCTTTTAACATGGAGTTAAAAAAAACCAAACAAAAATTACTGCTTAAAAGCCTCTCCTACAGATAAAAAAAAAATTACACTCTTGTTCAGTTCTTGTTGCTCCAGCTCCAGATGATAGCTTACCTTGGACTTGGCATACTGATTGTAGCTCTTATCTCAACAGCCTGACTCTGCTATAAAATCTCAATCACTTGTAAAGCAGCTACAGAGCTACACCGAGTCACAGCTGCACTATCAAAAGACTGAACTATGTGCTAGGCCACATGGTCAGCCAAATAAACCTCTGATAATTCCACTGTAACTCTGTGCAGAGCCGAACTGGCCCTTTAACCAGAGTGGGAATTTCCCATACACAGCAGTACTGCTAATATCCCCTACAGTATTCTCCACCTCTTCCCCCACTCAGGAAACAGAGCCCTCCAGCTTCAGGCAAATCCTGAGGTTTTCAGTCAGCTTCCTGGAGGCAGTCTGTAGGGTGCACAGGATGAATCTCTGCTCAAATACTAGGAAAAGCTGGTTTAGAAAAGGAGGAAGGAAGAAGTTTTATCGTGGAAAGAGGAGGAGCTGACAAAGACAGACAACACAATACCTATATACCACTTGCCTCCTTGTAGGGAGTCACGTGGTGTATAGGTCAGGTTCGTAGTACTTTTATGTTTTTTTAACTAGGAAAAAAAAATAATCAAGTCAAGTACTTCACGTAGATAAAAAGGTACACACAAACTGCATAGTACCTAAACAACAAAATTGGTGTTACCTTTTTCCAAGCCATTTTCTTACATGTAAAAATCTGCCCTCAAAATCAACTGACTGGGAGTAAACAAAATATAAATCAGGTTTTATGAGGGGTTTACATAAGCAAGCTAGAAAAACTAGCCTATTAATAGAGTGTACATTTACCCAGGACTGATACTACCTACTAAATTAAGAACTCAAGCTCTGTATATTATTTGATAACCTTGAAGTACATGTATGCTGCTAGAGAGAAGTCTAGTGTGTGCACCCTATTAAATATACTTCTGCATATTAAGTGTAAATTTGAGTCCGCTCTGCTTTGATTAGGGTATTTTAGCCATGCCATCCAAAATAATTACTGGATCACTTATACCAATTCGTATTTGCCTTCTTACAAGGTGTTCATGTAAAATAAACTGGCAACAACTACCTAATTCAGGTTCTAATCAGCCTTAAGCACACATATCTCACTGAAAGTTAATAAAGGAATTTTAGTTTGAATGGGCTATTTCTTCACAAGCAGTTTATGAACCACAGATCTTTTCTTTTCTGAAGAGATTTTTTTAAAATTAAATTTAGTGCACAGAAGACATGAGGGTTTTTACACATGGGCATATTGGCCATGAGAGAGAAAGGGCTGTATTTATAATAAAGGAAAGCGTAAAGATGAGCTTAAAAATTTAGTGTCAACCTTGTTTTACCTCTCTCATGTTGAGATTAAACTAAGCCTATTTCCATTTTGAATGTTTTCTCTAACAGTAAGAAGTTACCTAAACTTTATAAATTAATATTCTTCAACAACAAAAAAAAAAAAAATCAAGTATCAGTTTAACTTTTTAAAGCATAATCAAGAAACTACAAAACCCTGAGATTTGTGCTCAATTATCAAGATCCTGCTCAGATTAAAAGTTTGACTTCTCCCTATGAATTTATGATTTTTGCTGTAGAGATTACTGTAGTTTGCCAGAACTTTCTAAACCAGTAAAAGTGATTCTGAAGTTGCTTTTCATACTAGTTCCTATACTGAAAAAACACAAATAAAGAAAATTAGCAGCTATGTTGACAGTCACAAGCTGCAACTTCCAAGTCACTAGATGCAGCAGCCACATACCTAATGAAATAATAAGCCATGCACTGACAGACTTTATTAGCAAAATGGTACATACTAGATATTGTAAAATACACATTTCTAAATCTGCTCTGATCATATAAGTCATGAACCTCAATAATCAAGGCTAACCCAAACATTTAGCCACAGGGGTAGATATTATTACTCAATCTATACTATTGTCATATGTTGTGTTGGAAAATGTAAAGGAAGTTGATAAAGCATTGTTTGAAAATTATTTACAGGAAAACAGAACTGCTGAAGAACTGAGAACTACTATTCTATTAAAAAAAGAAGGAAAAGGAAATCTGAAAATACATTTTCTGTCCACTGGAGTGTCTTTACTACTGTAACAACTGTACTTTGACAACTGTTGACAGCTTTTAGAATGTCTTCCATAATTCTTGCTACCAAAGAAAGGAAAAGAAAGGAGTAGGAAGGTGTCAGCCATCCAGTGACCTTTTAAAAATTTATACAAAAAACATGATGTAATCTTTGAACAACTACCTTCACGAGGGGATCGTTTCCAGAAACGTCTAAGGAAGGATGTATAAGAATAATCAGCTTTGAAATGGGAGTACATTTGGCATCTAGTGAGCGATCACTAGATATCCAAACCCATACAAGATTTACGAGACATGAATGTGTTTTGTACGCAACGCTGTGTATTCACTATGAACGAAGCGCCTACTATGCTTGCACGTGATGGCAACCTTCCACTTCTTCCACTTGGCCTAACACTAATGAACTACACTTAGTGCCTATTTACTTTTAGGAATCACAACTAAATTACGCAGCAAAACATTAAGGCAACAGAAACAAAGCTAAGCCCAGTTCCCTTCTTGAGGAAATATTGTACCTTCAGACATACACACTTACCATCACTCTCTGCCCTGACTAGCAGGGACATGCCCTTCAGTCTCTCCACGTAGCAAGAGGACACATGTCCTGTGCCTCGATCGTCCCACTGGCGGTCCTCATTTAGCGTGTAAACCTTCACCCTCCGCCGGGTGTCAGTCATCCTGCTGCCTGCCACACCACAGCCACCACTCTGGCTTTCAATTGCAGGAGGAGCAGGAGTCCGGTCGGGGGCTAGGCCCCCCCCAAAGGAGGGGAGCGGGAAAGAAGGTAGCAACCCCACACGGGCACGCAAAGCAAGCTCTTCTTACTTCTCTTCAGTGTTTCAACGGGATCTTCATTACCGAGGGTAACAGGATTCAAGGACGCAGGGAAGAAGGAGGAACAACGAAAGAGGGGAAGATGAGAGAGGGGAGCTGCTCCCGGCACAGGCAGACTCTGCAGAAAAAGCGAGTAAGCCTACGATGGAGAGAGCCGCAGAGCAGAGAGAGACTCCTTGCAGGATCAAGTGCAGGCAGGAAAGGCAGTGAAAAAGGGATCCCGCAGAAGTGGATCCACGGGAGTAGACGCAGCGGCGGGCAGCAGATGGCACGGGCGGCAAGGGGCAGCCGGCCCAGGGCGACAGAGCAGGCGACCCTGGAGGTCAGGACTCTAGCAAAGGAAGCAGGCGTGAGCCTGCCGAGGCCGAGGTAAAACAACCGCAGGGAGGTAGGCTGAGAGGGGCCCTTCGGCCCGGCCCGGACCTCGGCTCTATTGTGCGGCAGCTGCCCAGGCCCGAAGCCCCTCGCTCGCCGTCCGTCAGCGTGGGGCTTCGAGAAGCTGCCCTCCTTCCCGTCGAGGCTGGCTGGGGCCTGCGGGCACTGCCTCTCCCAGGGCGGGATGAAGCTGGCAGGAGGGCTCAGCACCCCGTCTCCCCCATGGGCTTCCGTTGTAGGCGACAGCTTCACTCCCAGACCGACTCCGCCGCCATATTCTTCTTCCTCCTCCTCCTCCTCCTCCTCCTCTTCCTCCTGGTGCTGCGGCGGCTCAGTCCCGACTCCTTGGCGCGCCCTACGACGTGGCTGCGTTCTCAGCACTCAGCAGCCCGACCAGCAAAGAGGTGCTTTGCCCTGCGGAGAGGGCGAGCAGCGACGGCGCGGTACGGCACAGTGCAGCGCGGCCGGTACAGCACGGCCTGTCCAGCCCAGCTCTCTCCGGCTCCGCCTCAGTCACTGCGCGGCCGCCATCTTGGTTTCACCTCTCACTGGAGGCGCGGGGTCTCCCAGCCAGCGGCAGCACGGGCCGCCCGCCACTATTTAAAGAGCCAGCAGCCCCAAGCGGGCAGCGGGTGTGCGTCGTACTCGTGCGTGGGTACGCGCATCTGGGCCCCGCGCGCTCGGGGCCGCCGGCACGCAGCAGCCCTGCAGCACCGCAGAGTGCCCTGCACCGCCCCTACGCAGTGGCCTGCCTGTCGGCAGCCGCACGTGTGCGCAGCGGAGCCAGCGCGCGTGCCCGCGTCCCACCTCAGGGGAGACCTCGGGGAGGTGCTGCCCGTCCTCGCCTTTCCGGGTAGCACCTGGGACCGTGCGTCAGAGCTGGACTGGTCCTCTCGCAAAAGGGGTGGTGGCTCTTTTATCTTTTTTCTTTTGCCTGTCACACATCGCCGAGTGATCCAAAAGTTGAACGGCTTCTGGTTGAGCGGCTGTTGGATCTCTAGACAGAGATAGGATCTAACAATTTCAGTAACAAACAAGCTGTCGAGTCTCTGCTTTTGCCACTGTTGCCAACATCTGAACATATGTTTGACAGATTTCCCTAAAATACGCAAAAACACTAGTGCATTTGGGACCCCTCAGACACACCACTGCAGCAGAGTCCATTCCAAGGTATCATCTAGGTAGGCTACATACATGGGAGATCATTGCAATTTGTATACTTAATTAGATGATTTTTATTTTGTACTTTAAAACAAGTATAGGTATTTTTTTATCAAAGTGAGTTATGCTGGGGCTGGTTTGAGCCAAAACCACAGATTAGGAGCTTTCCCCTTAAAATTGATTACGTATGACAGGGAAGCCTCTAGTGAAGTGATCTTTTTCTTTTTTTATCTTCTTTTTTTGCATGCCTCATGGGAAAGACCGTGTCCGGCACCAGACTTTATACCCAGTTGCCTTACACGCTCAGATGAAGCCCTTTGGCCTTTGCTTTCAGGCCTGGTTCTGATACCTAAGGACTGGTTAAGAATACAAACGACTTCAAGACTATTGTTTGCGTGCACATAATATAGCTGAAGGTATGTTGTGCTCAGGTGTTCTCCGTATGGTGTTCTTGGTTAATGCACCAAAAGGTTTAGGAAAACTCAGTTGTCAAAGAACCACAGATTATCCCTACCAATGAAGGGAAACCATCACACAGCACATGCATGGAAAGGTGCCTGTTACCTTCATTTGGCAACCTGTGCAGCCGCGGAGGGGACATGCCAGAGAAGATGCTATACCCGAATTTTGAAGATGGATTTTTGTGACTTGAAAAAAAAAACAAACGTATTCAGAGAAACATCTATGGAACTGTTACATTAATTTACAATTTACAAATTGTACCCTCTTGTGGCCACCAGATTAAGAAGAGACCACTGTTCACTGCAGTTTTGATTCTTTGAGGGGTTTTTGTG
The DNA here is from genome assembly GCF_027791375.1 of Indicator indicator. Classification (NCBI taxonomy): domain Eukaryota; kingdom Metazoa; phylum Chordata; class Aves; order Piciformes; family Indicatoridae; genus Indicator; species Indicator indicator. The sequence continues at coordinate 18,327,318 of NC_072013.1, forward strand.
AATGGAAAACTTTTTCTTTCATTATCTGCTCATAATTTGGGGAAAGATAATTACATTGCCTTTATGAGAAAAATTCAGATCAGACATATAACTTGGAGCCATGTACTAAAGCATTATTAGAGGTCCTAAAAATCTTAGCTAATAATTTTCTGACAAAAAAAAAACCCCAAACAACAAAAAACAAGCAAGCAAACAAAACAAACAACCCCAAACATTTGGAAAAGTAACAACTTCAGAATTTATTATGGTAAAGATAATTGCTACAATGAAAGTAAGTGCTTGGCTATATATTTCAGGTATTGCTGCATTCAGGATGTGCAAACAAGTTTGCAATCCGAACTGTATACACAAATGGACTCTGGCAATGTCTTCTTGTTCCCAAGGCATGTTTTGACTTGTTCCCCCCCAAAAATGTGGGAAATTAATGCCCAGTCATCACTTCATTTTCAAGGCAAACCCAAACACTTTAACTTGAAATTCTGAACTGTAAACAGTATTGGTTCAAGAGCTCATGGAAAAACAGCTCAGGCAGCCAGAGGGGGTGGCTAAGAATGGCCTGGTTGTGCTCTGACTTACACCTCCTAAATGGGACCATGCAAGTACAACCAAATACAAAGTCACACCTATGTGAATAATTAGCAGGGCAGCTCTGAGAGAAGCTAGGCTGAATAGTAAAACAAGAAACCCAATACAAATTTCTCATGTATCTAAAAGATCTAATATCCTTTGAGTGTATCATAAGCTATGGAAAAACATAACATCAGTACTACAAGTAGCTTTATGCTATGTTCTGTAATTCGAGTGTCCTCACTCTTAGCAGATTTTAAGAAACAGAAGAGGGTCAGAAAAGACTGCTCTGACGAGTTTTTTTTGCAGATCCATGTCTTGCACTTCAATATCTCAGATTCCCGCAGCATGTTTTGCAGCATACCCTATGAATCATGCCTCAGATGTTGCTGCAGATCCCCAAGAAGTATCCCTGTTCTCATACCTGAACCTCTGTAGGTCAGCAGTTAAAAATCTGTGACTCTTCCTCCTACATAATGTGTATGTGGATCCCCTCAACAGAAGTGACATCTCTTTTCTTTCAACCCATATTGTCGTCTTAAATATTCACAGTGCTGGAAAGACTGTCATCTTCCAAGCAGAGCTTTGTTTTAAGAATTCTGTCCTACTGCAGAGTCATGCCAGGGCTGTATTTGTTTTGAATTCCTGTGTGCTTCTCTGGAAATGCGATACTTCATCCTATACTTTAAATATATAGGACTCATCATCAAAGACTGAAGAATTTTGAAACACTGCAGGAGCTATTGTATGCAGAGAACATGTCTGGGTCCCTTATTCATATGGTAGTGAAAATTCTCCCTTTTCTGAGAGGGGAACTCTCAGACATTTGAATTATGTTAACTGCCCCTATGCAAGGTATATTTCTATTTCCACATGTATTATTGTGCTTGTTGACTGTATTTCTAAACATTTTTAACAAGATATTATTGAGTACTTTTTTCCTCCTTTTCCTATGGCAGACTTGCTATTGCTAACTTTTGCTCACATGTATCTCTTGTTTTTTTTCCCCAGGATCTATAGTACTTTATCTGTAACTCAGACTGCAACAGCCTTCTCTTAGACCCATACAGTTCATGGACCCATACAATTGGTAATCTCTTGAAAAAAATTGTGGATAGAGAGGCAGGATGTAAGAGATCCACATCATAACCATGTTTTCAAGAAGCTTTGAAAGTCCACCAGAAATCCAGAAGAGAGCAAGAGCAGACGAATTTTCCTTGCTCTGCCGCAAGGTAACATCGATGCTGAAGTCCAACATACTAGTCCAATGTGTTAATCTACTACAAGGGTCTCTTGTAGGGGGTATGGATAGCCTCCAAGCAGAGCTCTTAAGTCAAAGACTTTCTGTGACTAATGGGCAAAGGCATTAGTGGCATGTGGAGATTATCAGTGGATGTGCAGGAGGAAATAGGATGGGAATGGTGTGCATGCCAATAAGGTCCATAGCAGTGAGGTGCAAAGGGGGTATGGGAGCTTTCGTTGCCCTGGTGCATTGAAGTGTAGTGTGAATGCAGTTACAGATGCTACAGGACCCCAAGGCCTCTCCTGCATGGATGTCTGATGTGTGCCAATAGGGCTAAATAAGTAGAACTAATAAATTGTCCTAAATAGATACAACTAAGCACTACTTGGTCGTTGCTACCAAAGCAGTGTAAGTACACCACTTCGTTAATCATCAACACAGCTTGTCATTATGTAGAAATTGTCTAGCAGTTATTAAATATTCACTGACAATTGTCTAAACTAATTAACATGCTGGATTTATTTGTAAGGTTGATGGCTTTCATTGGTGACATAAGCTGAGAAAATAATCATTAAGAGAGTTTATAATTTATAGGAACGTAGCTCAGTTCTACCTATTTGTGTTTAATGCTGACTAAAACATTATGGTAAGAAAAGTATTCTTTACACTCTGAAATCTTCTGCATAAAAATCTCGTAGACATACACCACCTGGAGATTTCAAAGAAAATTTGAGAATGATAACTCAGATCCTAGTGTGGAATTTACATATGTAAAAATTAAAATTTCAGCTGATTAGCAATATATCATCAAATCAGTAGCTACTTTTAACATAAAACGTCTGTAAGAAGTTCAGTAAACATGTTCTTTATGATTCCACCATAATTTTGTCTTGGAGATGCTTCAAAGATAATGGCCAATAACAATGCAATTGCTAATATTCTGAAATGTTTCTCAGAAAAGGTCACAGGATCATCAACATAAATCTGAAAGAGAAAATGTTTATCGTTGGTTATTTAATTATTATTAGAACTCTATAAAAGTTCTATTCAGTGCACTGAATTAATTATTTCTAACACAAAACCTAAATTGTTCTCAGCACAGAGGTAGAAGAGTGTTGTCTTTTTCTCTCAGACGTAAACAATCTGGGAGCTCAGCAGAAGTTCTTCCTGCTTTGGTATTTCAGATCAAAATCACTATATTGCAAGGTGGAAAGTTGATGGTTACCACAGAAAAGCCATTTCGGTAATGGATTATTAGAAAATATTTTTTTCATTGTAGGTATCAATTTTGTTATGGCAACATGGCATTTTGTAAATAAAACCTGAGCTAGAATTTGTTTCCTTAGTTTCTTACTGTAACTTTTTTGGTGCTTTCTTTGACCATAGGTATTTTGGGATAAGGGCTGTATCTACATCTATTTTTTAATAAAACATGGATTCATGGATCTTTGTGTGTTATCATTTTCCAACTGAAAGAGATAATGATAATGACCTTTACAAATAATCTTTACAAATAATATGTACTGATGAAGGTGCTCTGGATGTTAACCTCTGAGGGCTTCACAGGCAAGGAGCACCTTTTGGAAACTTCTCTATAGGTAGGCAGAGGGCTGGAGACTGAGTGGGAGTTACTGTGCAGCCCTTGTGCTGATTGTCTCCTGTTAGGGATGGCCACCAGCAGTAGGTAGGTCAAGAGGCATCACAGCCCCCAGGGAGGAGGGCAGAGCTGCAGAGGTTCTAGATCTTTGTGTAACTGGCAGGTGCAGTCTACATAGAGTTTGAGTTTGACCAAAATGGATCCAGCTTACCATATTTAGAAAGCTATAATGCAATAGTTGAGGGAAGCTGACTCTGCAAATGGCCAGATATGTGATCAGGACAGTGTTTAAGAAAAGTTAAGACTGGACTTGCACAAGTGAAGCTTTTTACGTAACTCATACGTTTTTAATGTAACATGGTATGATTGTTATTTTAAATTAATAATTATAATGAAACAATGACATATAGTCACTATAAATGACATAAATTACAGTCTATTTATGGTACCTGAAATTCATCAGATAAGTGACAATGGCAGGAATAGTTGATAATTTGAAATGGAAAAGTCCAGATCTCTTGTAAAAGAAATCATCGTTGTCATTGATGGCTTCTTTCTGTTGCAGAAATTTTTCTTTAAACAAAATGTTGGCTTTGCTGAGCAGAAATATTTGACACCATTTTCAATCAGTTCCATAAAAATTGCTACATTTTTAAATATAAAATCTAGCAAAAGTAAGGCTAGGGAAGAGCATAACCATGCTGCTCTTAAAAGTAATTGAGAAAGGTTTAAGGAAGGACCTTCAATTGGTTCACAATTTTGTCTAGGGATGGGTGTTTTTTGTATTCCAGCGCTCACAAAAGGTCTGCTGGAGACACTGCTACCCTAGAGCCCTGATCACCTAAAGATCTCACAGTGCTCTGCAGGCATGAGAGAATTCTAGGGCAGCTAGAGAGAAAGCAAAACAAGACTAATTCCAGTCAGTAATGCTGCAGCCTTGATCCCTTCCTGCTTTCCTCTGTGCTTCTCACTTCTCATGATCCCAAATAATTTGGATTATGATTTATGATTTCCTGTTACTTTCTATTTATCACACAGACCAGTATTAAATCCCTTCCCTGACCATGGGAAACCATCTAGGAAACCATGGATCCAACCATGATCATCTCCCTCCTTCACTCATGCAATTACCCTCTTTCTGTCTTTACTGGGTTTTGTCATGGACTCACTGGGGACAAAATTGTTCTATAATTTCAATTTCAAATCACACTCACCTCTGACTTCCCAGAATGTCCTTTGGTTAACTTCAGTAACTGTGACAAAATAAGGAAATTCTAATGGACCTGAAATGCTTAAACTGGAAATGGATTGGAATCATCGTTAGAACCTGAAATTTAAGTTGTATATTATTATATATATTTAAAGGAAAAATTGGTCTGGCTATTTTGGGCATTTGCTGTGGCTTTCAAGACTTGGTGGTGGTTTGGAATGTCTCCTTTATAGTCCAGTTTGAGCACAGTTTTCCTTTAGCCATTTGTATTCTAATACTGGATAAGTGTCTGGCCAAGTATCACAATTTGGCTTAGTGACAATAATTTTGATACTTCTGCTTTACTTCTTGCATTCTTTGTGCATTCTGAGAAGGCTAAAAGTGAAGACATTTTCTCAGCAAAAGTACAGCTGGATTCAGTTTGAGATTTGTTAGCACACTTTTTATACAATTCAGGAATTTGTGGGAAGGCCATGAAAAATGATTCTAGCTTAGTTTCTTGAATAAATCTTTTATAAGGTCTTATATTCAGGAAGTTATGAGTAAACCAGTGCTGTTATCCCTATATGGTATAGGGTGATCTCAAAATAATTGTATTTGCTACAAGTCAGGTATGAGCAGATATCAGGCCAAAAATTTAATTTAGTTTCTGATCAGCTAAAAATATTTAAATATTTTAAAATTTCAAATAATTTGATATTTTTTTAAAAAGTTTTTCAGACTTGGAAAAATGGTTTTGTTAAGATTTAAATATTTCATTTATATTTTAATATTTCCACTAACATTGCTACATCAAAAAAAATCTGATCTTTTAAAATTTCAGTAATTTTCTATCAAAATGTCAACAATATTGTTTGTTTTGAGAAGACAGGATTTTCCATCAGAAAATCATTCTGTTAATGAAGAAAAATGAACTGCGTTTGAAATTCCTGAAAGACTGGAAACCGAAAGGGATCAGCACTGGTTGGATCCAAACCAAGGAGGAGGAGGGAAGGTGAAGGGCAAGACAAACCTCTACAACATCTTCCTACTTTTCCTCTACATCAAATATTTCAGTTCCCAGGAAGTCCTTCAGATTAGAAGAACTATATATGTATATTTTTCCCCCCATTCTCAGCCATCATCTCAGCAATGACAGCAGGTACTTACTACTCATACAAATTATGTAATTCAATATATGGCACAATTTTTTTTTATTAGGTCCTTCAGACTCAGGATTTCCAGTTGATCTCTCACCTCTATCTGACACTGCTCAGAAACTATGTACAGAAGACATGAGAGGCTTTCATGTGACTGAACCCTGGAGGTGTTTAGCATATATGTTACTTTTACAGGCTTGTCTTTAGTTAAATCAAAGAAATGAACAGAGTATATATCTTTTCTGGGCAATGAAATCATAAATACAAGTACAATATGAGATACAAGTTCTATTAATCAGTTGCACTCTAAACACAGGACATACACAGTTTTATAGTAGTTTAAACTCAAGACCATACATTTCACAAAATGAAACAAAATCTTGCTAGCAAAAGAAATCTTCAGCCACTTAAATAGGTGATGTTTATGGAATGATAATTATATGATACTTTTCTAATAGTAGCACAGTGAATGGTATCCTAATTGGGAACTGTGCTGTTTCTTGCCTCCAGCTATCTCAGTTCAGATCTTTCACAGCAGAACTTAGGAACCCTGTGCGGAAATTTCTTTTTTCTTCTTCTTTTTTTTTTTTTTCCTCCCCAGAACACTGGACTGAAAATAAAAGCCCTGGGAGGCCATAGGGTTACATAGAAAGTAGCAATTTAATTTATTCAGTCTAAATAGCAAAAGGCATGTTTTAGCATACATTAAAATAGAATCTAGCGTGTTGTGGTTTAAGCCCAGCTGGCCAGCAACAAAGCATCATACAGCTGCTTGCTCAATTCCTACACACCCTCCAGTGGGATGAGGAGGGAAAAAAACCCTACAACAAAAGGTTTGCGTTGAGACAAAGGACAGGGAGGGCTCACTCACCAGTTATGGTCATGGGCAAAATACAACCTCGTTTTGGGGAAAAAAAATTAAGTTAATTTAAACAAAACCACCACCAGTTTACCAATGGAATCAGAGTAGGACAGTAAGAAATACAACTAGATCTTAAAAACACCTTGTCCCAGCCCCTCCCTTCTTACTGGGCCCAGCCACAGGTCTTCAGTCATTGTAACTGAAGACACTGAATGAATTGATTTCCTAGCTGTGCTGCCACTCTTCAGTGTTACAATACATACTACCGTATCACAAACACTTGATGCTCCTGAGATAATCACAGTTATCATAGATTTACCCTATAGGTAGCTATGTTGTGAAAATAGTACTCTCAAAACAAAGCCATTTCCAAGGGTGTAGTAAATATCTTGTTTGTACTGGTGGATATATCCACATAGCAATGTTTGCTCCTCCTACCTACAAACCTAAAGGAATGGTATTTCCAAACTGGCTTTCCCCCTTCGTAATGCTCCTATGGTGATCATCAGAAGATCATTTAACTGATCTGTCTTCTTGTTAGAAATGACCTCATGGCAGAATGTACTTAGCAAGGTGTTAAAGCCTGATTTTGTTAGTTTTCAGTGTATGTCACAATGCCATACTTTTACAAGAGTATTTGGTTGGTGGAAGCAGCTGGTAAAACTGGTAACAGAAGTGATGTGGACAAGTATGGTAGAAGCAGATCACTGCCACACATGACTGACAGTAACATTCTATATGGGCTTGGGTATTTTTAGTTACTGGCAATGCCTGCTGCACTAGAGAGGAGTGGTAGGTACAGACGGAAAGAATACTTTGAAAATGATGTTATTTTTATACTGAACTTCTCATGTTGCTCAAATGATGTTGCCTCAGCCTGAGAGTCAAAGAAAAAGTGTCTGTCACAAGGCTGTAAAAACTGCCACACTGGCCAGACCACACAGATCTATTTCATCATTATATGCAGTGACCAGTGTTCAGAGGAAGAGTGTAATAAACAGGATAATACAAAGTGGTCCTTTCTGACAATCAGTTGTTAAAGCATTTTGGACCATTGAATTCAATGGCAAACAATGGACATGCCCTACATATATTTGTCTAATGGCTTTTTAAACCTACCTATACTTCTGATTTCCAAAGCATCCTCTCTAGCAGTGAGATTTCAATTAAACAACTGGATTGAACGAGATGTAAAAAAACCAGATGTTTCCTTTTGTTTGTTTCAAAATACCATGTTATGCTGTTCTGAGAAACAATGAATCACCATTTTATACCACTTATATTATGATAAAGGAATGTCCTATTGAGTTTCCCTAGTAAAGAACCTATTAATTTATCTGGTGTCTTATCTAGTGCTACTACAGTGATCTTAAAGATGAACAACTAGAAGTGCAAGTGTTTAAGACTGGTAGAAGAGCATCGTGATGTTGGCTAACTAGTCCGCTCACTGTACTGTAACCGAGGACAATGAAAGTAACTGTGGAAGCTTTTTTTTTTAATTTTTTTGTCTGTAACCTTTTCATTTCCACATATTTCTGTACAAAATGTTGATTTAAAAGTTTTCTTTCTGACTTCCATTACTTTGAGCTCCCGAACCATTCAGTTTAATCCTTTCTTACAAGCCAGCTCCCCTCATTCTTTGTGTTGTTCCTTTTGAACACACACCCACACATACGCTTCTTTTAAAGTTTATCCATGTTAGTTCATGAAAGGAAATACAGGCAACTGTAAAGGAAGTTCTTGTCACAGCTGATTTTCCTTGCTTTGATCTTGCTTAAAATAGGATTTATCTGAGTTTTAATTATCAAAAGCTGGGTCTGCAGACAGAGATCTCCCTTCAGCATTCATAGAATAGTTGAGGTTGAAAGGGAGACTGGAGACTACCTAGTCTAAATGCTCTGCACAAAACAGAATTCTGTAGAAAGGGTTGCTTGGGATCTTGTCCAGTCAGGTTTTGAACATCTCCAGTTATGGAGAGTCCACAAGTGATGTTTTACCACCCTCACAATAAAATAGTTTTTTTCTTATTTCCAAATGGAATTTCCTGTGTTTCCTTTTGTGACCTTTGTCATTGTGTTCTTTCAGCACTCCTGTGCGTTACCAGGTTGCTCTGGCCAGTGCTGGTAACCACCCAGCTCTCACATAAGTTAACAGGGATGCTAACGTAAGTGGAATGACACATCGACTTCCTAAAGAGATCTGTCAGGTTAAAAGGAATTTTAAGTGCACCTCTTAATTTTAAAAAGTATGTTTTAGTTTTCCAAAAGCACCTGCTGTTAGGCGTGCTGATCACTGGCAGTACAGTCTACTAGTCAGAGTGTTCACCCGGAAAGTGTAAGATCTGTGTTCAACTTCCTCCACAGCCTAAGTCCAAATCTTTTCCTCAAGAGAGCATCCTGATTATTAGCTTATAATGCTAGATAAGCACATTGCTGCCTCCATCTTTCCTGCTGCTGAAATACTTGCTGTTGGCCAAGTACATAGGAAGACGAAGCCAGAAATACAGCATACACAGAGCAGCATGGTGGTTCAACATGATAACCCTGCAGGCAAAGAGTAAGTCCTTCGTTCCTGGCTGATGGCTGGAATTGGTTTTGATTTCTTACTCCAGTGACCAATAACAATACTGTTAAGATCAGTGACCAGAGTTCAACTATTAAGCTGCAGTGTCATTGTGCAGTGAGTGAGAACGCAGAACGAACAGCTCATATGCAGAAGATAGACTCTTTTGGTAGCTATGGGAGAGAAAATGTAGGGCACAGCAATCAGAGCAAGATTGTCAGTACATTTGCAGTGTATGCAAGCATCAGTGGCAGCAGCACAGTTGTTTTTCCTTTTAAGAGCTGGAGTGGTCATTGAAAAGGTACCACTGAAACTAATAACAAGGCCTGAAGCTAATAAACTGACTATCAAGATTTTACCATTCTGAAAGGTAAAAATCTTTTCTGTTAAAGAATTGCCTTGTGGAACTAGGTAGGCATCTTGATAAGTCACCTGCTCCCAGCACAGTCAGCTATAAATCCTGGTATTACTCTTACATCATCAGGGTACTTGCTCAACATAGGAAAAAAGCACTGTGGTGTTAAGAATAACTTGAATTTCTTCTTGACTCCCCAGATAGGTGAGAGATATTTATCTTAGTGACTGCAATAATCTACTCCTAAACAATTCTACCATGCCAACTTTTACCAGTAAAATAACTTTTACCAGCAGACAAATCTCACCAAAATCCGTATTTTTCACACAATTAAATAATTGTCAAACCACAGACATTGTTTTGTTAAAATTAAGATTCTCTTAATTCTAATTTCTATTACTTACATTCTCTTTGCTTCTATTCTATCAATGTTCTGCGAAGAAGATTAAGAAGTTGTGCATAGAAGATTTCACCTCAACATGAGGAGAAACTTCTTTACACTGAGGGTGACAGAGCACTGGAACAGGCTGCCCAGGGGGTTTGTGGAGTCTCCTTCTCTGGAGACTTTCAAAACCCACCTGGATCCATTTCTGTGCGGACTACCCTAAGTGATCCTGCTCTGGCAGGGGGGTTGGACCTGATGATCTCTTGAAGTCCCTTCCAACCTCTGATATACTGTGAGACTGTGATATGAATCAGAGGCATTAAGCATGTCCACATGCAACAGAAAATGATTACATGCTTTAAGAAACAATTCAGCTTTACTTTAAATGTCTATAATTACATTTCTTTGTATGATTTTCATTTGAAAATTGTCAAAGCCATTTTTCTTTGATGAAAACAGAGGGTCATATGTATAGCCCAATGAATTCAATAGGATAATACCAACTTTTCAAATTAATTTTGAGACATTGACTCAAAATTACAAATTAACCTATAGACTTCACATTTATAACTAGCCTAAGACTTTAATTTGGCCAGTGCTAAAGTATTTGACAGAAGATTACACATGTAAGATAACAATGCCAAACTGAAAGAGACTTAAAAGATTTAATAACATCCAAAGTAAAGTGCTTCTATTTCTCAGCAGAAAAGACAAGAGAGACAATTCGGTAAGATTCACTTTTGGCTGATTCTAAGGATGTAGAATACATTTCCCAGGCAGTAGTATTTGATAATAAGGAAGTAACATTTTAGTAGTCCTAAAGTTTAAGTTTAACTAGATTTTAAATGTGCTGAGATTACTGAGCTGTGCAAAGTCACACTAACTAGATAATGGCTGTTTCATATACTGCACACAAACTACATGCTTTAAAAAGGACTAAATGCTAAGTCTCTTACTTGTATATTGAGGAACTGCTCTGAATCTGAAAGTGTAGGTTGTGTTCAGATCCAAGTATTTGATACTATTCTTTGCTGTATTATTATAGTCTTGTATCAAATATCTGCTCCATTCGAACTTCAGGTCCCATGTTTTCCAGTTATTGTAACAAAGTCGTACAAGAATCATGCTTGGATGCAAAGCTCCTGTTGAAAGGCACCTTGTCAAGTATGGTGGGCTCTGCTATACCAGTCTCACTGTCCAGAATTCTTGTGATTAGGAAACTATTGTTACCTGGAATCCATACTGTCTTTCCCACATCAATACATCTAAATCCATTTTTTACCTAAGGAAAGCAAAGCAAAGAGTTGAAGTTTGCTTCTTTATTTTTAGTATTACTTTTCTGTGGCCAGCATGACTTGAATTGTGAATAATTCCTTATCCCTGCTATTTGAAAGACAACAAAGCAATACAATATACCCTACAGCTTCAGTTTAAAATGTTCATAAACAACGTTTATGAGTAAAATTCCTCACTGTGTAACAAATCTTTTTCAGTTACAGCAATTTCACCATTAGAGATAGAATCCATGGTATGATCAGCACTTCCCTTTTGACATGATGCATAGTTACATGATTATAGCATATACCTCATAATTCATTAAAAAAAAAAAAAAATTGGCTTCCCTCAAAAGCACCAATACCATTATTACAGCTGGAGGTGGGATAAACCTCTGGCTAATCAAAATTTTAGTTTCAGTTTTGCTTGCCTCTCTTCTGACACGAGCTAACTTTTTTTCAAGTGAAGAGATTAATTAAAAGACAGTTAAATTAAATCTATATTTTCCTTTCAACATTCGTAGAAGCCAATTTTATACTAGTATACCTACCATGCTGTAACAAATGGAAAAAGAGAAAGTACAGTGTCTGCCTCTCAAGATTCAGTGACAATACAGGAGCTATTTGATTACATCATTCTGCAGCAGATGAACAAGGAATATATAGTATATGACTGACTAGCTTGCTATGTCCTTTGATGTCCTCTCAGCAAGTAACAAAGTATGACTTCTCAGGCTTAGAACAATCACATACTACACTTTCCTTATTTATCTTTGTAAAATGTTGGCATCACTATAATATTTTGCCAGAAGCCTGCTGGCCTTCGACTAGATGAAGGATTGTGTGATTCCAAGCTTGATTCTTCCAACGACACAACTAATAAAGCACAGTACCACTACTTTCTACAAATCCTGCCTTTCTGTCAACTATTCTAACCTGGCAGTTCACACAGAACTTACCAACAGGAAATATCAATGTTTCTGTAGAGAACATGTTTACTGTACAACAGTATTAACAAGGCACATGATTAATGCAGGAGCTTTTTCATGTAGTTGTCATGCCTTGCATTACTGCAAAAGTAGGTTTAAATTCCTCACCTGCTTTAGTGAAGAAAACACTCTTTATCACTCTTAAACATGACTGAATGACCATGAAGTCATGTGTTTGCTTTTATAATCTTTTCATCTTCCAGATTATTAATAACTGAAAAAAAAAATGCTTCCATCACTAGGTAGCCACATCTGTTAAATAGTCAATGCTGAATTACTGTGTATACCTACAGGTAGAGCTACTTCAGCGATCGCTTATTAGTTAATTAATGTTTTCTGAAAGAATACATGTCTATTCCATCAAGTGTAAAAGTTCCATTTATCTTATTGCTGTAAACTACTGTGAACAGACGAAACAGAGAAAACGTAGCCTTGTTTACAAAGAAACTCTTCTCCTGTTTATTCAAACATTCCCTGTAACGAAATAAAATATTTGCATATAGCTTCTTGAGTAGACTCTACAAAAGTCTGAAAGGAAGGATTTCCTCATTAAAGAACAATTTCTGCCAGTGGTACTGAAGGTGATAACTAATATTTCAGAAAGTCTTACCATTTAAATGAGGTTACTGACAGAGGTGGTACATACCCTGCAAAAAATGAATGCAGTAATTGAAAAATACATGAAACTAATATTTTCGAGTTTGATACTACTGAAAGCAACAAGAACTTTGCCAGTTCTAACATGTTTCTAACATGTTTGGACCACTTACTTCCTGAGGGGGGGGGGGAGGGAAATGAAGAAGAAAAAAATTGGTTGTTACACTCAATTACTTTCTTCACATACATACTTCATGCAAAAATTTGCTGTTTGGAAATACAAGCACTGGAAATTCTGGGTTCTGATGCCATGTGTATTTTGTAAATAGCAACTAGTGGCTTTTTCTGAGGAGAAAAAACACACTAAGTATCAATAGCTGAGGTAATAGTAAAATAGGTACAATTACTATATAAAGTACCAAATAAGTAAGAGTAGAGAGTACACCTAATCTGGGAATGAATTTAAAGTCAGGACAAAGCAAACCATACATGTAAGCTGGAGAAGGAAAGCAGTAAATATTAAATATCTGATTTTAAATATCTATTTCCTTCAACTAGTCAAATAAAAGTACTTAATGGTCACCTTTACTATTCAAGAAAGGATATTTTTTTTCTGTTTGGAAGATGAAAAGGTTTTAAGAAGAGGGAAAGGTGCTGTAGATAAACCAAAGGAGTTGTAACTGAATCTGTGGGAAGCCTGGAGAAGCAGATTGTGTTTCCAGCTGAATCTAAAAATCACTCTCATCAAAATAATTGCGCTGATGATGAAAAGATTCTGTCACTTAAGATTCTGGGTCTTGTGTATGGGAAGGAAGAAATAGCACAGAAATAAAAGATAAAAATACATTATTCCTATTTTACAATTTTTAATGCATCACTGGCAGAGATCTCAGTTTGAGAGACCCTTAGGAGAAATTCTCTATCAGGCAAAAATACAATATAAACCAGAAAAGCATTTTCACCCTGTAAACTTCTCGGTCTTTTCAGACTGAATTTCAACACAATGAACATATATTTCTAAGTTCTTGTCAATAGTCCCAATTTAGAAATGTGATAACTGGTACAGAAAGACACAAAGCAATTTGTCTGTACAGTAAAGAAGCTGAGAACAACACCAAGATCTCCTGGTTTGAAGCATCTTGCCTAAACTGCTCATTAACATAATGCAACCTTCTTTGTTCAAATATGTTAGAATGACAAATAAGAATGATCATTTTCTAAATCATTCATTCAGAGTCAGAACAATAAACTCATAATCAACAAATCAGAACAATCAACTTATAATGTAGATATGCAATCCAAAGAAATTGTCCTTGAGTCTGTATGAGATCTGTGCCATAAAAATACCTATTCCTGTATTCTGTGCATACTCAATCAGAAATGCTATTACTATTTTGGAAGATGTCTTTGTGTCACTGAGTCCTCCAGGAAGGCAACTTGCCCAAATACAGAATTGTATAAAAACAGGTTAACACCCGAGAGAAAGAAAGTATATTGTTAGTAAATTCTGCATGTTGACATTATGAATAGACTCATTTGAGTTTGCTTTTTCTGTATGCTAAAGTTAAAATCAGATCCTCAGCATAAAGTAGCTCAGTGCCACGTACGGAAATATAAAGTATTGAGGTAGAATGTCTTCTTACAAACCTCTTCAGCAATCCTTAGATTTACACAAATTTTGAACTTTACTTGCATAGAAGTTAGCATGTATATGAAAATGAAGCAAACTTTAATCATTCATGTGGCATCAGCAAATGGAAAACTTCACAGAATCACAGAAACATTCAGGTTGGAAAAGACCCTCAGGATCACCAAGTCCAATGGAGAACCCTACTCTACAAGGTTCACCCCTCAACCATATCCCCAAGCACCACAGCCAAACGACCCTTAAACACATCCAGGGTTGGCAACTCAACCTCCTCCCTGGGCATCCCATTCCAATGCCTGACCACTCTTTCTGTGAAAAAACTTCCTAATGTTCAGTCTAAACCTACCCAGTCACAGTTTGAGGGCGTTCCCTCTTGTTCTATCACTAATTACCTGGGAGAAGAGACCAGCACCAGCCTCTCTACCATGTCCTTTCAGGTACTTGTAGACAGCAATGAGGTCTCCCCTCAGGCTCCTCTTTTTCAAACTAAACAGCCCCAGCTCCTTCAGTCGCCCTGCATAAGATTTATTCTCCAGGCCTTTCCCCAGCTTTGTTGTCCTCCTCTGCTCTCACTCCAGCACCTCCACATCTCTCTTGTACTGAGGTGCCCAAAATTGGACACAATACTCCGGCCTCACTAGAGCTGAGTACAAGGGGACAATCACCTCCCTACTCCTGCTGGACATAGCATTTCTAATACAAGCCAGGATACCATTGGCTTTCTTGGCCACCTGGGAACACTGCTTGGTCATATTCAGTTGGGAGATAAAAGTTAAGCAGCCTTTCCTATAGGTATAACAAATTATTTCTGATAAAGAATTTCAAATTAAGGTCCCTGCATCCCCATCTAAGTCTATGTAGAAAGCTACTTGCAACTGCCTTGCTGATTCTAAGAGGGCCAGAAGTTACCAGTACAAATCAGTAAGATTAGTAGGATGTAGTATGAACCAGAATATACTGACTAATTAATCTGGAAAGTGATTTTTAAACAGCAGTTTTAAATTTCCAGTCCTGGGATACAATATGTAAGTGTTTATGGGCTAGGAATATTAAAGCTTAAAATAATCAGGCAGAGAAACGGCAACAAAATAGGAATCTTGAAATTATTAAGCTATCAGGCAAACTGGTCACTAAATTGAAAAAGGACAGACTCGAGGGGTGGACCACTCACTGGATAAGGAATTGGGTGGATGGCCACACTCACTGGTCAACGGCTTAGTGTCTGGAGTTCTCAGATGTTGTTTCCAATCTGTATTGCAAGAGTAGCTGTTTTGAATTCAAATAAGTATACTGAACAGTATTTAAAAAAAAAACAGGGAAAGAAATGAAAAAGAAAATGCACTGGTATTTGATGGTGTACCTTGCTTATACAAAATTGCCTGTAAAGGACGGGTGACATGAAAGTATCATTTAAAACACTTGTCTATATATATTGACTTCTGGGCAAGCTAAGGGTTTTTTTTGTGTTGGTTTTTTGTTGTTGTTTTTGTTTTTTGTTTTTTTTCCCCCCAAAATTGAAACTCTTTCACTTGAATGCTACATGAACTAGTGAGAAAGAATCTTCATCTCGGTAAAGAGGTGTTTCTCAAGTGTCACTACACAGCATGGTTGTATCTTTACTCTCTGTGCACAAGGTGGTGCTCGTCACCAGACACCCTGATAGGTAAGGGCATGTGGGCAAGATTCCACACCTGCTTTGCTGAGCATGGTTAGAAAGCACAAGATTCTTGCCATACAGCTTTTCCATTTTCTGTATCGTGTGTTTCTGTTCCTTCCACCAGAAGATGTGGATGAATATTAGAAGTAGGATAAAAATCTAAGAGATTAAGTAGTTCTAAATTCAAAGAGATAAATGACGATTAAGAATTGAGATGTTCATGTGAACCAGGGAGTTTGGTTGTTAAATGCTATGCATGTTTAGTGGGAGACTTCTGAATTTATTTTATTATGATTTTTATTATTTTTTCACTTCCTTTTAAAATTAAAATCTGATATTCTATCTTTACAGATTTCTCTGTTAGCTAGACAGTGGTGATTATACCATATACTTACACTGAAACAATCATTCTATGAGAAATGAAAGAAATAGTAAAGTGATTGCATTTCCTCTGATAACAAATAAATCTATAAGTAACACATGCTTTCTTTTAGTAATAGGCAGGCAAAATGAATGACTCGTTGTATTTAGATATACCTAGATCACTTAAAGCTTAATTGATCTCAAGCTAAGAAAGATGAAATCTAATCAGTACTCTGACAGACCTCCAAAGAAATAGCACATGGATTATTCTGCTGGTCAAGAAAGTGAGATGTCTGAACATAGCAGCAGCAATACCACCTGCTGGATATCTAATTATAGTGATTATACAAAAATCAAAACGTGGTACATTCTGTTTAAATAGATCCCTTTGCATTCTGACAAGAATATCTGCTGGTAAAATCCCAGCCAAACTCAAGCAGCTGCAACTAACATTCCAGACTGACAATCCAAAGCTGAATTTTTCTAATAGCTTGGCTTACCCTAAAACATCTCTGTGTTAAGATGTTAAGCAGTTGAGCTCTTTTCTCCCAAAGATTTCGAATACTTTCAAACAAAAATTCACTCATGTAAAGAGATTTGCAAACATAAAGACTGAAAACAGATTACTATGTCCAGGTTTCTTACCATTTCAAAGCCATGGGAGCTTCACTTTAGAGAGCTAGGGAAAGAAAGGAATTAGGAAGGATAAAAATAACACACAGAAGACACAGCACAAATTTAATGCTAGTAAAAGAGATTTTGCAAAAAGGACATAGCAAACTGATAAATTTGACACATTTTAAATAATTCAGAACATACCATCTTTTTGACATATTCTTTGCTTTCCACTTCTTATATTCATTGTGCATTTGTGAAAGCCCAGATATCTACACTCACCATGAATGGTAGTACTACAGATGAGAGTGGTGACTGCTATAACATCAGCACAAGGAGATTTTGACAGTGTGATATTTATTGCATAAGGTCTTAAGGGGATACTTTTTCACCAAGTTCCTACTGAAGAATAGGTTCTGTGGAAGAGAAATGTCCAGTTGCTTACCAGATAAAGCATGAATAAGCTGTATGCATATGAACCAGTCTTGAGATAGTATGGATGTGGGAAATAAGGTGACAAATATCATAGACAGTAGGTTAAGATAGTAAGTATGTAAGAAAAATAAATTGATTAAATAGCTTTATATTTACTATGAAGTGAAGAATACACTTACTAACAAACATATACAGAAAAGAAATAGCACAGAAATATAAACCCATGCTTTTAACACAGAGAACTCAAATTCACTAAACATTTGTGTTGCAGTATTAGCACACATACTGTGGCAAAAAGCATCTGTGTAAAATTTAATTTCTTAAAGTATGTTTTACATGAATCTGTATTAAAAAGAAAAGTATGAAGATTATAAATTAGCCTTCAGAGCTGCCAGATCTGAAACCTCTTGTCTGCTGTGGCTGGGATTGGATTTCAGTGGAAAGGTGTTTTGGATAGTACATTGAATTTAGCCTCTGATTTTTGAGTGGTAAATATATTTACTCCATGAGGCAATTCAGAGTTTCATAAGCCATTCCTGTATTGGAACAATGCCTGCTTGAACATGAAGCTAATATTAATGAAATGTTTCAATCTTATAAAATATCATAGAAGATTGATACAGATGGGGCATTCTTCTCTGTGCCAGTGGATCTCTTTTTTAGCAGCAATTACTGAGGAAGGACATCACTGTGTAGCTAGAAAAATGCATAACAAAACAATTTTAAAAGTTAGCTGAACATGAGGAATACAAGAAGTCAAGATACCTGGATGTTTCACAAGTAAAAAATACTATTTTCTTATCCTAGACATTCACTAGAAATGTCTTGGCTACATCAAGGCAAGCTAAATAAAGAGAAAAAAAGTAAATAAAATGATGAAGCACAATGTTTGGAAAACCTATTGTTCTGAAATAAAATTACTGAGTTTTATCCAAAATTACTCCTGTCACAATATTAAGCACTAAAGCAGGCTGAAGACTACTATAGAGAACTTCAAATCAATTGTACACTTGCACAATTACATAAAAACAAAGATCCCAAATGGCAGCACACCACCTATAGCACTCAATGGAGACACTGATAACACAGCTTCCCTGGACTAAGTTGCCAACAGCCTCGACCGTAAGGGCATTTAATGCAAAACTACAGTGATTAGTGGCAGCAGATCTCTTTAAAAGTCGGCAAGATTGGCAGGACATGGTAGCATTAAAGTGTCCAGACACTAACCTTGGAGAGCTTGCAGGCATGGATGAACTCTGACAAATATAAAGGTCTTAAATTTTATTAATTTTTTTTTAAAAGATACTATATCAAGGATTCAATGTAGGAAAGTTTAAGCCACTCTGCAACAAGAAATATAATATGAAACCCAGGTATTTCATGAGACACAAATACGAGCAACAGCGATGTTGGAAGAAACAGAGTGTTACTGGACAAAATGCAGGAATTTGAAATGAAATATGCCAGCATGATTCTGGATGTGAACTCTCGAGTAGGGAGAGATGTTATTAAAAAATAGTTTATAAAGACTCCAGTCATTTCTGCCATAGTAAGGAATAGATGGTTTGCTCATCATTTCGTTACTGCATTCCTACCAGCAAAGTCTTTGGAAAAGGAAAAAAAACCTCAGAGAGAAAAACTGAAAATTAAAATTTTAAGGAGAGTTAACAAAACCAACCACATGTAGAATGGGTATGATACCTGCAAATATTTGAGTGGCAACAAAATCAGAACCAGAGCTGCACAACCTACACTAGCAAGCTGTATTGTAATTTATCTGGTTTCTGTTCATCTGTCTGCTCACAAGAACACGTTTCCAGATGTTCTAATGAATTTGGGTTAACATGATTGGTAGAATAGGACAAAGCCTGGAAAGCCTCAGCAAGAGCACAGAATAGGCAGAAAACCATCCTCTAATTTGAATGTTTTGGGCTTTTGGAAGGAACAAGCTGGACATCCATGCTATACCAGACCTCAGTGAGAAAGGGACTAAAAAATTAGCTTGGATGGCACATATTGATGTTTTGCTTTGGCCAGCTCCTTGTCAGGGCACAACATACTTTAGGCAAGCACAGTCACAGAGAGATGGATACCCAAGGTCTTACCAGACAGCTTTGGAATATTTTCAAGGATGCAGACTTCACAGAATACTCTGTCTTAAGGTATTTGTACACATTGATGAGATCCTCCCAAACCTTCTCTTCTTTAGGTGAATGCTCACAGATCCCTATTCCTACAACTCCAGGCTGTTGAGGTCCACCTGGATGGCATCAAAGCCCTTCTGTCTTGCACAGCTGCAATGCAGGCCCCAGGAGAAACCATTTCTTTCTCCCCACTTATACCTGGTGATACCTCTCAGGCCACCTCATCTGTGTTCTGCTGGACTGGCAACCAGTGGCCACGGCCCACCTGCCTGAGGTGACCATTAGTGGTTCCAACTGCCCTCTGTGACCAGGCCTGCCCCTTCACCAAAATGGAATCGCACACCCACACCCCCGGGAATGAACTGAGGGCTGTTAGCCTTGTTTCCTCTCGCCCTTTGGACAGCAGTCTTGCCTCAATGGCTTCAGTCACTACAGAGCTGAAGTTCATCCTCATGGGATCACTTCTGATGAGAAGAGGGTGAAGACCAGCAGTAGCAGTTTGTGTTTTCCCTTTAGCAGTTTAAAAAAGTTGACAACCAGAGCTGCCAGCCACCATTCTCTCCTCCAGGGGAAACAATTAGATGTGCTTGAAGCCAGCTGAATTAGCAGGGTTAACAAGTCTGAAGCAGCCCTCACACATCTGCTTGCAATCATCTGATCATACTTTTAATTGGTATGAGCTACATTATTTCCTCAGACAGGCTTATGACAGATTTCTTGTACTCCAGACCAGATATGGTAAAGAACAAAATAGAAAGAGAATAGCTAATGGTCCTATTTTTCAAAGATGCCATTTCTTTTACAAGTATGAATACTTACCCCTCTATAGACAGTGAGAAAAGATCACAGCATCACTCAGCTCTCTATGCTTTGCTCCACTCTCTAACAGAACACAGAGAACCAAGTGTGGATGCAAATTACTGTGCCATAAACAGCTATGAAACAATATACTGCCCACAAAGCTTTAGGCACTTCTACTAGCTGGCCAAACACCATATGGTGATGCTATCAGCACATCTAAATTTTTCCTTTACCCTTCCAAGCTATAAAGGAGAGAGCTTGAAATTCTGGATAACAAAACCAGGAAATGATTGGTCATCCATCGTGAATGTCCACTGGAGCAAACTGCAAAATGATGAAGTTCAACAGATGGAATCAGAAACTGACTGAAAGAATAAAACCATCAGGGACACTACTCCTCTACTTAGCTTATATATGTCCTGTGCATATTAACGTATACATATAAACATAAATGTGTACAAAACATCAGAAGAGCCCATTAAATAAAAAGGACCATGAAAATTACAACAGCACTCTTTCACAGTGAAACGTGTCACAGTATACACCACATTAGAACAACACGTATCTATTACAATGCTCAGCTCACAGAATTGTAATTGCAAGTTACTCTTGCAACAATGTTAAAGTATTTTGCAAATGCCAACAAGCTGAGTTCAAACATGCATGAGATGCAGACAGCAGATGGTGAAAATAAGATATGGTGGTGAAAACTCTTGTCCCTAGCTCACCTAAAGATGTCTCTCATATATCCAGGGAAAGACCTTTGATCTTAGAATTTCAGTTTCTGATTTCCAACAATGACTGAAAGCACACTGTCATCTGTACAAACACATTTATGTATTACAGAAGCTGTTGTGTCAGTCTCTTAAAAATAAGACCATGTTGTCGTTATACCAGTAAATTATTTGGGTAGGAGAGCAATGGGTACCAAACATTGTGTTGCAAAAGCAATGACAAGGCAGTATACCGTGGCAAAATAAGCAGTGGAAAGTTGTACTTAGTACTGCTAATTGCCATTTAATACAACAGCAGAAAGAAAAATCAGAAATAAAGGAAGCTTTTATAGTAAAGAGAATTTCAATTCAAAGAAACCACTAGGTATAATAATATTCTCCCAAAGTCACTTGTCATCAGAAAGTCAATAATGAGAAAGCTGAACAATCACTGAGAAAGATAAAGAATTTCATAGCATAGTCCATACTGCCAAACTTATTTCTCTTAGTCCTAAGGAAGCTGTGACAGCTTTCCAAATACTTCTTGTAAATCACAGTACATTAGACATTGGAAGGGTCCAAAATAGCACACTCCCTTTCCATCACAGAATATCTAAAGCTCAGTGGTGTCCCATAGTCTAATTTTTTGAGTTTTCAAAATGAGTTTTCACTTACTTTTTATTTTCTGAATTTCTTGCTACTACTGGGTGCTCTCTTTGCATTCCTAAGGCCTGAACTCTTTCACAGTAGAAGAGGTACAGCCCAAGAACAATAGATGCTTCTCCACTAATCCTAATGTAAAGGATCTGCTGCTGAAAGAAAAAATGTTCTATACTAGTTTGTAGCTGTAGGTGTTTCAGAAGTACAGATTTGTTCACTGTGAAATGGATAAAGGCCTTCTATCATATAATCAGATACAGGCATGTAATAGGTAATTCCCACTGTTCTGTGCTTGTTTAGGACTAGTGGTCCAAAAGTGGAAGGTTAATCACTCACCATCAATCTCATCAGCTATCCAACCACCTACACTATTTGCTGAACAAGGAGACATCTGTAATATTTAACCCATTGATGTTTTAAGAAGGCTTTGGCTTTCTCTCAACATACTTTTGCATCATACCTGAAGTAAATCTGTAGGAGGAAATCTCATTTTGCAAACATAGGACACAGGATGACTGCAGAGTCAACCAAACGAGAAAATAAAGGTTAAGGAAATGCATTTCTATTCAAATACATCAGAACTAGCAGAGGCAACATGGAAACTGCTTGGCTGAGTGCATCTATTTAAAAGAAGATTTTTTTCTGAAGTTCATTCTAGTGCTAATATGTGTGTCTCAGCTAACACAGGAATGTGAATTATTAGATGGAGAAAACTTTTAGGATGTCCCAGACGAAACAGATCAGTACAGTTATGTTAAAACTGAAGAATTTTTTCGCAGTGAAGTCTTTGGAATTGATGGACCCTCAAACTGTTCTTTAGGAACAGCAGGAAATAGCTGAGTACTGTTATCTTTTATCTTAGACTGTAAGCTCTCTGGAAAAAGTATTGCCTTTTTTTTTCCTTTCTCTTTTTTTTTCCTGTGTCTTTGGCTGAAACAAAACAGAGACATGCTCAATGCCTGGCCCTAATCTGTGACCGCTGGGTCAGGGAGAATTTGCCATTGGCTTCAATGGACAATGAATCAGACCCTTCAGAATAGAGTAAGAATAATAATATTCAGGGAGTGATACCTTAAGAGAGAGTATCCTAGGTTCTACATGTTTATTGCAAGGATGAAAATGATTGAAAGTATCTCTCTTGTCAATCTGGATCCTAAAAGGCTAGAGAGTTCAATCAGACAACCCAGAAACCAGCTGTTTTGTACATGTGTATGCAGATTGTTGAAAGCGCAGGGCTGTCATTTTTCCTTTTCAAGTAACATGGAAACTCATTTTTTCAGCAAATGAAATGGCATAACTGAGCCATATTTCTACACTGATCTTTTCTTGGACAGCATAAATAAAAAGTAATACCATCCTGACTGTACATTTTGTAACCTTAAATGGAAAAAGTTCCTTTTCAAGGAAGATCAGGAATTCATTGTATTCTGCTAAGTAGTTATCAGAAACTGGGTGGAAGGCAAGACACTGGTTTCACAATCTTCTTGGCCAATAATGCAGCCTAATATAGTCTCTCTGTGTATCTCTTTTAGGAAGATAAACTGGACAGGTAAAGAGAAACACTTCCCAGTCTCTGTCCATTTTGAGGTGGGTCAATGTTGTGGTGAAATCTGTGTGTTCCTTGTGCATCAGCTGTCTCGTTAGTCCAGTATGCTCCTTACCAAAGACTCTGTGTACACCATAAATCCATTTCTGTCAATTACGAATCAAAAAAGACTTCCTGCTGGCTCTTGTTCACACCTTATGCAATGGAGAAAGCAGCAGGTTCCCTCACCTCAAGGAAGGCAGCAACTTGTGCTGAAATTACCAAACCAAGCTGAGAAGACCTATTTCCCTTTCAATCAACTTTAAGAGGATATAGAGCTATTTTCTTCCTACCTAATGCATGTACAACCCCCTAATAGTGGTTGTCTCTGGGTTCAACTTTGGCAGCAGCTAAAGCAGTGCCTGGATGATTCAGTACAGTTCCCCACTGAAGAGGCTGGAGCTAATTTTGGTATGTCTACACAGCCCAGCACTGCTCAGCACTAGTGCAAGGCATCAGCTCAGATCCCAGGGAGACACAAAAACACTCTGAGCGTGGATTCAGTAGTCCTGCTGCGCTGCATGTTTTAGTGGCACCGCTGCCACCTCAGAACAGCATCAGCATAGGCACATCTGCAAGGCCGTGATGGCTGTTTTCAAACGGTCAGCTTACAGATAGTAACGGTGCTAAAATAAATCAAACTCATTTACTGTTCATTTCCCACCTCCCCCCCCCAAAAAAAAAGAAAATAAAAAAATAAAAAGAAGGAACAGCTGAGGTGCTCGGGCAAGAGCCTGGGAGAAGGCTCAGAGTGCGTTCATGTGCAAACTCGGCTATGGGAGCACAGGGATGGAGCCGGGGCTGAAGAAGGGGGTGGTCAGTTGCACTTCGAACTGACCAAACACGACGCGGGGATTACTTTTCCCTTCAACATCTCCCCACTTACCGGAGGTCTGCCATGTGGTTTTCGGGCAGTTCTCCACAGTAACCACTGAGTGGCACAAGAGATCAAGTCAACGATTTTCTGAGGCGGCAGCCGGGGAAGCGCGAAGCCCTGGGCTGCCGGCGGGGCACAGGCGCCATGTTGTCTGCCTGCGGTGCGCGGGTGGCTTGTGAGGACCCGCAGGGCCGGGGTCAGGCACTGCTGGAGCAAAAATAACCTCTAGCTGAGAAAGTGTGCCATTAGCTGACAGTAAATTACTTCTAAGGGTGCGAAATAATCCAGGTGAAGGCAGTTCATTCAGTAAATGGGCTGAGCCAACAGCCGTCACAAGTTTCACTGACCGGAACAGCGCTCACCGATCTCGTCCCCCAAACCCTGGCCGGCGTGGAGGAGGGGCTGTGTCCGGAGGAGCCGCCGAGGTGCACGGTTTGACAGGCGGCTGTGGATCCTGGCAGAGCTGGTCCTGAGCAGGAATGAGGTGCCTGGACGTGGATGTGCAGGATAGCCGGGCAAAAGAACCAAACCCGAATTTAAAAGTAATCCCCTCAGCAGAGGACAATAAGTAGAAAGCCAGGGAGTTCCTGCTGGCGCGACGAGAAGAATTAAACGGCTTTTCCCTTATTACAATCCAGCGTTCCATCAAAGAAACAGAAAATTTGTTGACCCGTATTCACAGCAGAATAGGGAGCTCTATTTTTAGTAAATACTAGATTTTCTGGAAAACATGCTTTCAGAACATCACAATTTGTAACTAAGTCAGATGCCACTTAAAAAGTTTTCTGAAGACCTGGAAATAATACAGAAAGGTCAGCGTATGTTGTTGCTGCAAACTCGGGACAATTTCTGGTTTAAAAATATTTTTTCATTTCAAAATTGCTTATCCATGCAATGCATAACAAGAAGTCAAAGTAAACCCTTTTGTTTTGTGTTTACTGAAATGTGCTCAGCTCTACCCAAACGAAAATTATTTCTCATTTGTTTAGTTTGGCCACTGAACTGAAGAACTAGTATGTCATTATCCACACATAACGGCAAAAAAAGGCATCTTAGAGACAAGCAGGGTTTTAATTAGTTCAGTTTCAGTACTTAAGATTGATGCTGAATAGAATTCCTGACAGAATATATATATCCTGATGGGGAGTTTAAGTAAAAAATGCGAATTTGAATGTTGATTTTGAATTAGATACTAAAGGCTGCAGAAGTGAGTCACCTCTTTGAAGTAATCATCACATACAAAGAGAAAAGAGATGGTGCCAGCTCAGTGTGCTGGTGGACAACAGAAATAAACAGAGTTGGGTAATACAGATGTGATTGTCTACCATATAGTGTGTGTAGTAAGCTACAGCCTCAGTACATTTGCTTAAACATCAACAGACTAAAAGACAAAACCAAAACAAAACAATTCAGATCTACATTTCTTAACTAAAGCCACTGTGTCGTAACACACTTAAGGCGTTACAGACTGTTTAGAGAATGGTGTTGAACATAACCATGGGAACGACTGATGTTGAAATCCAAGACTGCAAAAACAGGCAAAGGCACAGAAACATCCATAGGGATTTGCAAAAGCTTCAGGAAACATTTAAATTTTAAGCAAAAATTTTTGATAGAAACTCATGAAAATTAAAAATTTAAGGAATGCAAATGTAACTTAATTTCTTGTTTGCTCGTTGTGGGAATGCTTAGGAATTCTATAACGGATCTGTGCCTGATACCTTGTTTGTAGAAGACGTCTGTTTTACAAACCTGTGCTATAGTTCAATGGCCAAAGTGTTTGTCTTCCATTTCTCATGGTACATTGTACAGTTTTACAGAATGATGATATTAATTCTGAAAGGCAACCTGCATATAGCCTGACTTTTATGTAGACTGTATTTGCAGCATATGAACGTGGGCAGTAGTCTCAATGGAGCTACTTAGCTTGCTAAAAATTTTGATTAACCTGGTCTGATAGGATGACTAGTTACATAAAACTTTAAGTCCCTCACTTCTACAAGTAACAACTTTGCACTACAGGTTAAACAGGTTTGTAACTAAACAGAAAACTGTGAGAAGGCCTAAATGTTGGTCAGCTGAAAACCTTATTGCTCCAAGAAATAACTATGACAAGACTAATCCTACTTTTTGGACAGCTGATCCTCTGGCTAAACTTCAAGAGAGACTTTTGAGTGTACATGGAATGAGGAAGCAGAATAAATCTGTCAGTGGTCAAAGGAGTCATGAGCCTCCAAATGGAAGAAACAAAAGCTCCTAAAGTAAGAAAAAACCCGAAAGTTATTCAGATTTACTCAGTTCACAAACACTTATTCATTCATGTGATCTTTTAACATGATCCTATTAAATTGCTAGTCTTTTGAGGTTGGTTTTCATTGTGCACTGCAAAGTAAAAAACAGAGAAGCACTTAATAAACAGTCATCAACATGTACCAAACTTCTGCTCATTTCTTCAGCTAGATCTCAATTTGGAGGCTGTAGAATTTGACACACAATCTATGAACTACTGTAAAATCTACTGGGGAAAAAAGATTTTTTTTTAAAAAAGGAAGGAGAAATACCGTTCTTACAATTGCAAAGACGATCATGGAAATATGAACCAAGTGCTTCGGCTTCCTTAGTCCATAGCCAGCCAAAGCCAGTAACAACACTAGGAGGGTGAACTCTGCATCTCAATGGGTTGTTTATGTTTTTCCCTGTAGGTTTCGAAGTCAGTATTCATTGCTGATCTTCACTGTTGGTTGTTCAGAGAGATGTGTCTTTCAGGAGTTTGTATTGCAGGACAAACTGCTTCTTTTGATGAGCTACTTCCTTTGATTAGCTACTCAAGTTGCTCTTCAAAAAGTGCAATTAACAAAGCTTGTTTAATTATGTTGTTGATGATTAGGGTGTTTCCTGGATCATATCTTTCAGTAGCACTAGCTGGTGCTTCAAGTTGGCACTTTGAGCAGGGGCTCCAGAATCAACTCTACATACTGTACTGTTTTTTCCTACATTCATAAACATATTACCTAGTAGTTATGTTTCAGTCCATTGGTCTGCTAGACCTTTCCACTGTTTTCTCATAGAAATGTCTTCCAACTTTAGTGTAATACTTGTTGTGTGTGTTGCTGCCCTGCCTTGTCAGCAGCAGCATCTGTGTGTTGCCCATTGCATATCTGAGACACCAAGCTGCTGGCTGATTAGCACTATATTTTACTGGGTTGGTTGTAAAATACATACTTTGTTGTGAATTTTAGAACTGTCAGCAGCAGCTGAAAGAGAAATTCTCAAGCATGATTGTGGGTGACACAATAACTAATCGGGAACCAATACATGTATTCATACAGGTAAGAAATGAGCTCTTTTCTCAAGAACCTTTCATATTAGTCAGTCACAAATGGAGTATGTCAGTATCACTTGGGAAAGTGAGATGTTTCCAGGTATCTTGCCTTTTCTAGCCTCCTCAGCACTTTACTAGCCTAAAGCATGACAACAGATTGGGATGTCACTGGTTAGGGGTTGAGGAGAAGCTGGCTATAAAATGCCTTCACTATTAGATGTTAAAGCTTTCATTTGGAAACATAAAAGAAAGCACCTTTCAGTAACCTTATAGATCCATGGCCAACCCAGCAACAATGGCAGTTACACAATGAAATGTTTCGTCCCCAAGAGGCTGCAGCAGCTCCAAATGCAGCATTTCTTTGGCATATGATGAAAAAGTGAACATGAGCCAGCAATGTGCACTCACAGCCCAGAAAGTTGATACCATCCTGGGCTGCATCAAGAGAAGTGTTTCTAGCCGATCAAGAGAGGTGATTCTGCCACTCTACTCTGCTCTCGTAAGACACCACCTGGAGTATCCATTTCTGGGGCCCCCAGTGTAAGAAAAACATGAATGTATTGGAGTGAGTCCAGAGGAGGGTTATGAAGATGATTAGAGGGCTGGAACATCCTCTGCAGTGAGGACAGGCTGAGGGAGTTGGGGTTGTTCAGACTGGAGAAGAGAAGGCTCTGGGGAGATGTTAGAATGACCTTCCAGTATTTAAAAAGGGCCTACAGGAATGATGGGGAGCAGCTCTTTATCAGGGAGTATAGCAATAAGACAGTGGGTAATGGTTTCAAACTGAAAGAGGGTAGGTTTAGATTAGATGTTAGGAAGGAATTCTCTACTGTGAGTGATGAGATGCAGGAACAGGTTGCCTTGAGAAGCTGTGGATGTCCCATCCCTGGAAGTGTTCAAGGCCAGGTTGGATGGGGCATTGAACAATGTGAGGTAGTGGAAGGTGTCCCTGCCCATAGCAGGAGTGTGTGGAGCCAGATGATATTTAAGGTACCTTCCAACCCTGAACAGTCTATGAGTCTAGCATATAACTTCAGGATCAGTGTTTGCATCACGCCGTCATCTGCTTGAAAATGTTGCAAAATTTATTTTTAATAATGTGGTAAGGTTGATGAAAAGCTTGGTCAGAGTTCACCTCTTTCCTTTGAAAAATGATCCAGAACTTGCTATCCTGAGGCATAAGTTGTTGCATTCAACACCAAGGGTAGGGTGATGATTTCTGCTAAATTTAGCATTCTATACTGCTTAGGGAAGGGGTGCCTGGATTTCCTAGTCCCATTTTCTCTTGCTTTACATCTGATCCATCTACACAATATGCCTTTGCCAGTTACTCTGCCTGTGAGACTGAATCTGGGAATTTTTAGGTCCAGGCATTGCTAATAGCTCCTTGGCATGCTTTTCTGATGAGTGCAAGTTTGCATTTCAAACAGAATGATTAACTTAGCCATAAACCTCCTGCGTCAGCATGCTGATATCACCTTAATCCTTTCCCATGTTTACAGGTCATGGCAGTACTTCACCAGGCAGACCCCAAACCCTACAACGTGATTAGTTGTCATACCTCTCTATGTATGTCTTACTTGAGCAGACTATTCTGGGAGCACTTCTTTGCAGGCTGGAGTTTATGAGGAAAAAGCACTGGTCATTAACTTGTGCCAGCCTTGTTATTTTAAGGGTGTGTGTGGTTTGCCTCCATCTGGGGGTGTGTAGATGCCCCTGCAATTGCCACATACAGAGAAACAGTCTCACTGTAGTGATCTGTTTAACTGCCAGGGGCAAAGGACACTGATAGTTCAAGGGGAACTAGCTTTCTCACCTCTTAATTAGGTATGTGTTCCAATGATGACCAGCTTTGCTGCTTCACAAAAGAAAGACAAAAAAGGGAAAAAAGGCACAAGGAGCCTCAAAAACCTCAAGGACCTCTATCACCTCTGCACCTCATCTGACCTCCAGGGAGAAGGTTTCACTACAGGGAGGCCCAGGTCTTCATCTGGGCTGGTAAGTTTTCAGAAATCTTCCAACACCCAGTGTGTTATGAATTATAAAATGTAAATTACATTATTCCAGAACTTCTAGGGCCGCATTACAAGATGAGCAAACCCAGGAGCCTTGAGGTATATTCAAGATCCCATTTGCCTTTTAAGTACAAAGGATATTGAGCTTAATATCTCTGTTAGTATCCAAACATCAGCACATACTTGTAAAATAAATGAAAAGTTAAAATTCTTGGAGATGGGCAAGAACCATAATTTCTTTTTAATATACAGTACTCAGTGTCAAAATATATAAAGAGTATTCTTGAAAGCCATTAAGCATTCACAAGGCATGGGAAATCTTCCTCAAGCAGACACATACTGTATGAATTACAGCATTTATCAGCCTACTGATGATACAGTTTACTGTAAGTCTGCTCTTTCAAAGTGAAACCATATGTTGAATGGGAAAGAGTGGAAGCCTAATGTAAAAAATGTAAACATAGATAAAGCTGTTTATTAAGCTATGGTGATGTATATTTTGTGTGTGAACCTTCTTTTACAATATTGTTAAGGGTTATATAAATTCTAATTGGTGTAGGCAAACAAATTTACAGACACTGAGCATGACATGATTTAAGTTAACTGGCAGGTGACAGTTCTGGAACATAGTGGGACCAGTACTACCAGATGCCAAGCACCCACAGCATCAAAACCTTGTATAGTTCTCATGCCCAGATGTATATGAGTAATGCTAGCTTTTAAGGACCAAGGAGGAAGAGGAGCTGGTAGTAATTTTTTTCCCCAATGTTCTTGGAAGTTTTATGCTGCAGAAAAATTGTTGAATCTTGGAACACAAAAGGAAGTCACATTTCCAGCCATTCCCTAAGAGTTCCAAAAGCTTGAGTCTAGAAATTGTCATCCTGCTGGGTCTTTGGAGCTGTAGCTGAAGATGCAGATTTGGCTTGTGACTGCCAGCCTCCTGTCTTGTCAATTGCCTAAAGTGCTTCTTTGGAGTTGTAGTCTCCTTAGAAAGAGCAACTCCTAATAGAGGACAATGAGGCATTTGAGCTACAACTCCCATGGGAAGAGATAGGAGTGTTTCCAAAGTGAAGCTTTTCAACTTTTGGCTAAAAGACTAGTTCTGAATATTCAGTTAGTTAATTTAAAAGAAAACAAGGTTTTCCCCAGAAAGCAGGCTTTTGGTTTAAAAATGTGCATTTAATAAAGATCTAATTTTCCGCCAAAACTGTTTCAACCAATGCTGGGAATTATATTCTCTGACAGAACTACTTGAAAATTGATTTCATAATGTAGAGTAAAATCCAGACAATTTTTTCCAGATGATTTTAGAGTGGTGTTGTTATTACTCCTAAACTAAACATGATAAACCCAGGAAACTCAGAATTAAGGTTAATGAAAATCTAGCACATTAAAGACACAGGAAATACATCATTTGAGCATAAAAATTATTTTAGTCTCTGCCATCTTATGCTTTAACTGGATAGTTACGAAAAAAAGTTATATTTGGTTTGATTTAATCCAGAGCATTTTAAAGCAGACAGAGTGGACTGAATAATCAAATAGTCTTCAGAAATACTTGGCATTGCCCCAGAGTAGCATAAGTGTCTAGACAAACTCAACTCTACTGCTTGTATCAGCTGCCTGCTACCTCTTCGGCTTCTCTGTTCTTCCCTGGGCCTAACTCTACACAAAAACTATCTTGAGGTCCTTCACCTAGATTCTAATACAGTTCCTTCTACCAATACCTCTGTACAGATACAGTTAAACATAAAACCGATGCGTAAACTCACAGAAAGAAGCGCACATCAGCTTTCTGCTGCCCCATATTCACTTGGGTATGGCTTATTCTTGAGTCTTCTGCTTCTTTCTTACTCCATCCATGTGGAATGTACCTAATGCAATGAACAGTTGATCAAGAAAATACATGAAGTTAATGATGATTCTCTGACTTCATAATACAGAACGTATTTTCCTTAGGAATAGCATACCATTAGAAGTCACATTTCAGAATGTCCTGGGTTAACACAGCCTGCTCTCACAAGCCCCACCTCGCACCCCGCACAGACAGAAGGGAAAGTAACACAAGAAACACAAGATTAAGAGTTTTACTGGAAATGATACAATACACAGTTACCTTAGCCTGTTTGCAGAAAAGTGCAGCAAAATGCAGACACAGCAGCAGAATCCAGTGATAAAGTGATTCCCCACACCTAAGCATGCAGGAGCCAGCACAGTAGAAAAGACCAACACCCCAAACCCAGAAACTGGAAGCTGCAACTGGAACAGGAAGCCCCTCATGTTACAATCTGAACTTCAAGCCCCATGATACTTTGCTCCAGCCAGCACTTTCATTTTGAAGCTGGCATGACATCAGCATGGTATTGAATATCAGCAGCAGATTCAACTCAACCCGTGACACAAAAGTAATTCCATTAGTTTCAAAGGGCTGTTGTCCCCACAGAAAAGGTGCTCTGTTAAAATGGCTTCTACTCAACATCTCAAAGGGAGATGTAGGGAAGTCCCTTCAGATTCATTGACAAATTAAGGCAAACACCTTCCTACAGCAGTTACTCAGCTGAAGTTAATTTTGTCTACAACTGTTCAAAGTCATTGGAGGCATAAGCTGTTTGCAAGGAGAGCAGTTCCATTACAGGAGTTTTGATTTATTGTGAAGTGCAAAACCCAAACATTCAATTACAGTGTGGTTTTGATGTGTCTTTTGACTTCCTCAGCCCTATCTCCAGTGACTGAATTTGGTAAGATGTAGTTAGCCCCCCTTTCTACTCCACTCCCCCTAGTATACTTTCAGTTCCATCAGTTAAAATTATTTGTTTGTTGATTGCTGTTATTGCGGTTTCGGTTTTTTGTTTGTTTCATTTGAATGGAACATTGTATTTTATAACCAAAGACTTGCATGTTTGGATACAATTCTCTTTCTTCCCCTCAGCTACATACAAAGAAGCACTTAGAGGAATTCTGTGCAATGATGGAAAGGCAGAGCTTTGCACATTGAGATCTTACCTTAAGACTTAAGCCTTTCACAAAAAATTAGCAGTGGAGATGGATAATAATATTTTGTTTATTCCACAAGAAAACAACTTCTGAAGAGAACATGGCAATAAGTACTCAGTTAAAACACTTAATTCTGTTCCATTTTTCATGCAGTGCTTCACCTGCAAATCTTGGAACTGCTTGTGGCCACTGACTTTTTTGTATTTAAATAAATACTTATTCCAAGGCAGAAGGTAATTAGAAAATAAACAAGTCTTCTGTCTATTCATTTTAATCTGTACAAATCTCCATTTGTTGTTTCTGTTGTGATGTTTTTATTACCATAACACAACCTATGCATTTTAAAAGCTTTCTGTGCCCAGAGGAAAACTCAGAAAGCCAGCTGAGCAGAGGTGAATCACAGGTGTTGTAGGAGCACCCAGCAACACTGCACAGGTGGAGATGAAAAATTGATAACCACATTAAACAGCTTACAAAATTAACTAGAAGCTAACTGTGGCAGACTATGGTTATCAGAGTTGGCCTTTGTCCAGAGCATGCAGTTTATAGTAATTAGAATTCTGTGTCAGCTAAAAAGTCTGTATTCATCAAACAGAAACTAAACTTTAACGTAGGTTAGAAACTAAAGACAGAAGGACACATGGAATTTTTATGACAGAATTCTTGCTGACGATTTTCAAAAGATTCTATTCTATTCTGCTCTGCATCTGTGAGAGTATCCGGGGTTATTCCTGAGGCAGGTGCTCAAACGATGTTACAGTTAATATTTAGCATCATTTTCTCATAGATCATCTCCTTTCACGCCCTCTTTAAACAAAAAGTTGGCATTAGGCCACACGAACGCAAAAGGGTTCAAGATTCTATACCATTCACACAATGTCATATTGCCAACAGGAAGCTCTGTAAAGGAAAAAACCCCGAAATTTCATATATAAATTAAATGTAATAAAATAACATAATCAGAAAATCAACATAGACGTGGTAGGCCCAGTCCTGTTATACCTGGACTCGTTCAGGACTCAGCAAAGAGCTTGCCATGCGTCAAACTCAACAAACATGAGTCAACACAGAAGGGCTTTGAAAGTCAAAATGTGCTTAATCAATTTCACCTGAAAAATACAGACTACACTGTAAATGAGAATAGGTTGGGACTGAAATGTAAACAAATTAATTTTAAAAGTCTCCAGTGGTGCTGCTTGAGTCTCCAACTGTGTATTACTGTAACTTTAGAGAAGATCAAGCAAAAGCTTCCTTAAACTTTACCTCATGTGATTCATTAATACACAGTGTGGTGTTTTTTAATGATTACCTTTTACATGTTAATAAGTCAAAACACATTCAAGTTCAAATCAGCCACCAGTTCACCAAGGTAAATTCAGCTTTAAACCAAGAACAGAATATATGTTCTTGCTGCCAGTGTTCTGTTCCACATTAGCATAGCTCTTCACTGACTAAATCCTTGCCATCCCTATAGACAGAAATATCACATTCCAGTTGCTAAGTAAAAAAGAAACTGATGGTACCATGGGATGAGATGTAAAAAAAAAACCAAAAACCAAACCCAACCCCAAACAAACCTCCCCCCCCACAAAACACAAACAAAAAAAACCCACTAAAAACATTTTCATTGATTTCAGTATGGTCCTGCATGTTTCCAGGAGAGAGAACTGAATTGTGTACTCTACAATGACTTTATTGCAGGCATCTTCATCCTGTTTCATTAAATGTCTCTGTTAACAACTGAACTGATGAAAGTGTGCAGGAGCTCTAAACTAGGATCAAAACCCAGCACTTGATAAACCTTTTCAGCAGCACTGTATAAACATATATTTCTGGCTGGTAGCCTGACCAGGAACCCTGTGGGCACTTGACACACCTCTGGTAATGACAGGTGCTTAAGGAATGCATGATGAGGCCCCTGAGTGAGTCAAAGGACCTTTGTTTCGGCTTTCTGCTGATACCTGATGTAATGGAAAGCTTTTACAAAACAATGTTTACAGGATAGGACAGACAATAAGGAATTAATGGATTAAACAAAAGGTAGAGCTGCTGTGTTTGCTGAAAGTTGTGCTTTATGGCAACACTAACATTGTGTTTACCATGTGGACCATTACTGTATTGGAAATACATATCTACCCAATGGGTGAGCTATATAAAGTCATTTCCTTGTCATCAGTGAGGTGAGTGCTTTACATTTCCTTTGTAAATTAACTTTCTGTCAGTTTTCATTCCGAGAACTAACAAACTTTCATGAAAGGATTAGAAAAGCTAGGCAAAAAGAGATATTATCTAAATTTTGTTAAAATCTTTTCATATCTATATTTTTGGAGTGCTGGTAGGAACTGTTTTTTTAAAGACTCTCCTGCAGGCCAGCAAGTTAAAGAAGTAAAGAAACCTACCTTTTCATTCTTCTTCAGCAATAATCTAACTTAAGATATGCAGGTTATATCTGAGCACTTTCTTCTTGCTTCAGCATTTTATACAGGTTATATGTTGCTGGGTAGTCTAAAAAAATGAAGCAGGTATTTTCTAGTTGAAAGTTCCTTGTCATCTGTGACGACTTGGGTATTCAATTCATCCCTGGAAAACACAGGGAACAGTTATTCTCTGTTCTTCTTTGCAATAGATTTTGCATATTAGTATATTAGAATTTTATCTCCATACTTTGTCTTTTTCAACTGAAACAACCCTCTCCAGTTGAGGGGAGCAGTGGAGGGTGGATACGGGTCCCTGTCAGGGGAAGCAAAGGGAATGCACCTCGACCCTCTTCCCCTCCCCCACTGCCCTTAAGCAATAACTATGAGACTCTGCAGGCTGAGGGCAATGTGGATGAGAGTATTGTAGAGGAACCAACCAAGCAGATGCCAAAGACGAAGCAGCCCCCCCAAACCTTAAGGACCAGTGCTACAAAGAAAAAGAGAAAGGCTATAGTTATTGGAGACTCTCTCTTGAGGGGAACAGAGGGACCCATATGCCGTCCTGACCCATCACATAGGGAGGCGTGCTGCCTACCTGGGGCCCGGGTGAAGGACATCACCCAGAGGTTACCTAAACTAATCCAGCCCTCTGACTATTACCCATTGCTGGTAATTCAGGCTGGAAGTGAAGAAATTGAAAAGAGCAGCACCAGGAAGATTAAAAAGGAATTTAAGGCCCTTGGGAAATCGATTGACGGGGCAGGAGCTCAAGTGGTGTTCTGCTCAGTTCCCTCAGCAGCAGTGGTGTACACTGAGAGGAACAGGAAAACCCACACCATCAACAGTTGGCTTAGGAGATGGTGCCAGCAGCGGAATTTTGGCTTCTTTGATCACAGGGCAACTCTTACTGCACCCGACCTGCTGGACCAAGTTGGGTTGAATTTATCTAGAAAGGGTAAGAGGGTGCTGGCACTGGGCTTGGCAGGACTCATTGGGAGGGCTTTAAACTAGGTCTGAAGGGGGTGGGGGTGGAAACCAGTCTCCCTGGAGAGGAGGGAGGACCACACAAACTGGTGAAATCAGCAGCCCAGCTGAAGTGCATGTACACCAATGCACGCAGTATGGGCAACAAACAAGAGGAACTGGAACTCTTGGTTCACCAGGAGAACTATGATGTAGTTGCCATCACAGAAACATGGTGGGACAATTCTCACAATTGGAGTACTGCACTGGGGGGTTATAAGCTCTTTAGGAGAGACAGGCAAGGGAGAAGAGGAGGAGGGGTGGCCCTGTATATTAGGGAATCTTTTGATGCCTCAGAACTCGAGGTTGCAGATGAAAGGATTGAATGCTTATGGGTTAAAATCAGAGGGAGGCCACACAAAACTGACATCCTGGTTGGAGTCTGTTATAGACCACCCAACCAGGACGAGGAGGCCGATGAAATATTCTATAAGCAGCTGGAAGCTGTCTCAAGATCATCAGACCTTGTCCTTGTGGGGGACTTGAACCTACCAGACATCTGCTGGGAACTTAATTCAGCAGAGAGGAGACAGTCCAGAAGGTTCCTAGAGTGCATGGATGACAACTTCCTGATGCGGCTCTTAGGTGAACCTACCAGGGGCAAGGCTCTGCTTGATCTGCTGTTCTCAAATAGAGAAGGGCTGGTGGGAGATGTGATGGTTGGAGGCTGTCTAGGGTGCAGCGACCATGAGATGGTGGAGTTTTCAATATGCAGGGAAATAGGGAGGAGCAGTAACAGAACCCTCACTTTGGACTTCCAGAGGGCAAACTTCAGGCTGTTCAGGCAACTTATTGGGAAAGTTCCCTGGGTAACAGTCCTTAAGAAGAAAGGGGTCCAGGATGGTTGGACCTACTTCAAACAGGAGCTCCTAAAGGCACAGGAACTGGCAGTTCCCACATGCCGTAAGACGAGCCGGCGGGGAAGACGACCGGCCTGGATGAGCAAGGAGCTCCTGAAGGATTTAAGGGAAAAAAAGAGGGTTTATCGCCTTTGGAAAGGGGGGGAGGAAACTAGTGATATGTTTAAGGATGTTGTTAGATCATGTAGAAGAAAAATTAGAGAGGCAAAAGCAGTTAGAAATTAAACTGGCCGCTTCTGTGAAAGACAACAAAAAGCATTTTTATAAATATATTAATGCTAAAAAGAGGGGCAAGAGGAGCCTCCACTCTTTATTGGACGCGGAGGGTAACATTGTAACTAAGGATGAGGAGAAGGCTGAGATTCTAAATACCTTCTTTGCCTCCATTTTCAACAGTAAGGCAGGAGGACTTCAGGATAACTGGCCTCCTGTGCTGGTCGATGGGGTCAAGGAGCAGTGTTGTACTCCTGAAATCCATGTGGAATTAGTTCGAGACTTGTTGAGTCACTTGGATATTCACAAGTCCATGGGACCTGATGGGATTCATCCTAGGGTGCTGAAAGAGCTGGCAGATGAGCTGGCCAAGCCTCTCTCCATCATTTTCCACCAGTCCTGGCTCACTGGAGAGGTCCCAGAAGACTGGAAACTGGCCAATGTGACACCCATCCACAAGAAGGGACGGACAGAAGAACCTGGGAACTACAGGCCTGTCAGCCTGACCTCAGTGCCAGGGAAAATCATGGAGCAGACTGTCTTGGGGGCAATCACTGCGCACCTGGAGGATGGCCAAGGAATCAGGCCCAGCCAACATGGATTTAGGAAGGGCAGGTCCTGCCTCACCAACCTGATCTCCTTCTATGATCAGGTGACCAGCCTGGTGGACGTGGGAAAGGCTGTGGATGTAGTCTACCTGGACTTCAGCAAGGCCTTTGACACTGTCCCCCCAGCAAACTCCTGGCCAAGCTGTCAGCCTGTGGCTTGGACAGCAGCACTCTGCGCTGGGTTAGGAACTGGCTGGAGGGCCGAACCCAGAGAGTGGTGGTGAATGGTGCCACATCCAGCTGGCAGCCTGTCACTAGTGGTGTCCCCCAGGGATCAGTGCTGGGCCCCATCCTGTTCAATATCTTTATTGATGATCTGGATGAGGGGATTGAGTCCATCATCAGTGAATTTGCAGATGACACCAAGCTGGGAGCCGGTGTTGGTCTGTTAGAAGGTAGAAGGGCTCTGCAGAGGGACCTTGACAGGCTGGACAGATGGGCAGAGTCCAACAGGATGGCATTCAACAAGTCCAAGTGCCAGGTGCTGCACTTCAGCCACAACAACCCCATGCAGAGCTACAGGCTGGGGTCAGAGTGGCTGGAGAGCAGCCAGGTGGAAAGGGACCTGGGGGTACTGGTTGACAGCCACCTGAACATGAGCCAGCAGTGTGCCCAGGTGGCCAAGAGAGCCAATGGCATCCTGGCCTGCATCAGGCATAGTTTGGCCAGCAGGAGCAGGGAGGTCATTGTACCCCTGTACACAGCACTGGTTAGGCCACACCTTGAGTACTGTGTCCAGTTCTGGGCCCCTCAGTTTAGGAAAGATGTTGAATTGCTGGAACATGTCCAGAGAAGGGCAACGAGGCTGGTGAGAGGCCTTGAGCACAAGCCCTATGAGGAGAGGCTGAGGGAGCTGGGACTGTTTAGCCTGGAGAAGAGGAGGCTCAGGGGTGACCTCATTGCTGTCTACAACTACCTGAAGGGAGGTTGCAGCCAGGAGGGGTTTGGTCTCTTCTCCCAGGCAACCAGCACCAGAACAAGAGGACACAGTCTCAAGCTGTGCCAGGGGAGGTTTAGGCTGGAGGTGAGGAGAAAGTTCTTCATAAAGAGAGTGGTTGGCCATTGGAATGTGCTGCCCAGGGAGGTGGTGGAGTCCCCATCCCTGGAGGTGTTCAAGAGGGGATTGGACGTGGCACTTGGTGCCATGGTTTAGATAGTCATGAGGTTTAGGGTGACAGGTTGGACTCGATGATCTTTGAGGTCTCTTCCAACCTTCTTGATTCTATTCTATTCTATTCAGTACCTTTGCTCTTTACTCACAGGTCAGATTTTCTTGTTCTTAATCTCATAATTTCCTCTAAAGTCTCTCCATTTTGTTTGTATCTGTCTTGAAAGATGATGACTACAGCTTGATACCATGCTCCAGTTGGGGATTTCCCCACACCAAGTGAAGCAATGCCTAGCTCTGTGTCATCTGTGCAAATCTCTTAACTATGGTCTCAGGATGGTATTTCCCATTTTTGCAACAGTACTATATTGCTAGCTATGCTAGCACAAAATACTAGTTTCACCCTGTGAACACATACACTGTGCCCATTTCTGCTATCAGGATGAACCTCCAGAAAATACTGTGCTGTAATTTTGCTTTAACCACCTCCTTCTTGTCAATTCCAACAGCAGGCTAATTTATTACAGACGTCAGGAAATGTTTCAATGTTTTAAAAGTATGTGTAATTTGGGAGGCCTGCAGTTAGCTTGGATAAACAGCAATTAAACAATTAACTTCATCATCCTGGAGTATTATCCCTGACATGAATATTGTCCGAGGCACACTCAAAATTGAAAGGAGTAGAAAGAATCAGTGCTGTCACATCATACCCGTTGGCTAAGATGCTGGTACATGCCATTCTGTGTCTGATAATTGGCTGTGTCCACAGTGTCCCCATATCTGACCTTACAGATGTGATATTGAACTATGTCCCTTGTGCACTTCATGTTATTTTGCACCTTCTTTCCACATTTACAGCTGATATAACAAAAGTTCTGCTGCCAAAGTGCTGGACAGCCTTTTCTGTGGAAGCACTCAGTATAGGCTGTGGGGACTGCGAATGGAACTGAATGACTGCCAGCTTGATATTTGTACAGAAAGATGCCAGCTTCACTGAGGGAGCTGATAAGAATTCTGGCTCCCTGATCAAATTGTTTAGCTGTGTGGGATTTGAAGATGTGTTGCCTTTTTCAGCTGGTTTATTTCTACTCACAGTAACAAGCTCACTTAACAGGGCCACCTTTTATGATGCTGTTGCCAAGACCATTTATCTCCCAGTCTATGTGCATGTCTCTTTATATATATGTGTGTGTATGTGTATGTATGCATGATGGCAAGCAAGTGACAAGTCCCAGAACTCCAGAATATCAGGGCTTTTTCCTCTTTGCCATCTCTGGCTCTGACATCCAGGCATGTTGGATGCCAGTTTCTAACATAAACACAGTTCTGTTAGTTTCTCAGCTTTCACTCTATGACTCTTCAATAGCACTCAGTAGCCTATGTGCTTTCACGAGGACTGTGTGCTTTACCTGTCACAACATGGCCATCTGATCCTGGCCCCCATGAAGAATTTCTTTGTGGTACCAATGCTGCTGTCTTCATCTGTGCACAGGGTACTGGCAGGAGGAAACTCTTGTGTGGCTGTCCAGTCCAGTGCAGCTTTTGGAGCATTGTCTTAGCTTGTGCCATTTGCTGCAGCAGGGGGAATCAGCATGTTGTTTGTTTTCCTGTGACCTTTTCAGCAGTGATGCATGCCTTTATTCTTCAACCTTCTTTTTTTTTCTTGTATTTTGGGTAACTATTACATATATTCTGTCACAGCCCTAGTAATTCTGCAGGAGCTTTTATGAGTTGTGTGACTGCCACTGCTTTGCAAAGTGCAATGGTTTTAGCACAAAGTCATTGCAGAGTTTGTACTGTCAGTTTCTGATCATAGTTTCCAGGTACAATCTAGTCTCTTTTGGGGGCCTCAATGAACTCCTCCAAATTTAAATATACATCACCTTGTCTTTCCAAAAATGTCAGTTTAGTAGTTGTCACTTTTACATGTAGCTCAGTCTTTATGAAACTGTCCTGTAAGATGGCATAGTTTAATCACCATTAATTAGAAAGTAGCTCTCTGTTAAGAAGTAGTAAAAGCCTCAAGCACTGCATTGTCAGGTGTGCTCTCAGGAGGCTGTGGGACCTAAATGCCAGACTTCCCCTATTTCCAGACTCCTATTTTCCTGGGCATGCTTTGAAATTTGCTGCATAGCACTGCTTGACTCTGTTCTTGTAGTACCTGTAAGTCTGGGCAATGTGGAACCCCTTAGATGTCAGGGAGAGGGTTGCTTGGCTAATTGCTTAGCAGATGCATGTTCAAGCATGCATTGTTTGCTCTCCTGTAAGAGACTAAGGATCACAGAAACTAGAAGTCACCCTGCTGCACAAAAGCAGTTCATTAGAACATCTGCAAAACTTCCGTTAGACCAGGTTGCCCAAGGTATCATCCAACACCTCCAGGGAAGGGGCATCCATGACCTCCCTGGGCAACCTCTTCCAGTATCTCCTCACCCTCACTGTAGAGAATTTCTTCATTTAAATCTACCCTCCTAATGCTTCAATCCATTCTCTCTTGTCTTACCACTATGAGCCCTTATATATATATATAAAAAAAATCCCTTCCCAGCTTTGTTGTAGGTCCACTTTAGGTACTGGAAGGCTGCTATAAGGTCTTCCTGAAGCCTCCTTTTCTTCAGGCTTCTGAACAGCCCCAGCTCTCGCAACCTGTGTCCATAGAGGAGGTGCTCCAGCCCTCTGATCATCTTCATGGCATTCCTCTGGAGTTCCTCCAGCAACTCAATGTCCCTGTTATGCTGGGGGCACTAGAAATGGATGCAGTACTCCAGGTGGGGTCTCACGAGAGCAGTGTAGAGAGGGAGAATCACATAATCACATCCCTTGTTCTGCTGGTCACACTTCTTTTGACGCATCCCGGGATACATTTGGCCTTCTGGGCTGCAAGTGCACATTGCTGGCTCATGTTGAGTATTTCAAATGAAACACTCAAATCCCTCTCCGTGAAACTGCTCTCAAGCCACTCCTTGCCCAGCCTA
Source organism: Indicator indicator (assembly GCF_027791375.1). Classification (NCBI taxonomy): domain Eukaryota; kingdom Metazoa; phylum Chordata; class Aves; order Piciformes; family Indicatoridae; genus Indicator; species Indicator indicator. Next base: position 18,369,131 of record NC_072013.1, read on the forward strand.
TATTTGTGCCTGGGATTGCCTTGACCCAGGCATAGGACCTTGCACTTGGCCTTGTTGAAATTCTTCCTCCCCCTTCCTTTTCATGTGAGCTGCTGGAAGTGTATTTCTATCCTTGAACATCTGCTTCTGAGACACCAATGCAGCCTACTGAAGCTGAAGGGATGAACAGCAACATCTTAGTTTTTGGCAGAATATTGTACTTTCCATGGCTCACATGTCCAGACCTCCAGCTGAGCTGGCTCAGATCTACCAACGCACAGTCCAGGATCTGCACCTGAATTTCGGATTCATGGCTTGTTCTGCCAAAATTCCTGATGAAGTGTTGATGCAATTGGGCATGGCTGGTATGCTTGTTGCTTTTGTTGACCAGGCTGGTGCTTTGATCTGTTCCTACACAGGGACATTTGCAAACAGTTTTGACATACGTTTCTAAAGCACCGGAGAAACTTGTCATTCTGATGACCTTCCAGGGGCTGATTAAAGGAAGTAAAACAGCTGGATGTGTTTGATTATGCTTTGTCTCTTAGGCAACTAAGAGAGGTGCAGGCAGGAAAAGGGAATGAAGTGCTGATGAAATAAAGTAGCTGAGAACAAGTGGATGCCATAAATACCACTCAGTTTGACTAGAATATCAGCACCTGCTGTATTTTGCAGAAAGGGTAGTTGTAGGATTTTTACTCCCATAGCAAGGCACAGTGTTAGCAGACACAGTACTGAACCCACACTGATGTTACATTTCTTTCTCTGTCAATTTTGGCATTACATGCAGGGCTAATACCAGAAATCCAGTTGTGGTATACTTCTGAATTCATCACACTTAAGGCTTTAATTTATGTACACAATGCAATGTGTCTGTGCTAAAGAATGGTAAGCAGCAGGGTGGCATTCAGTCTACAAAATGTGTGTTGTGGGGAGAAAGCAAACTCAAACACATCCCAGCAAAGGACTAGAGCCTAAGAAATCCTCTTCTACTTCCAAGATCTACTTTGCTTTAGTACAAGAGCCTGATAGAAGTGCCTCTAACATCACCAAGGCACAAAATCCTTGCCTTTAAAAATTAGGTGACTCTATTAATCCTGATTTTTGTGCAGCCCTTTCTATTTTTCCAGTTTTCCCTACTTTTCTTTTATGAGCATTCTCACCCACTTTTCCCCCATACAAGATTATCAGCTTAAGCCAGTCATGTTAGTCACAAACGCTGTCTCGATTGTCACATTTTCATCCAGAACTCCTTGGGCTTACCTGTCCTGCTTTTAAACCCTCCAAAACTTCTGATTTGAATCACCATCCAATCAAACAGTTCTTTGGGGATGTTTGTGGAACATCTCTCTGGAAGAGACTCACAACTCTCTGTAAGTTATGCGCTCCAAATCAAGTCAAACTTCCTGAAATTAAGCTGATTCCATTGGTGATTTTTTCCCCTGATGTTCTGCACAAATCACAGAATAGATCTAAAACCAGTGGTTAGAAATCTCAGATCCTGCTCTCAAGGTTCAAGACAACTTGTAGCTGCAGAGTCAGCACTTTGCTGGTGGAATGTGAGATTTTCAACCTCTGCACCAAGTTGAACAGAGCAAGACTTGTAGTTTAACAAAAGACATTATTCACAGAATCAACCAGGTTGGAAAACACCTCAGAGATCATCAAGACTAACCTGTTACCTAATACCTAACACCTCATGACAACTAAACCATAGCTCCAAGTGCCACATCCAATCTTTTTTTGAACACCTCCAGGGACAGTGACTCCACCACCTCCCTGGGCAGCACATTCCACTGGCCAATTATTCTTTTTGTGAAGAACTTTCTCCTCGCCTCGAGCCTAAACTTCCCCTGGCACAGCTTCAGACTATTTCCTCGTGTTCTGCCACTGGTTGCCTGGGAGAAGAGACCAACTCCCACCTGTCTACAACCTCCTTTCAGGTAGTTGTAGAGAGCAATAAGGTCTCCCCTGGGCCTCCTCTTCTCCAGGCTAAACAACCCCAGCTCCCTCAATGTCTCCTCATAAGGCTTGTGCTTGAAACCTCTCACCAGCCTTGTTGTCCTTCTCTTGCTACATGTGAGCTTTACTGGAGTGCCAGTTAGATGTATACACTGGAAATTAGAGGGAGACTTGATGTTTGCTGCTGCTGGCTATTTTGTTGTCTAAAAATGATTCTTTAAAAGCATTTCTTTGTACTAAACTTAATTAAACTTCTGCTTTTAGTCAATGGTAATTTCAAAGTTCATCAAAACTGTTTTCACCAAGATCTTTAAAAGTGTATTACTGTGAAACACTAGCAAATGACCAACTCCATAGCATAATGCTCCAAAATACCAGTGTTTCACAAATGCGTCTTCAGAGAAGCTGCTTGAGAGCTAGTATTGCTGGAATCATGATCAGCAATGATCTGAAAAGCTGCTCTGGCTGCTGTGTCAGAACAGAAGAAAACACAGCTGAGCACCAGAGTCCTGAAGCAACATAGCTTGTTTTCTCTCATTTTCTCCTAGCCTCTACAAGAATTTTTTAGCCCATTAGTCATTGCAATGATTCATTTGCAAATCCAGGTAGATAAGAAAGAGCCATTTCCCTGTTTCCCAGATGAAGGAATGCTGGCTGTCAAGAGCTCAGGTCAGAGAATCCATCTGGGAGATCAACTCTGTAACTATGTGATGTGTAGCAAAAAAAAAAAAAAGGTTAAATTTGCTGAAATCAATTAACCATAACAGCCAAATCCATAGGAGAGAAGGCATAACTAGTTCTAGAACTCAAAGGTCAACTAACACATCAGAATGAAGCATTATTTAAATAAAAGAAGATTAATTCAGTCTCATGCCAGGGAAGTACTGAAAGAACCTAAGCAAATATCTAAATGCGTAATCATCTGTCTTAGGTCACATCAAACAAAAACTTTGTCAATAGTTACAGGCATGTTACATTGCTTTGAAGAACAATGTTTTTCAAAACAGAAGTGCTGTCTTTACCCTCTTCACTACCTGCCCTTAACAGTCTCCCACCCAACCTGTGCTTACTGCAGGAAAGGGGGCAGATAAATATGTATAGTTCCACCTCAGTTTGAAGGATTAACTATACCAACGCAGAGGAGACCCAGCCCTGCTTTGGGTGTACATACCATTTTCTTCTGATGCTACGTATCACAGACTAAGAATTAACTCCTCTCCTATGACAAGTGACAAAGCTTGGCTATATTTAAAACAAGTACATTCCTATGACCATTTTTTGTGCCGTTTTGTTTTGTTAAAGACTCCCAAGTCAGTGCAGAGAAAGCTGCGAACCATACCATTCCTCCTATGGAAAATTTCCTTATTTAGCTGTTTCATAGCTCCAGAGAGTTTGGCAAGGGAAGGATAAAAAGTACAACATGTCAGCCTCTCCCCTTGGGCATCTGGCAAGGCATTCCAGTCCCCAGGCTAATAAGCATTTCCCAGATCATGTATACAGGAGGTAGAAGCCTCCCTCCACCTGGAAGTGCAGTTTTTCATGACTCTTCCTTGAGCCTTTTCATCTCACAGCACAGATAATGGCAGTCCAAAAGCCATACTGTCCTCAAAGGTCAAAAGTGCAAACAGCTTGCTCCTCCTTCTCATCAGCCAAAATTATTTCCTAAGGTAATTTTTGGGGGAGGAGAAAGGGAAGAGAAGATACCCAGGTACACATAATGAATTACAAATGGTTTGTGCTGTTGTCATATTCAATGGTAGTAGCCAACACAAAAAACTCGGTGGGCTCCAAATAGAACCATACCATCAAAACTGGGAGATAAGTGAGCTCAGTAATGCAGAGCATGAGACATGATCCAAACCTTACATTTGAAAGCCTCCTGCTTGTAGTTACTTCTTTAAACAGCAAAAGCAGGAAATTTCTAATGCTGGCCCAGTAACAGATAAAAGGAGAGAAACATTGCTAGAAAAGAAGAAAGTTAATTGCAAAAACCAGACATTGTTTAAAAACTTGAAAAGTTGTTTATGCTGAGGAAGAAGAGCAGTCTACAGGCAAATAAAAGGCAGAAAAAAGTTGCACAGTCAGAAATATGGGGAAAAGAATCAACATAGAATATTAATTGCAAAGCCACTGAAATCTATGGGAAGAATTGTATTAGGGGATGCAGATCTATGTTCAACAAAATTCAGGTTCTACAGAAACATCACTGTGAAGAGATTTTTATCCATTAAAAAAATAAAAAATAAGCTGTGTGTTTCCTTTTATTAGATAAATCATATCATCACAATGCTGCAATAACTAAACTAGATTTGAAGACTGGTTGTTTCTGCTGAATGAAATGGAAGTTTTGCCACAGACTGTGAGAGATGATGGCCTGTTCCTCGCTGCAAGCTAGAGGAAATAATGTCAATCTGCTGGAGCAGTGTTTGTGGAACATGGTGCTGATTTTAGTAATGGCTTTTTCCATGCATCAAGCATGAGATCATGTACAGGGCTGTATTTACATGGTGATGTAATTTTACAGCAGAAGCTGGAAAAACAAGGAGGGTATATCACGTCCAGCATGATTTATGCCAAACTTTCCACAACTATGCAGCCTTCCTCCCATGTCATACATATGTTGGCAGGATGAAAGTAAGAAGCGGGACAACCCTGCCCCAATTTCTAGACAACCTTATGCTTTGGCTGCAAAATCAACTCATAACTCAAAATGCAATCTCCATCGGGCAGACAGTTTTCAAGTCAAACAGCATATGTGCTCAACTGAACGCTTACGAAATTACCTTTTGTTCTATACAAATGTCCTGCCAACAAAAGAGCAAACCAAGGATGTCTAATGGATTTAGCAATATGGCAATATTTATGCTGCGATCACAAAAGATCAGATACTCAAATACAATTATTTTCCAAGTAACATTTTATAAGAATGTGGTTTACAAACTGTTACACCCACTCATCTTTTGAGGTAGAATCTTGCATTTTTTACCTTAAAAGGAACGCCACGCCGTGTCATTGAGACGTAAAGACTTGAAAAAGAAATTTGTTGGCCTTGTTTACATACAGAATGCTATTAGTCACAAATAAATAAACTTAAACCAGAATTGTTTGATTAACCACTACAATTATATACACACTTTCTGGAACATCTGATTAAGTTTAATCTGTGGTTGGTTTTGAACGCAGCAGGCATGAGTACTCTGCATGAGTAACATTCAGCGTAAGATGGTAACTGTTCCGACAGTTCACCTACATCCATTTTGGAGTTGATTGAAATAAAACTTGTGCAGCTTCTGAACCTCTGCTGCTTTCATCAAAATTCTTATTAAGTTAGAAAGTTGAGCAAACTACCTAGAAGCAGCAGCAAATCCAAGTATAAACCATACGTGCCTTATATCTACAAGTTAAGTGAACTGACAAAACAGCTTTCCCAACAGTATTTTCAGTGACAGTAAACTTGGAAGTAACAACCAAAATAGCGGTTGAACGCGCATTAAAGGGACAACATACAGCTGTCCCCATTAGCAGAGTGCTCAGAGACACCTTTTTTCCTTCTTCTTGCATGTATCCTAGAGTACATAAAGTTCCTTGCTAATTTATATCATGGCTTGGTCTTCAAATGATGCATCATTTTCCTTTTCTGGAAAACTGCCTTAGTCTCAATAAGCCAGGAGATGAATTTGGAGGAGCCAAAGTCTCACATGCGTTTATAGTGAGCCAGTCACTAAGCAGTAAAGCCAAATATTCGACACTTAGAAGACAGGACATCTCAGGTGATTTTTGCCCAGCCTTATAAGACATTCAAATTGAAATAACACCTGCTGGGACACCCCATTTTGAAGCCAGTTGTACACACGTGTGCCGTTGTCTCTTGTTTTCCCTCCAGCACCGTTTTCTACCATGACAGCCATACTGAGCAGCTCTAGACCCAAGGAATGCTCAGTGAAAAATGCTTTATGTGACAGCCAGTAAGTTTCTCCAGCTGATTGATTCTACACAAGTTATCTTCCACAATTCCATTCAAGAGTCGGTCAGTGTGTATGCACCCCAGCGTTTTTCAACATGCACCTGGAAAAAAATAATCTACGTGGACTTTTCCTTCCAACCACTTTCCATTCCTACACATCCTCTGCAGCACCTCTTGTACAGATAACCACACAACTAACTCATTGGAAGTCCCCATCCACTGAAAGTTTCCTTTTCCAATCTACTGTTAGAAATCCTCTGGACAAGGCAGGCATCCTCAGAAGCACCAAAACAGGAATTATTATGAGGACTGGATTATTATTTCAACTGATGGTAGGCTGTTCAAAGCACAGCTTTGGTCTTCTTGCAAGGTAAATGCTGATGCACTGAACTTTTTGGTGTTTGAGCTGGGCAGATCCCTTTTCATCCCTAGATGATTTTCCTCAGTAGTAAAAGCAAAAGGAATTCCTGGCTTCCTCCCAGGATCTTGGGAGCCAATAGTTAAGACAAGTAGGGCACAGTAGTTTAAGAAAAACCCAACAACCAACCGAATAAAAAAAGCCCCAACCAAAGCAATGCAATTAAGATTCTTTTCCTTATCATCTTACTGCAGCTGAGTATTGCCCATTTCCCTCTCTACCTTGCTATGCACTACAAGGTTTGAGTGCACACAGACATCCCAATGCTCCACTGCCACGCTCTCAGTAATGGAGTGTGCACTGAGTCAGCTGAGACCGCTGACAAGTGGAACTGAATTTTGTGCAGTGGGACAAATTAAGGACTTTGTGCTTTCTAAATATGACGCACAATCAAGTTTCCTCAAGAACACTGTAGTACTCTGCACAAATTGAAGGAAAAAATCTGGGCAACAAAGAACTTAAATGCTCAGTTTTGCAGAAAAAGTGTCTTTAGCTAACTCTTAAGAACTCAGAGAATTCTTACATGAAGGTACACACAAGTGCAGAAAATCCCAAAGCCCAGGAATGAGCACAGGATGAAGCAGTACCTCAGAGTACATTCTTCAGAGTGTGCTAGTGCAGAGGCCTTGCATATCTCCTCAATGTGTTAGCTGTCAACTCCTCTACATGCAATGCTACATGAAACATTGCTCCATACTTGGCATTTTCTCAGAGAAAAAGGTAGGTCTTGAACTTCAGTTTGATATGCTGATAAACACTGGTATAAACAATAGGGAAAAAAGGATAGAGTATTTTCTGTTCATAACTTTTATTATAAACATATAGATTAAATATTAACACAGGAAAAAAGGAGACATCACTAGTTAGGCCTTTAAAAGGCTAAGTCCTAAACCAGTCCATTTAACACAGCATTCACTGGGTTGGCAGTCTCTGTAGAACCACTGCCATGATAATTGAAGCCTCCAAAATGCTGGAATATTCCCTGTCCTCTCTTTCCAATAGCACAGCATTCTGCATAAGGAAATAGTTAGGTTGCACTTTTGTTTAGTTCAGCCACAATGAGTAAAACACATCCACATATTCAAGTAAAGATACTCCAAGAGTATCAGCTTGGTCCTGTTCCATTTTACCCACAGGCCAGGCACATCTCAAGTGTTGTGTAACTGTCTGAAGTGAATGCTTGTCAGTCAAGATCCTCTGAGCCTACTGGGAGCTTTGCAAAGAGTGCCAGTAAGAGCTAGGATTGATATTTGTTCTTTGAATAACTTGCAAAACTTAGTCAGTTCATTTATAAAAGCTGGTCAAAAGGTAGAACATGTAAGAGCCTGGGGGAATCCTGTTTGCCCGTTTTCAAAATATTAAATTGCAACACAAAAATCTGAATAGTGGAAGTTTTAAAAGCTTTCATTATCAGCTGATTAAAAAAAAATATCTAAGAGATTTCTTGAGCCTTACTCCAAGTCAACAAAGTAAAAAAAGATGCTCTGAGCTCTACACTTAAATACAATGTAATTTCCTGTTAACAGTTTTTCCTCTGCTTCTCACTGTTCCTTCACCTTCCAGCAGTGAGTGCCCTCACTGCCACTCTAGTTCAGATTGTAAAAAGGACACAATTATTCAGCATCTATACAAGCATATACATTTTTACACTCCAGACAGTCAACAGCAAGTGTGTAAGCAGTGAATTTAAAGGAATATACATATTTTAAATCCAGTAGTTAAAGCGGTGCAAAGAGGTCTGCACCTTTAGATGCAGATATTATCAATTATATACATGGCATTTTCCTGCTTGTGAATAAACCCCTGGAAATATGAGGACTAATACAAAAAAGTAATCTTGGAATTTTGTAGAGAAAATAGAATTTGCAACAAAAATATGGCTAATTCCTTCTTGCTAGAAACAAGTAACAAAAATATACTCCTATGTATAATTTTTCATTATCCTAAACATGTGATGAATACTTCTGCATTGGTAGCCCAGCTTTTAAACAAAGTCTGCATTTGAATAAATATCAGAAGGCATTTATGCCAGTAAATATTTGCTTACACCTTCATACATGTTAGTCTGGGTTTTAGCAATGTAAGCAAATTCTAGAACACTGTTGAGTAGACAGGAAGTGGTTTACATATAGGAAGTCTACATAAGAAAGTAGTTTATCTAAAAATATTGGCCTTGATCCTAGGCAGGGCTGTTGCCTCTTTTTATTATTCCATATTCCAAACAGAACTCACCCAAACAGAGGAAGTCTGGAAGGCCCCACTTGCAAAAATCACAGCTAGACAGAGAAACTCAGACTCAGATTCTCTCTTCAGAGAGAAGAATGGAGGAAAACCCCAGCTACAGGCATGACAGGGTACTGAGCAACCCTTTGTCAAAGACAGAGACTAGGAAAGCCTTTAAGTATTGCCTTATTGCATAGGTCCTTTTATGCCTTCTCCTGCTGCCTAGGCTTTCCCACTTGCTCAGGCACATGTTGCTCTGATCAAATAGTGTCAACACAGGTACACCCCAGAGGCTCAGAGGTACCTAGGACCAAGCCCACTGATCAGACTGATTCCCATAGACTTCAGCATCTGCCAAAGACAAGATTGCAGATGAGGATGACATCAGTGACTACTGGAAAAGATGCTGATTCAAGCTGCTTCTCTTTAATATTGCATTTCTGTGCTCTTACAGAGAGCCTGAAAGGGGAAAAAAAAAACACAAACATTTTTCAAAGCAGATTTTTAAAATTCAAATGAGTGCTTTCCCCAATTCCTAAGTCTTCCTCTTAATAATATTTAGCCAGTATTTCTCTTGGTGAAATGGAATTTTCCCAGTTACCATGCAGTGGAGATCTTCTGAAGAACTTTTGTAGACATTATTATTCTTATTATTTATTCTATTTTAAACAGTGTAGGAATATCTTTGTAGAAAAATCAGTCCTAAGTTCCATCTCCAGTCTTCAAGATGGACCAATGCTATACCATTTAACAACAACTTTTTCAGGGTTGGCAATAGTGTCTTTCCACTGCTCTACTGCTTCGCTGTTATTGCTATCAGAACTTATCCAGATCTGCAGTAGGAAACAAAAAGAAAAATAAAAATTAGTTCACCTGATATAAAACAGAAGCCAGCCTTTATTAGTTCCAAATAAATGCTATAGAAGTGTAGAATGAGATAACAATGTGTAGACTGCAACCAAAGCATAACAGCAACAAATAGAGTTCTATTAGGACTAACATACTTTGGCTTTCAGCTGGAAACACAGGAAGTCTGGGATTAAATTTAGCTTTTGAAACAGTTTAAAGAACTCACTACATACTAATGTTTCCCTTCTTAATAAGGCTTTTTAAGCCAAGCATTCCTTGCTCCATTCAAATGCACGTGCTAGGGTCAAGGGCTCATCAGGGCTAGTGATGGCTCTGTGCATTCAAACTCCAGTTGGCTGCAAGCCATCTGGCCTCCCAGCCTAGCTTGTCCAGCATTTTCATGAACACACTCCAACAGACAGGGCCAAGCCTGCATTCCATGGAGGTTCTGAACATGCCCATACCATACATAGTCACGCAGTAAGAGTCCATTTCTTCTCAGTATTCAATTAATGAATAGTGGTCATTAAATGAGGAAATAAGGTACAAGTAGGAAGTTTCCCCCATTATCACCAGTCTCCACTGCCAAAGAGTTCTGCTTATGTAAGTAGGTATCATTATTTACAGGGCTATTTCCTCAAGTCTTCCAAGAAGGAGTCCTTTTAAGACTTCTCAGAAACCTTCACCATGAAGTACATTTAGCCTACAATGCTGAGGCATGAGTCCTCAAAGAAATGAGAACAATGTCTTCCAGAATACTACAGAGCTGATGTTTCATCCTCGGAGATTCAATGTACATCTTGCTCATGATTAAAGACACGTCTGTAAGAGCAGCCTAATCTAAGTATTGTCTGCTTCGAACAGCATCCAATTAAACATCATTCTGAAGAGCAAAGATAATAGATCCAGCTACACTCATCTTTTTCCAGCTACCCGGCCAATTGCTCAAAGTGTATTTTCCCCTGAGTTATATTTTATGTCTTCATGTGTTATGTGTCAATGTCTGCCTGCATAAGCTAATACAACCTACTCCAAATAACCTCTGAGGAGAAGTAGCTCATTTCCTTCCCCCCTAAAAATAAGATCCATGGTTAAATGTAACTCATCAGATTGAGATGACCTCACATATTGCAAATCATACCCAGTTAATTTTTGTCCCAAGTTAGCACAATTGAAAAAAAAAATAGGTTTTGGGTTTTTTCTTTTCCTACTCCAAACCCAGTTCCACCAACAAGAATCACAGAAAGATGGAATGTGTGACAAGAGGCTTCATAAAATGGAGGAACTTCACATAACTCCTGCTGGCACATCATATCTATAGTACACCAGCATCTCCTGCAACTGTACATCTTCAGTGTGCACAAGAAACATAACCAGAATGGGACAGTACCATTTTCTGTACCTAAGGATAGCAAAGTCCTTCCTCTGACAAAGGACATTACAGTTAGGGTCACAGAATCAAGTCTACGCAATTCCTTTATGCATATAGTAAAATTCTGCTACTAAATCTAGCTGGGTCAGGAAAAGCACAGACCACTGTGAATAAGTCTGGCTTACTACACCAAAAGGACAGAGAGAAGGGGCAGGATGATGGTAAATGGGAACAATCAGAAGGAAAACAACAGAGAATAAAAAAGAATCATAGAATCATTTTGGTTGGAAAAGACCATCAAGATCATTGAGTCCAGCTGTGGACCCAACACCGCCATGGTTATGAAACCATGTTCCTGAAGTGCCATGTCTACACGTTTTTGAATACCTCCAGAGACAGTGACTCTACCACCTCCCTGGCAGCCTATTCCAATGCCTGACCACTCTTTCCAAAAATAATTTTTTCCTAATATCCAATCTAAACCTTCCCTGGCACAAGTTGAGGACATGGCCTCTCATTCTACCACTTGATACTAGAGAGATGAGGCCAACACCAACCTCACCACAACCTCCCTTCATGTAGTTGTAGTGAGCAACAAGGTCTCCCCTCAGCTTCCTCTTCTCCAGACTAAACAATCCAAGTTCCCTCAGTCACTCCTCATAAGACTTGTTCTCTCTAAGCCCTTCACCAGCTGCATTGCCCTTCTCTGGACATGCTGCAGCACGCCAATGTCTTTCTTGTAGTTAGACCCAAAACTGAACACAGTATTCAAGGTGCGGCATCAGCAGCACCAAGTACAGGGGCACCATCACTTCCCTGCTCCTGCTGGCCACACTATTCCTGATACAGGCAAGGATGCTATTGGCCTTCTTGGCCACCTGGGCACATTGCTGGCTCATGTTCAGCCATCTGTCAGCCAGCATCCTCAGCTCCTTTTCTGCTGGGCAACTTTCCAGCCACTCTCCTCCAAGCCTGTGTCATTGCATTGGGTTGTTGTGACTGGAGTGCAGGGCCCAGCACTTGGCCTCGTTAAATCTCATACAACTGACCTCGGCCCATTGATCCAGCCTATCCAGATCTCTTTGAAGAGCCTTCCTACCCTCAAGCAGATCAACATTCCCACCCAATTTAGTGTCATCTGCAAACTTACCAAGGGTGCACTCAACTCCCTCATCCAGATCATTAATAACGATATTAAACAAGACTGTCCCCAAAACTAAGCCCTTGGGAACACCACTTGTGACCAGCCACCACCTGTATTTAACTCCATCCACCACCACTCTTTGGGCCCAGTCAGTCAGCCAGACAATTTTTACCAAGCAAAACATCCACCCATCCAAGCCATGAACAGCCATTTTCTCCAGAGGATGCCACGGGACACAGTGTCAAATGCCTTACTAAAGCCCAGGTAAACAACATTCATGGTCCTGCCCTCATCCACTAAGTGGGTCACCTTGTCATAGATTGGGTTTGCTAAGCAGGACCTGCCCTTCATGAACCCATGGTGACTGGGCCTGATCACCTAGCTGCCCTGCACAGGATGCATAATGGCACTCAAGATGACCTGTTCCATGATTTTCTCTGGCACCAAGGTCAGACGTGCAGATCTGTAGTTCTCATGGTCCTCCTGGACCTTCTTATAGATAAGCATCACATTTGCCAACCTCCAGTCAGCTCACAAGCCTTTCTCAGCTCATAAATAGGAGGTTCAACAGGTACCCTTCCCTGGTTGGTTCCCTCACCAGCTGTGTCAGGAAGTTATCCTACACACACCCTAAGATCCTTTGGGACTGGGTCCCTCTACTGTGTAATATTTCCTGCAGACATCAGGGAAGTTGAAATTCCCCACAAGACCAAGGTCTAGCCATTGTGAGGCTTCTGCCAGATGCCTGAAGAATATTCTCTCCGTCTCTTCATCCTGGTTGTGTGGTCCGTAACAGACTCCCATCAGAATATCTGCTTTGTTACCCTTTCTCCTGATTCTTACCTATAAATACTCAACCCTATCATTACCATCGTTAACCTCAATGCAAATCAAAATACTCCCTGACATACAGGGCCATCCCACTGTCTCTGCTTCCTTGCCTAAAGCCCAGACTACCAAGTTTTATGGTGGTTAAAAATATATGATCACAGAAATGCTTTCAAAGAAATATTACTGATGCTCCAAAGCTCCAGCTGTTTACAAGAGGAAAAAAAAAAGCAGAAAAAAAAAAAGAGAGAAAGAGCACTAACAACAACCAAAAAATCTTGTGTTATCACTTGATTATGGATATTTACAATACTGTGCTCATTTCAGCATTATTTTATGCCAGGAATGCAACCTGATAGCGTAGCTGTTGATACTTCCTTTTACACACAGGTTTGTAAGTGTATTGGTATGGCAAGCCAATGCACTCCCTTTCTGTACAGTATGTTGCAAGTTCTGGATCTCCTGTGAGAGCTTTGTTTCTTTTCTTTAGAAAGCCTAGAAGCAAGGAAGAGATTGTGTGTCTCTCTGGAGGAAGGAACCTTTCATGTAATAATACACACAAAAATTACTTAAGGATTTATTTTTAAAAAGAAAAATCAGCTCCCATCCTGATGTTAGAGTATGTTTGAGAGCCCAGTACTATGCTTTCTTGGGTTACATTCTCGAAGAGTTTATTAGAATTTACTCTTTTGCTATATGGCACCTTATTTAAAGTATTTGAAAACTCATACCAAGAAACTTGTGAAACTGGATTTTAAGTAAACCATGCTAGTTAGCAGAAACCAACCTGTCCCAGGAAGTGTTTTCTTCTCACTGAGCTTCTGCTGTAGAGCTTGATGAGAAAGCTAATTCCTTGTTCGACTTGGCTAACTGGAAAGATCATCATTTCTTGCCACTTCACTTGGCCGTTGGAGGACTTCAGAAGACGAGTCTTCTTTTTGTAGATAATGCCTTCTGTACTAAACATTCCAACTTTCACAAAGAAATCTAGCACAAAAGGGAGGGAAAAAAGTATAGCACACAAAGGGTTACTCACAAACACACCCAAAGAGAAACTGACATGATCCATATGTATGGTTCAAATTGGAACAATTTCCCAAAAGTCTGGCCAAAAAACCTGTACAACAGCTTTCTTGACTAGTCACAGAAACAGTGTGTTCAATAATACTGATTTGATTAGCACAGTATCCAAACAGCAAGTGCAAGCTAATGCTCTTGTATGTCAGGGTTAATATTGGGACAGAAATCTTCCAAAACACATAAACATGTAGTTTCAACCAAACAAAAACTAATCAAGCAAGACATCTGTGGGAACAAGCAGTGCTATTCTACTGCACAATACGTTAGTCTGAGGTTTGTAAGGAATGTTATGAATTGCCAACCCATTTTAGCAGCAATTTACCTGTTACAAATGCTTTTAGACAGGAGGCATGAGACAGCTAGTGCAACTTACTTGAAGAGAGTGGTGTAGATGAAACTGGAAGGTTTTGTGCTTCAAGAATCTGTAACTGAATCCTCCTGTTTACTGCTTGAAAACAAGTTCCTATTTGAAGTTCTGCATGGCGCACCTACAAGCAGAAGAATGTTGCCATAACATCTGGAATAAGTTGCTTATAAACTCAGGAAACACAGGAATTCTGTCATATGTTGGGCTCCCACATTTCTATCCAGGATTTCCTGGACAGAAATACAAGCATGCATTGTATACACAACCTGCAGATGCACAGTAAGTGCATCTTGCACTTGTCAGAGCTGCAGTGCATGTGCTCCACTGATGGACTGCTTATGTGCAGAGCACGTATGGCACTCATGGGCTGAAGCCAGAGATAGTGGCCAAATAAACAAGTCCTCCGTTTTCACCTGGGAAAGATTTCTCAAGGGTAATAACACACACAGAAGGAAAAACAGACATGCAGTTTGTAGCTCTACTAAACCTGGGTGTGGAAGTGAGAGACCAGGTATGCCTCACTAACACAAAAACCTTATGAGTTCTTCTCCCACACTTGTGACATTTGCAGTATGGAGATATAAGCAATGCTATCCATGGATACGAGGCCCCATCACTTAGTGTCATGAGTGTCTAAGGTGACTACATGTTGTGGACTTTCCTAAGTTATGGAAGTACTCGTGGTTTACATGCCTGTGCATCAGCCCACATACACCTCCCCACAGACACTCTAAAGATACGGAGATCTCCAGTTGAATTTTTGCTAGTGGCAAAGTTGCTTTGAAGCATCTTCATTACTGTACATTACATTAATGTACTCTGAACATTATAAGAACAGCAGGAGGACAGTGGAGATCCATCTTTCCTGGCATCCTCCACTTAAAAGGACTTGCTAATCCTGATTCCCTTCAAGTTTTAATGCACTTCAGTGCAGCAAATTGCACCAAGCAAGAGAGTAATAGGTCTGAATAAGAGAAGTGAGGCTCCAGTTCAAAGAGACCCAAGTTCTCTTTGCAGCTCAGCTGAAAAAATTTCTATGTAACCCTGTGAAGAAGCCACTCATATCTGAGCTTTGGCTCTCTATCGGCAAACGGCGTAGTTCGCTGCCTCACAGGACAGTACAGGGATGAATTCCAGCAGTATCTGGAGGGCTCATGCGTAAAATGGTGAGGAAAGCCAACACAGAGAGAAAAACTATGAGATGATTCAAGAATTTATGAAGCAGCTTCTAAAACAGCTTCCCTTTTTGTTTAATTTTACTGCTTTTGAAGCAATAGAACTAAACTTAGAATTCAGAACTAAAACATGTCAAGTGTTAGCTTATGTTTGAAATCAAGAGTATCACTCATATTTCTCAGACATACTTAGATAAAATTTGCTTTTGAATTGCTAGTTCAAGTTTAATTTGTTGAAAATACAACTGTCTAGACACAATCTGTAAAAGAAACAAACAAAGTGAGGGCTGGGGGAAGGAAATCCCACTGTGCAAACCACCTGCTTCTTATTACACTAATGGAAATGAATTGTCTGAATTATTGCTTCACAGCACGCAGTCTGAACATTAAATATATACCAATCTCTGCAGTCTCAAGCCACTGAAGCTTTTAGCACTTTTCTTCCATAACATATGCATATTCCATTTGGTATGAGCTCTTGCTGTGAGTCCTAAGGATCTTCTGATACTTTCTGGTTGGAAATGGGCAATTACCCAGTGTCCCTTGCTAAACATTTCTCCAGAATGTCCCTCCCTAAAGCTGTGGGCTATGGTGTGGAAGAACTTGCTCTAGTTCTTTTCCCAGAAACAGCTGCAGTTTATGACCAGAACAGCTATGTGCAGAATTGAAAAGTCTGCATTTTTCCTCATCAAAATGCTGTTCCCAAGAAAGTGGCAAAAAAAGCAGCAGAAGAAAAGAAACCCCCCCAAAATACCTCTGTTTAACACTGAATTAGTCCTGAATGATTTTACTTCCATTTCTAGCAACTATTTCTGGGTAATATAACAACATTTTCAGTATTGGCACTTACAGGTGCTTTGGAAGGAGGAGATACATCTAGCCAATGACTTGACTCTTCTGAGCTGAGCTCCCGCAGTGCCAAGGAGCATTCTCCAATAGTTTTTTTCCTGGGAGTCTGTGTCTGGATTTTAAATACCAATCTGACAGCCTGCAGGCTTTGCAGTTTAATAGCAAATACAAAAGTTTCCATAAATTCAATGTCCTAGAAAGAAAAAAAGAGAGGGGTAACACCACCATTGTAAGGGAGTTGCACCAAGCCTGAAACCTAGAAACCTAGGCATTCTGGTGCTATAGCTACTGCTCCCAGTTACCCTTGGCTGCCATGGAAAAGTGTGCTTTTACAATGGTAAGCCCCCATGGAATCACCACCTGCCACATCCTGGCAGGGACAAAGCTCTGGATTTTCACTACTGTAACAAGCTGAGGCCATCTCTTCTTTACAACAGCATACACACATCATCATAGCAAATTCTCCCTTTTGCTGCACTGTCTCCTGATAATTTTCTTTTCTTGTATCTTTCACATTATAGGAGGCTTATGTTGCTTTATCTTTCACCCCCTCAAAAACACCCTCTTACTGCCATCATCAGGAATCTGTTCCCACGAGACCAGTTCTTACTTTCTGTAGAGAGGATGCATGAACTTTGACTCCTGCTCTAATGAGAGGCAGTACATCATCTACCTTCCCTGGGGTGAATGTGTACCACATGATGCCCAGTCTTCCTCCAGTGCCCCACCACTGAGCTGCCAAGGCCAGCAGCTCATGTTTCAGTCTGCTATGAGCCTTTCTGTCCTGCAGACTTGGGAGAGAAGGAAAGCAACAGTACAGTGCAAGGGGGAGGAAGTGGAACAAGGCTCGGAACAGGATTTTAAGAAGACAGAGGTGTGGGAGGGATGGGGTCAGAGAGGCAAGGTAGTGTGAGGAAGCAACCTGAACCTAGGCAACTACCACAGCAAACATGGCATAGGAGGGAATGTTTGGTCCGTTTAAAAAAATCTATTCACATTTCACTTTTCTTTTGGGGTGGAAACAGATTTGCCAGTGTTTTCACTGCCTCTACTTACACTGCAACCTTCCTTGGCAGAAGATCTGAAATGTACTGGTTTGGGCAGTGTGAGAATTCCCTTGACACAGATACGAGGATTTTCCCCACAGCTAGAAGGCCAGCTCAGGTCTTTGCACTGCAACATTGAACACAGTCAGTTTAGATAATGTATGACTCTGGCCTTCAGTTAATAATTCTTGTAATATTGAATATAAATCAGAGGCAGTATTATGATTGCACCACTTCAGATAATTAAAGAATTAATTTTCACAAGCAGAGAGTAAAATGTTAGTCAGTAGATTTTAATGATTTTGCTATGTAGCAGTTTGACAACAGATAAATAACAACATCCCTTAGCACAGTATTTATCACTTGATGTAGTTATGAGGTTTCTGACTACTAAAAGTTTCGTTACCTAAAAATTATTCACAGTTCCTTAAGTGTATAAAACAGTCAGTGTAACAGTATCACATCAGCTATCAGAAAAGACACATGAATCTACATGTCCTCAAAGTGCTATTATGGTTTTGCCCTGGGGGAATTGTTAGTGTCATTTAAATACTGTCTCCAAAGTAGGTCCAATTTTTTGCCTTCAAATTTCCACAGAGCACCAGACTATGACCAGATCAGCTTTCTTAACCATGCCGAATAGGTACTCAGTCCACAATCAGAATACACAGATAGTAACATAAGAAGTGATATACTAATTTTTACTACTCACTACAGCAGAACACAGGTTGACACAGTACCTCCTCCACTGGAGGAAGATACTTTGAAAAAAGCCCAGTATTACATTTGACTGAACTTTGTTTACATTAATACTTAGATGCAATTTTCTTTTTCTCCTAAAAGTATTCTTTAAAATAACAGACAGTCAAATTGAATGAGAATTAACACTAAGTACAGTAAAACAGCCATGAGTGAATAATAATCAAGTTACTATTATATTTGCTTACATGTAAAACTGTAATCCAAATCTGTTCTACGGAAGAAACATAACACAACTTCACATTCAGTCTTCCAAAGTCTCGTTCATCACCTGATAATGTAATAGTATCTATGGAAGAAAGCCAGTTAGAGTTTTTAGAAGTAATACAGTATCTTAGAAGTTCCTCTCAAGAAAAATTGAACTCATTAGCAAGTGGACTGCCTATCTTTGAAAACTTCTCTCAAAGTAAGCTTGAAATATCTTAACATTTACATTTTAAGGACAAAATATCCCAGGACAAAATAGCCTGACCTTCCACAGAGCTAAAAGTCTTCATGTTTGCCTCGGTTATCTCTGCTGAATTTAGTAACTTCTGTTATTAAATTCAAACAAACAGCTTTTAGAACGGGGGGGGGAAAAAATGCATGTGCCTGAGACACCCAGAACACATCTATAACCTATCAGTTCCCTAAATTACTTGCAATATTAAGTTTAAAAAAAAGCCTGCTTTTTATCTTTCTCAAATTTTAATTCCAGCCTAGTAAACATTTTACTTTTACACTTTTCTCCAAGTCAGAAGAGCCATTTACTATCTAGTGTTTCTCTGCCATGACTGAAACTAGGTCACTGTCCTTCAGTCTTCTTTTTCAGGAGACTGGATGAAATTCTGACTTCCAGCAGGGTGATTTTAGAGGGTTGATTTTGCAGTATCTCCACCTCTTCAGAATTCTTTCATAAATAAGGATGCTAGGTTTGCATGCAATACAGTTGTCTAATTCTCAGCGCAATACGGCTATTGGATTCCAGGCATTTCCCGCAGTGAAGGAGTGGAGCTGTGACCAAGGTGATGTATCCTATCCCAACAGAACATCTGTAATTCCTTTGTTCACTGGGGTAGTAAATCCAGGGATGAATTTTTAAAAACCATGAGAACCTCTCAAAAGCTCATTTACTCAATCTGCTGACAACAGAAAGGTTAAAGTCCAAAACTCTTAATTTCAAATTGCAAAGTAACCTTCAAACTGACTTGATAATCAGATTCCTC
This sequence comes from Indicator indicator, assembly GCF_027791375.1. Lineage (NCBI taxonomy): Eukaryota > Metazoa > Chordata > Aves > Piciformes > Indicatoridae > Indicator > Indicator indicator. Next base: position 18,388,351 of record NC_072013.1, read on the forward strand.
TTTAAAAAAAAATATTTATAAACAATCAACAGTAGAGAGAGCTTCATGTTTCAAATGCAAATACTTCATTACACAGAAAACAAAACATTACCCAGACTCCTGTTACTGCCTTGTGAATCCTTCCTGGAAGAGGTACTGCTAGGTACACTGGAGAATGAATCGTATCTCTAGGAGCAAGAAAAAGAAAAGCCACTTCATTCAGAGCAACAGATGCAAAAAGTCTGAGAGATTCTATCATTAGACAAGACATGATGAAAACAAAACAACAGTCACTTTCAAAGAATTGTCTCATTCCCTAGTAACCTCTTGATCCAGCAGCATGGAATTACTACTTTGATGCAAAAAGCTAATAGAGGACATGTATGACCAGCACAGACTTTTTTGTCTCACTGAAACATATATGCAACTTTATCTTCAAACCCCCCCCCCAAAAAAAAAGCAGTGAGTTTTTTTGTGTCAGTTGAAACTTCCAGTGTTTCACATTTCAACTATTGGGAGAAATCACAAGATGACTAACCACAACCTCTTGTCTGTCTTATAATGCCTAACAGGCTGTTCAGGTTTCTCAACAGCCCCATTGGGTCAGAAAAGCAGTGTTCAGAGGAGACATCAAGGAAAAGCCTCTTGGTATTGGTCAAGATGTTGAACTTTTCCCCCTAGTCCTTTCAGTGAGTAGTACAATGCCTTCACTGTTGACTTTGACAACACAATGGACAGGAACATATACACCAAGGAAGCTTAGTTTTCAGTACAACCTAAGTTACATGGGGAACTCACCTTCATGAATCGATGAGGTGGGCTTCTGAGATCAAACATTGAACGACTTACATCAAATGATCCAGGCAAAGCACTAGGTCTTAAATCACTAACTAAAAAGACAAAGAGAAGAATGCAGATCATGTAAGCACCATTGCTAGAAAAAAAAAAACATTAATAAGCTTAAAAAAAAAAAAAAGTAGTCCTTTGGTAGAATTGAAACCTATCTAAATAACATCTAAAGAAGGATGTAATTCTGGGGGCCATGTCTAAGCATGTGGAGGAAAAGAAGATTATCAGGAATATTCAGCATAGATTCAAGAAGGGGAAATCATGCTTGACCAATCTGATAGCTTTCTATGATGGTGTCATCAGATGGGTAGATGGGGGGAAAGCAGTGGATGTTGTCTGCCTCCACTTCTGCAGGGCATGTCACTGTCTCTTGTAACACCCTGATAGGTAAGCTTAGGAAGTGTGGGTTAGATGAGTGGGCAGTGAGCTGGATTGAGAACTGGTTGAATGAGAGTGCAGAGGGTAGTGAACAACAGTGTAATGTCTACTTGGAGGCCTGTGGCTAGTGGTGTTTCCCAGGGGCCGGTATTGGGTTTGGTCTTGCTCAACATACTCATCAACAACCTGGATGAAGGAACAGAGTGTGCTCTCAGTAAGTTTGTTGATGATACAAAACTGGAAGAGGTAGCTGACACACCAGAACGCCATGCTGCAATTCAGTGAGACCTGAATAGGCTGGAAAGTTTGACAGAGGTTAACCTCATGAAGTTCAGTAAGGGCAAATGTAGAGTTCTCTGCCTGGGGAGGAATAACACCATGCATCAGTACAGGTTGACATGCTGGAAAGGAGCTCTATGGAGAAGGACCTGGGAGTGTTGGTGGACAAGTTCACCACGAGCCAACAACGTGCCCCCATGGCCAAGACAGTCAACATTATTCTGTGGTGCATTATGAAGAATGTACCAGCAGGTCCTCTCCCTCTACTCTGCCCTGGTGAGGTTGCACCTGAAGTATTGTGTCCAGTTCTGGGCTACCTAAGAAGGACAGGAAACTACTGGATAGAGTCCAACAGAGGGCCACAAAGATGATTAGTGAATTGGAGCATCTCTCTTATGAGGAGAAGCTGAGAGACCTGGGGCTTTTTCACCTGGAAAAGAGAAGACTGAGATGGGATCTCAGAAATGTATAGAAATATCTGAAGTTTGGAGGTGAGGAGGATTGGGCTAGGCTCTTCTCAGTGGTGGCCAGTGACAGGACAAGGGGAACACGTACAAACTAGAACACAAGAGGTTTCACTCAAACTTAAGGAGAAACTTCCTTTACTTAGAGGGCGGTAAGAACACTGGAACAGGCTGTCCAGAGAGCTGGTGGAGTCTCCATCTCCGGAGACTTTCAAATCAATATCTTAATTCCATTCTTTGAAATGGTTCAAATTACTTAGACACACTGGGAATGGAAAGCCCTGCCTCTAAGTTATTTCCTCTAGAAGTTTTTTTTTAGCAGATGCTTTAGCAAAACACAAAACTTTGTCTTTAAATTGGGTTAGCCAGAACTGGGGCTTAACCCAGTCTCCTTTTCAAATTTCTCCACAGTAAAGATCCCAGTGGCAAACACATGCTGCCTTTTATACTTATCTCACTGGCTTTACTAATTTCAGTGTCAAGTTACTATACTCTGTACCCTTGCTAGATCTCAGACATTATTTTCTAGAAGGGCAGTTTCCTCAGCAGTTGAAGGTGGTTAAGTAAATCATATCAGTTTTCTTTTGACCTTGAGGCAATACAGAGCTAAAACACATTGTCTATGTGTGTTAGGCAGCAACAGTAGAAAATAAGAGCAGAACTAATGCCGCTGTTTCAGGAATCTCTGGTGACTCCAGTAATGTTCAGGAGGTTTTTAAAGTCTTCCAACTTCAAAATTAACCCACACTGAAATGAATGAAAGCAGACTTCTAGGACTACCTGATGCAATGAAATCATTTTTGTTGCAATGCTGTGTTACAGTATTTCAGAAGACTTCCATTTCAGTTCACAGATCACAGCTTAGTAGAATTACATCATTCATTACTAAAAATTTATTTCCCTTTTATTGCTCTCAGTTTTACCTAATTACACTTATTGTGAGATGTGTACCAAGGAAGATAAAGACAACAAAATATAAAGGAAGTTTTGATAACCCGTGGGAGGAAAATGAAAGTAACAACATAATTTAGATAAAATGTAGTGAAAGTCTGTATGTCTGCCACGAGTTCCAAATTCTCTCTTGTTCATGACAATAAAGGGCTGAGTTGTTTACTGAATCTGTTGTTGAAATTATATCACAGGAAGCCTAGAAACATCCTTTAATATAATGGGATTAAATAGGAAAGACTAGCCCATTACTTGATATGAAACTGGTCTTGGTTATAGAAATTAATTGCATATCCAGTACTCCTGACTTTCACAAACTACTGGGAAACATCCACTTGAGCCTACAGGTTACAAATCACTGAAACACTTTAAAAACTGTTTCTAGTAAACCTAGTTAAGTTTTCAAATACCATGAAGATGGTGGTAGGGAGGAGATGGTGCCTTTTTCAAAAACTTGTATTTTTAATGGAAACAAAAAAGACACTGAGAAAGTGGTCATAAAATAAATAAGAAACCGCCCCCCCCCCCCCCAAATCACTGAACATTTTAAATCATAAACATATGCTGTTTACCAATAATAGCAAGAATTTTTTGAAAATATTAATGCATTTATTTTTCATTTAGTTTGTTGGTTTGGGTGGGTTGTTTGCTTTTTTAAGATGAAGAGGAAAGACTTCACATAAAAATTCAAGAATTTCACTTCACACCTTCCAAATAAACATGTTCTGTAGCTCTAAGCCCACACACAAGAACACAAAATAGCCTTAGAGTTTTACTTAAACAGCTGTCAAAAAACTCTGGAGGACGAAGACACTTCAGAACTGTACTCTAGACACACTTAAGTGACATTTCTTGTGTTTAAGCTTACTAAGACAAACTAGTGAAGCCTTTATACTTAGCTTGAAGAAAAATGGGTAAGAGAGGGAATGAACTGAAGATGTTCAAGACAGCTTTATAAAACCCATTTGGCTCCCACTACAGGTGCTAACAAAGCTTAGCAAAACAATATGCATTAAAGACTGCTAAATTTTTAATATGTTTTGTTCTCTTAAGGAAAAATAATGGAGTAGTCTTTTAATGTAATCTCTATGATGATTCAGATTCAGTTTTAAAACCAGACCCAGACTGAGGCATTTCCCTCAGCTGCAAAATAAGCAGGGTACCTCATTCTACATGTCTTTAAAAGAGCATGCTGTTGCCAGCTTCTGATTCAGTAGAGGTGTGTATATTTCTTTGAGTGTATGAGTGAATGTGTTTGTCTAAGCAATCACTTACAGCAAGTTAACACTTAGTCATCTCCTTTAAACAGCATTCATTACAGGATACAAATACCAATTTTTTATCTAGGTAGTCAAACACCTTCTATCTAACTTTTATTATCTCACAGCCCTCCCCTGTTCTTCAACACATGCAATGTGTGAGGACATTTTGGCACTTTCAAAAGCAAACTGCAAAAAAGCTGGCATATAGCATCACTTCCTATTTTGCACCTGTTGTTATCTCCTCCTGAATGATTTTTGGTGCTTATTTCCCTCTCCCTATACACTCCTCAGGTATTCTTTTTCTGTCTCACTCACTCTTATTCCTGGTAGCTGGAATCTCCAGTAGTGCATGCTGTTTTGAGCATCTCCCCTATGATGAGAGACTGAGATCCCTGGGGCTGTTTAGTCTTGAGAAGAAAAGACTGAGAGGCGATCTGATAAATGTCTATAAATATATGAGGAGTGGGTGTCAAGTGAAGGGGGCCAGGCTCTTTGGTGGTACACAGTAATAAGACAAGGAACAATGGATACAAACTCCCACATAGAAGGTTTCACCTCAACATGAGGAGAAACTTCTTTTAGTGAGGATGACGGAGCACTGGAACAGTGGTCTCTCTTGTGGAGTCTCCTTCTCTGGACACATTGAAAACCCACCTGGATGTATTCCTGTGTGGACTATCCTAGGTGATACTGCTTTGGCAGGGGGGTCAGACTCAATGATCTCTAGAGGTTCCTTCCAATTTCATACATTCTGTGATTCTGTCAATCATGGGCAGCTACACTAGCTAGTTTTGCTAACTTGTCAACCTTGATGCAATGCATGCAAGCCGCCTTAAAGCCCTCAAAACACAGAAAGTAACAGCACAGATGGAAATGGATCAGAGCTAGCTCCACAGATTGATTCACCAACGAAGAAGCGTCTGTAGCATATAAAGCAGTTTGAGAACTGCTATAATCAAACACGTCTTGTCTTTTTAATCATAGCTATAGATCTTGGGAAAGGAAGAGAGACACAGAAGTCAGTGTGTGGTCCTCCTCACCTGATCCATATAATTTCCTGTGGTCTGATTTTGCTTGGAAGCGCCTAGTCAGATCCGGCGAAACGCGGTGCTCCAGATAGAAGGGGTTGTACACGTCATAGTGGGGCCACTGGTACATGCTGTGCAGTTCTGCTTTCCGGTCACCGCATGAGGCTCTGGCAGATTCTGTGGAGCACAAGGAAACATCAAATGCAAGTGTTCCAGACATAACATATACTGGTGGCTTCCTAGGCATTCAGAGTGCCTTCAGGGCGAAGGACAAAATATTTCAACAGTATCTGCTTTGGGAAAAGAAAAAAAAATAAGAAAAAGAGAAAGAAAAAGAAAACACACATTATGCATTATGTCGGATTTCCAGTGTACTAGCAAACACTGGAATTAAAATGGCCATAAAAATCTATGCATAGCCTGTCTTGGAGTTCCACAGTAAATTGCCTAACTAGTTGAAATACAGAAGGCTTCAAAGACAGACAGCAAGACAGAAATGAAGAGGAAAAGTAGGGCCATATGTACAGAACATCTCTGACATTTGGCTGCCTAAGCCCCAGACATTCCCACTTGGCTAATGGGCCCAAGACCTTCAGGAGGGTCTTGTATGGAAAGATAATGCAACTTGTGACTGCAGTCTCATTGTCATCCAGTTTCCATAAGAAGCCTGTCAATGGTAAAATCACTGGTCCAGAATGACTTGAACTGTTGGCTGAGGCTCAAGTAGACAGATCTAAGAATACTTGAATTCCAGCCCTTTACTCAGCCCATTACAGCACAGCTGTCCTATTTTATTTATAATATTTTCAGGAAAAAAAAAAAAACATGTATGTCTTGGTCAGCAGAACAGTAAAGAGCCCTGCTGTAGTGCTTCATTTTGGCTGTTTGGAGTGAAAATAAGCCATATAGAACAGTACAGTAGAGAATAGGGATGGGGTGACCTGGATTCTGCCAAGCTGTGACATTTGCTTGCTTTACCTCCCTGGACTTCAACCTATCTGTTACGAAGCTCTTTACCTCATTATGAAGTGTTTTCAATTCTGCAAGTGTGTTGCACCATAAGAGGCAAACTATTATTGATATAAAATCTTTTCCTCCAGGTGTTGGTAGAGTAAGTAAAAAAGAATAACTAAACCAGTGAGCTGAAACATAAGAGATGATTATACAAGAATTCAAGTATAATGGGCTTGAGGATGAATGCTAGAAGTGAGGCCATATGGAATGCTCCAGAGGAGATGACAGAAAAGCCAGTGTTCCAGTCCAGGAGCATACTTCTTCTGCTAGCTTACTTCTGTGAGAGCATGAGAGACTCTTCAGTCACCACTGAAAAAAAAGGCTGCCAGAACTTAATTGCTTTCAGAAGGGATGCCAAGAGCTAACACTGAGCACGTCCTGATTCACTACAGGAAAATGATCAGATGTGTGCAGAAACTGGAGTGGCATTGAGAGCAGAACTTAGGCTTCTACAGATATTTAATAACAGTCTAAGAAGCAAATATTCTAAATAAATTTTTTAAATATACTGGTGCTTTGGCTAATGAGAAGAAGGAATGACAGCACACTTCACTGTATTTAGTAAATCTCCCTAAAACAGTAAACTTTGCATTTTTAAACACAACTCAATGAGGCTTAAAAAGCTGTACTTTAAAAAGATAAGTATTTATATTTGGAAAGAGAAATGGAAGATGTCTACTGGGCGTAAGAGCTACTTTTCAAACATTTGCTCAAGAATTTAAAATATTGGCTCAAGAGAGACAATTATGAAGAGTCAGGTGATCTTGCCAGAAGATCTACCAGCTTTATAGCCTAAGGGCCACCCTGTTCACCAGGTTCTCCAGAAATGGTGATGAACTCACAATGAAGACAAAGCACTGGTTTATAAGACACTGACTGGTAACAAAGAAAACATTCAGCTAAAGGTTGTTAGACATCTTTTCCCTGGAGAACACAAGTGCCTCAAGAGTCCTTGATGGACTTCTCTCTACAGTATCTTGAGGACGAGGTAAGACAAAGCAAGGCAGAGCCTGAACCCATACCCGGTAAGAAAGGGTTACAAGGAGCATGTCATGCATTTCCATGCCATGTCCAAGTATGGACAAGAATAGCTACTGAAGCAGCAGGCAACTGGGATGCTGAAAGACACCAGCCTCAGAGGAGGACGGCCTCACATGTTCTACATCCAGCTGTTAACTTGCCTGTCCATGCCTGGTGAGGCAGACATCACAAATAAACCCCACTAAAAAGACTGGGCACAGAATGGCCCATCTATACCAAATAGCTCTGCTAGGCCAACTAGCTTTGCTCTGGTGTCATTAATACCAGCAGGAGCAAGTGAGGTTGAAAAGGCAGCTTGGTAACAGTTGTGCAGGAGTAGAAAAGAAGCAATGGCAAGGACCTAGGGAGAAAAGAGGGAGTAAACTCACACAATGCAAAAGAGTAAAGTAGCACTGGAGCAGTTATTTTGCACACATGGTTGACTTTGTTCAGTAATTAAGGTTTCCACCCTCAGGAAAGAAATAGTCACACAGAACTAAAAGCATATCACCAACTTATCATGCCCTTAAGGCAAAGCAGCTCAAGAGAAAAGCATTCAACTCTAGGGAACAATTGTGACAAAATTTTCCCTTACCTAATTCTAGGCATCTCCTGGCAGGACCAAGAGCCTAGCAATAGTATAAGCTCTGTTACTCATGTTACTGGGCCAGGCTCCTATTCTATTTAAATGCCACAGTGCCCAAATTGCATGCACATCATGTTGGTAGTCTGAGCATGAGACTAATTGGCAGTACAGGACTGTTGTGAAGCAAAGAATCACAGTGCACTATGAATAAGTTATAGCTTTTTACCACTGAGAACTGTTACGGAAAAAGGAAGATGCGTTAGTATGTTAAAACACATAACACATTAAACATGAAAGCCAGACCACACTCCTTCTTTACTTGAATGATCTGGACCTGGGGATGTGTTAGGTTTCTCCTTGCCTCAAATAAATTCTTTACTAAAGCTTCTTTCTCCTTTAAGTGTCTTCCACTCCTCTGAGTATGAGCACTGGTGTGCAATCCTCCCTTTCAATTTTATTCATGCAATATCACAGACACTGACAGTGGAATGACATCCTTCCCAAAAGCTCTCAGAGAGAAAAGAAACAAGACCAGGCTTTTGTTTTCTAAACATTTGTTTTCAGCAGGAATACTTGATGACTTTCAAGTAAAGTTAACCAACTATTTCAGTAATTCTGTTTGTATTTTACCTTGAATTGCTCCAGCATGCGAGATACTAGGAAGGTTCTTCGGCTGTACATAAGACAATTTGAATGGAGGGACCACAAATGGTACCTCCTGACCATCCAGGGGCAGTTTAGAAAGCAGATAATCCTCTGAACAGCCAACCTGACACTTCACTGACACAGAAGACAACGGAGGCTTCTCTACAATAGCTGGCTTGCTTGAGGCTGCTGCTTCGGATTTCTGCGCCATGGAAAACGCTAAAAATAAAGAGCAAGAAAACCAGACAGTCCACACATGCATTAAGTTTTGAACAATACTATGAACAGATCTCTTTTTTTTATTAGGATCTGTGCTTGATATATTACTTAGCAGCTGCTTGTATTCAGTCTTACCAGCATTCAGGATTAGCACCTGGAAAATATATTAATCCTCATGACACCTGTAGTGATCCAAACTCTTCGTTGCCCAAGCTTCTATATTTATAGCTACCTTGCTCTTAAGTTCATTTTTACAAGAGGTATACTTGTACCATAGGAGAGATCTTCAAACAACTAAGACACCAAAGAAAATCTTAACAGTAAATCCACAGGAGTTAAAAAAAAAATAATTGTTCACTCCTGAATGTCTGAAAAAAACCCAAGACCTTTACACAACTTTAGGTAAGAAAGTTGGGTGTTTTGGACAATATTCTAGGCTTCAGAGCAGACTTCAGACAAGTGTTATTTTTCTGTTCTAATTCATAACACTAACAAGCCTGTGTTCAATCTCCAAGTGGAGGTATGGAAGGAATTTTCAATGCTGTAAAAATTGAAGTTTATCAGGGGCGACACAGTTATTTTATTAATAGGAAATCTCATCATTACTGAAGTCAGAACAGCAGAATCCTTAGTTAATGTCAGCATGCCAGAACTCACGATCATTCTTCTCTTTTTCCACGCAGAAACACAATTTACAGCAGTTTTTTATACATTCTGTTGCCATTGTTTTCAGTGCTGCAGTTTAGAGGAGACCACAATGAACGATCCAGTGTGGCTATCAAACCTGAAAAACACAGTAAAACAAACTGTACTACATGGGAAGAACTGGAATCAAAATGCATATTATCCGTTAGTTAATACACAGTCCCAGGGTCAATGAGAAAGTTCTTCCAGTCATAAAAGGATGAGAACCATTGGATTTCTTTCACTAAGACAAATTATTTTTTCTATGAAAGCATACAGAAAGAGAGAGTAATTCTAATGTATGGCTTCCATGTACTTTCAGTGACCCACTCAGACAGGTCCCTGTCTTTCAGGAACACTAAAATTCTCCTCATATTTGTGTGCCACTGGGCATTGCAGTTTACTCAGCTTTACAGCTGTTTTGAAGTGGCCTTGTCAAGTCATTTACAAAACGTGTTTTCCATCCATTTCCCTGCTTCATGCCTCTCCTATCCTCTTTCACTCCTGTACTATTTTCATATACATCCATATGAGTTTACATTTTTCACTCAAAATACTCCATACTTTAAATTTGAAAACACTCTTCATGAATGATGCCAAAATAGCCATCTTTGAGGAAATACTACTTTCTCATAATTGTATACACATGAAACTGAAGACCTGTTTTATTATATAATTGTCTACTATTCATACAGAAATAGAGAGCACTGACTTCCAGCAAAATAAGAGGCATGTAATCTACTGAAGAATGAGAACAAGTCTTTAACAGCTGGTTAACATTAGAGGAACTTTAAGACAATACTAACTGGCCTCATTTAAATGTCTTTATTCATATCCTTATGTTCTCTTTTCAGAGAGACACAGACAGCTGTGTTGCCTCCTGTCCAAAACGTTAGCTAAGTCTGCTCTTTTACTTGTACCTATAGCACACAAGTTTCTTCATAGAACATACCCAAGAAATTATTCCAACTTGACAGAGCTTAGAAAACATCAAATAGAACATGAACATAAGCAGAAAGGATGAAGAAGACAAGAGAAAGAGAACATGACAGTTACACAGAAATAGTCATGTTTGCTCACTTAGCTCAATTGCAAGAAACTGATGAAGCACAGCTTGAACAGTGCCATAATTTTCTTCATATGTGTATTCAAAGTCAGCTAGGGAACTACACAAATACTGTGGAAATAACACTAATGTCCCTCAAAGCTTTCATTAAATGTCCCTCAAAATTCTGAAAAATGCCAAGTGGACATTAAGCTATGGACAGTTAATCTAACTTAGAGAACATGTGCTTTCTTGTCTTAACATTATTTATTTCCAAGGGTAGGGTGCAAGCTGATACATTAATAGCTGTATCAGTTTGCAAATACTGACCAAACACAGCGTGTACTTACTGACGTGCTCATTTGCACTCTGCAGTACCTCTGCACTGGTATTTATGTTTTAACTTATGCATTCTGCAGAGTCTCTGAGAGCTTGTGGCTTCATGAGGAAGCCTTGAATTAACTTGCTACCTTTAAAATACATGTGTGAAATAGAATGAAGGTTTATTATTACAACTAAGTAACTCTTCTAGAATTATTCTTAATCATGAGCTATGACAGAGTACTAATCAGTACGTTATTAGACCTAAGCCTAAATAAATAATTATTCTACTGCAAAAAAGACCTAAGGGAGTATTTTTTTCCATACAGTTTCTCTGAATATTCTTTGTCACTAAGTGACATTAATTATTTCCATTAGTTTTATACTGCTCTTTATTTGACCAAAATGAACAAAATGCAAGTGACCTGAATACAAAAACCTTAGAAGTAGCCTGAATACTGGTACATGTTATTCTGAAAAACAGAATGCTGCTGAATAGATTGCAGTGTAGTCTCTAAACAGACAGGGCATGGGTGCAATATCCTGCTTTAAGAGGGACACCATTACTCTGCACAGAATCTATCACTCAGTACTTGCCCTGATGTCAAAATTGCCCATGAGTGTTAGTACGAGATCCACATCACAGATCTTCAGAGATGATGCCACTGACTCCAAAACCTGCCCTGATGCTCCCCATCATTACAGAATCACAGATTCACAGATTGCATAGGGCTGGAAATGACCCTCAAAGGTCATGTTGTCCAGCTGTCCTGCAGGGTCACCTCACAAGAGGCATGGCAATTTCTCATTAAATTCTCCATGTTTCTAAGGATTAACTTTTCACAACTGCTTGTCCCTCAGAGACTCACTCATGATAGTTAATCATGCTAGAATTCAAAGTTTACCTTAAGGTTCCCTTGCAGTGATTTTCTTTCATAGCAGTACACGGCTGGAGTTAATATGCTTTACTCATTCACCATGTTTAAACTGGGCTGAAACAGCTGCTTCATTTGCTCTAAGCTTTGCAACAATGATATCTAAGCCTCAGTAGCAGTTTGCACAGGCAAAAGTCTTTTATCTTGAAATGAACAGATTGAATTTGTTCGCTGCTGTTGGTGAAATAACCAAAATGTTAGTCCCTGCCCTGCTTGAAGTGAAAAAATTCAGTTTTCTGCACCAGAGAAAATGCAGTTCATGGTAGTAATTTCTTTCCTCAAAATTGTTTAGCTGGAACCATTTTTGGGAGCAAATTAACAAATATAAATCATCTGTCACAAGCAGTTGCCTTTCTGTCATGGAGTTGAGTGTCTTACCCAGAAGAAAGGGCTACATATGGGTACTGAGGATCTAACAGTAATGCAATTCATTAAAAAAAGACATTTTCCACAGTAAGATGAAGTAATCTTTGACCATTATCTTTTTTCCCCATTTATCAATATGCAAACACTCATACCCTTTTTTTGTTGTTGTTAATCTGAAGACAAATATAAAGCAATTCATCACTCCCTACTGCACAGAAGAGAGAACACTACTTACAGATTACAGTTTTGTGGGCAAGGTAGTAGTACCAGTAGCCAATGTCAAAGTACATAGACATATAGCTTAGATTTTCCAATTCAGTTTCATCTTAAATAGAGTATTTTGAAAAGGAAGTTCCAGGAGTAAGAGACTAGAACACCATTTACACTTTTTTTGTAAGCTTACAAATGTAACAGCTTCAGTGACAAAATTTGTGCTTGTGTTCCTAGATTTATACCACAACCACATCACAAAAAAATGACAGCTGAAGGATAGATCAGATACAGTGCTACCTCATTCTGCCTACAGCACATTGCTCAGTTCATGAGATCACAGCATGGACAGTCTCAGTTACTTTTTAAAGTTTTGGTTCATTTCATTAAGCTAGAGAGACACATTTTTGTTTGTTTTAGTTGAGAAGACCAACCTTGGCAATAAATTAGGTGGCTTGTTTCCCCATTCTTTTATATTCTCATACCTGTATTTCCCAAGTTGCCTGTGGTTAGTTATACAACTTCCACTGCATGCAAGTTTAGTCTTAACCACACGGGACAGAGAAAAAATTAGCAGGTTTTGTTGTATATTTTATTAACTCAAAATAAACAAAAATCCTGTAGAAAATTAAACAAGTATTTCATGATCTTGACAGAGGCTGACTTTTTATCAAAGGTTAAACTCCTCCCACATGCCAGAACCTTTAGCTAGTGTCAGCTACCTAAAAATCCTCAGCATATCACTTAATAGTTGTTAAAAGGTTATACTAACATATATTTGTCTGGCAATAAATTTACCAAATGAACCTGAACCACAGAGACATTTGTTCAGTGCACCACCAAATTAAAAAAATGTACTGACTTCCCAGCAATGCCATCCATCCAAACAAGAAGTTAGGACTCCTTGATCCTATCTCTAAGTTTTGGAGTCCGTTTTGGTAGGCAATATGCAAACAGCAAAAACATCCTCCATTTTGGAGGCAATAGATTGAGAAAACTATCCCTGATTTTCAGACAAAACACTGAGACAGAAAAGTCAAATGATTTGCAGCAGAAGAGGGAACCGAACCCAGCTCTTCTCACTTGGTCTCAAATTCCCTTTCTTTCTTGTTTTTTTAGCACCGATTTCAGTAAGCTTTTTAATTTCTCTCTTCCCACTATCAAGCCAAAATAAGATAATCAAATGTAACTTAGCAAACCTTCCACACTAAAGCAGAAGGAGAGCCAAGGTTATTAGAACATCCTGGAAACAACAAAACTTAAAACCCAACCACACACATACAGAGAGCCTAGAGAATCACAATCACTACTATTTTAACGAGTTTAGATGGAGAACATAAATCATCTTAATGATTTCCAGACTTCTCCAATAGAAATTCTGAATGAGCTAAAATCAGATAAACAGAGTATCAAAGACTTCAGTTCCAGATGCCTCCAGAATGATTGCAAGACAGAGATGTTTGGAGAAGAAAGTATTTTGAACAACTCATTAAATAAAAAGAACGTGATAGAAAACGGATGACCATAATATTAAATATGAAAAGCTGAAACCAGTCTGAAAAGAAATGTCAGAGCTTTGCTGCCTTGTGACAAAAGGGTGTGTTTTGCAACAAGTCTGTAGGCTGCCAATGTATTTTTACTGCATTTAGTCACAGGACTGCTCCGTAGGAGTTGATCAGGTAACTCACTTAAAGCTATGCAATAGACACAAAGGTGAATGAGGCAATCTCAGACTGGGAAAGCTGGATAAACCAGCAGTTTCAAATGTTATGAGATTTATTACCAGCCATAAACGTTTAAAATTCATTCTCATCTGTGTTCCAGAAAGACAGTGCAGTAAATTTTCTAGTAGTGGCAAGTCCCCACAAAACAGGAGGTGTAAAAGAAAATCTTTGGAAAAAGGGATGATGGGTTGTTATTAAGCATTTGGGACAGATCCTCAAATGACGTAAGTGTCTAGAGCTCCAGCAGCCCCACGAAGCCTCAACACTTTGCAACATCTGAGAATCTGCCCTGTGGAGAAAGTGAGCTCAAGCTCGCCAGCTCACACCTCAGCCAAACACTACATTTATGCTACCTCTGTGCCTTTCTGCCTTTCAGATCCAGGAGATGCCATCGACCCCAGTTATACAAACCCTTCAAAGACCATAACACCACCACCGCAGGTCTCCAGATGTTTAACAAAAACACAGCACAGCAAAAGCTGCTTCTGCTGCACGTCAGATGGATTCTCTTTGACAGTGCAGATGCTGCGAAAGGTTCACCTTCCACAACCAGCTGTTCTGTAGTTTTGTTTCTGGGAGAAGAGTATCTGAGAGCTGTGCATGATCTGAGCACAGCTTTTCAACTGAAGAGAAGTGGCTTGTGACCTCTGCACCTCAAAACTGGTCAACACTGGTGAAACAGCTTAAAAGATTTTGAGAAATTTGCCTCCAGGTACTTTGCTACTGTAGCACAAAGCACTGGATCACAGATGCCCAAATAATACAACAGAAAAAGAGAAGTTATGAGAAGGCTTTTGAAGGACACAACCAGAAAGGCATCGTTGTGAAAGATATCTTACAAACAGCTCAACAGAAACACAATTAAGAAATGCAAAGCCCTCCAAATGCAGCAAATAAATGAAGAAAAGTGTAATTACATATTTTAAACTTAAAAAAAAAAAAGGACAACTATGTATCATTAACCTAGTCTAGATAATGGGACTGTTGCAGAGTTTTCCTGGGTCAGAGAGCCTACTAATATTAAGCAGTTACTCAATTAAATCTGGTAACAGAAATAAATGGTAATATGTTGGGAAAAGAGTCACACTCCATGATGCAAAAAACCCACTAACTGCCCAGGCACAGGAAGCACCTTCCTGCACTGGTATATGATGGCACAACAGCCCACAGGGTAAAGCTTTATGGTTCCTCTCACTGGTCCCAGAAACAGGAAACTGAATGGCCCACTGGTCCAAGCTGGCATGGTCCTATCCTGCAAAGTTCTCTCATTGCTAAAGCAGTACCTTACTTTTGAAGACCAGAAGGCCCACTATGTACCTTTGTGCCATCCTCCTCAGTTACTGACACCACTGGATTTCAACCAGTTACTCCTGCACTGCACTGAGCAACTTAGGCAGGAAGACACTTGGGTTTTATTTCAGAAAAATATTCCAACAGCTAACCACCTTCACTGTTAATATTTCAATGCTATTTCCAGTTTGGTTATTTTCCCAGTTTTTATGTCTTTGCTATCCTAAGAGTGTTAATTATCAGTAGTATCTCTTTTCTTCATTCAGATCTTAAAAGACTAGGATCTAACGTTCTCCTGTATTTCTTTTCAGTAAGCTAAGCAGACCAAAGTGAGTCACGCAGACAAGTTTAAACCTGTAGGTTTTAGAGCATTTCAATCTGTTTTGTATAGTTCTTCTCAAAACATTATCCTGCTTCTTTAGCCAGTTTTATTCAGGCTGATACCACAACTGAATTATGCACCTCAGACTCAACAATGTCACAGGACAATCTAAGGTGAGAATATATTTCATTAATTCATACTGTTGAGGGCAAGATTGCTCTCATCTCCACAACACTGTATTGAGATCCCAAACTGCTACAGATCCACTGTTTCTACAGATCCACTGTTTCCTGTGAATCCTCCTGACTATATTCTAAGCAAGCGAAAAAGAGGGGGAGATGGGAGCCTGCAGAGAGCATCTCTACAGTCCTTCTGGTGACTATGACAACATTAAGGTAAGATATTGTTTGTCAGGCTATCCCAGAGATAATGGTTGCACAAAGTTATAATCTTTGTAACTGGCAGAATACTTCCCTGTTCTCAGTAGGGCTCTGACAACTGGACAAAAGTATGACTTATTCGGCTTTAGTTGGCTTCTCCTGAGGCAAAGAAAGCCACCTTGAAAGTAAATTCTTAGCTGAACTGTTGTCAGAGCAGTAAAAGCAGAGCTCACTGTGATTCCATGAGCTGCTTTATATGTTTTCTTGCCAAGGAGGTCTAGCTCTAACTGAGCTAGAAGCTTTTCCAGAAACAGGCACATCTTCCTACATGCAGTTGTGAGACCATGCTGTGTCTCATTGCAACTTACCCTTCCCTCTTCAGCTTCTTTGCCTAGATGAAGATGATCTAATATATGTCTCCCTCTGCACAGGCCCCAAGCTGAACCTCACAAAAAGAACATTTGTACAATCTATCTGTGGTCTTCAGCTCGGCAGCTGCTTCCTCACAGGGCTTCAGGCTGGAGGAGGCCAAATGGTCTTCAGCGCATCTGCAGATCATACAGAGTACATCAGGAGGAACTAATTGCTCATCTACTTCCCTGAAGAAAAAAAAAATAAAAAAGGGGGGAAAAAATAAAAAAAGGTGAGCAGGTGTGTGTGCTTGACCTACTGAGCCACAGGAACAACTGTCTCTGCTTTCTAGGCACCCCTCGGAGAAGGGGAACAAGCTATGGCATGAGTACACAACCCAAAGTAATCCTTGTGAAGTGGCCTCCCTGACTCTGGCTTAGCATTATAGCCTTACACCTGCAGCTCTTAAAAACTGACTTAATTCAAGCCTTCTCCAATATGCAGAAGATTAATATCATTTACAAGGGCCAAAAGAACAATTTTCATAAATCTGAGCCAATTTTTCTCATGTGAGATTTACATTTGAATTAAGAAGGAAACATAAATCTATCCATGATAAAGCCTTAAACTTGGGATTTTAATGTGCTGAATCCCCTATGCTCTGGGCTGTAAAAGTTGATACAGTGTTTCTTCCTAATGCTGCATTAGGCAAGTAACCAATTTATCCAGTTACTGAACTGACAACACTGTTCTGTGAATTGTAGATAAATTCACTGACTTGGACAAGGATGCACAATATGGTATGTATTGAGGCAGTAAACACGAAAGAATAAATCCATTATGTTGGACTGTAGATCATTTTGGACTCAGATGGAAAACAGCAAAGCAAGAGTTGAAGTCAGGACACTAGAAAACTTAAAGAGACTGAAATCTCAGTAAAAAGAATTTGGCTTTTGATGAGAACATGGAAGGAATTCAACATAAGATAAGTACTTTGCTCTAAGCAGATTAGGAAAAAAAAACACAATCACCAATGGTTACTTTATAATCTAACATAAAACTTAAGACTTTCTTTATGTATTCTGTGTCAGGTTTTAATCCAATTTTTTATCCTTCTGCATTAATGCCAGGAAGCCACAAAAATAGAACTGTCAGCATTCTCTCTATAGCCCTGATACCAAAGTGAACTGGAAACATCTGGATACATTTTTCAACAGAACAGCCAAGAAGAAGGTATTTTAGGCAAGAGCATCTGTTCTCAAGTGGAGTTCCCTAACATGGCTAAACGTGTCTAGCTTTGAAAAGATGGCCCTTGGAAACCAGCTCAATGCAACACTGAAAGACACCACTGAATGGCATCCAGGATTCCTCAGTCTCTGCCATGACCACAAAGCCACGCAAAAACCTCATGGATATACATACAATATCCAGACAGCTAATGAAAAACAGCAGCTCCTGTATATATGAAAAAGAAAAAAAAAAAAGGAAATTCAGTTTTGCATGGGAAAAATACAGGTTCATTACGATTAAAACTATATTAAGGGAGCCCTGTTGACCTACAAGAGTCAAGATGGAATACTTCTTATTTTATTTCTTCACATGCACATACACACCTACTGCTTTGTTATAGGTGAAGCAGTTTATTATCAGTTATTTGACACATAATTATAATCCTGCTTCATGACAAAATCAGAAAAACATTAAATGATGGAGTTTCCATTGAATGAGGATTAAGCATTTCTGCTCTGCACTGTCACTCTATAACCAGTTACAGCATAACGGCAAGAGGAAGGAAATATATTTTGTGTAAATAAAGGCTAAAAGACTATGACTGAAATTAAGAAAGGAAACAGGTGACTGTAGTATATCTCATACATGAAAACAGATTAAATTAATGACTCAAGAACAGGAAATGGGAACTGATCTTAATTAATTCAAATCCAAAACAGATTGTGAGTATGGCTCTGCAGGGCATTTGCCCCGAGCTCGGGAAGCTGTCTAAACATACTTTAAAACAAAAGTCCAGGAGGATCTCATCTTTATAAAGGTACAATTTATTATTTTTATATATTTATTATTTCTCACTTTAAATCCACTCACACCATGGCCCACAACCACTTTTAACAGCCTCCCAGCAGTGCCTCTCAGCCATAGTTGGCAGCTGTCCAGAGATATGAATGGTAGCCAAGCACTGCATAGCAGAAGTATTTTTAAAAAATTTTGCATAGACATTGGAGGAAACCAGCAGAGATCAGAACTGCCTCAATTTTATAGGAGCATCTGACATCTCAATTATTATTGGCCAAATGCAGCTACAACTATGGAGCACAGTGGCTCCACTGCCTTCTGAGAAGACAGAAGTCCTAACAGCCGGCATTGACAGCATAAATTTACCATTGGCTTCTTCCCCTTAGGGCAGATTTGCATAACAATAAAGTGAACAATAACTATACCATGAATGTATGAGTTTGGGTTTTTTTTATCTTGTTGGGTTTAAACCAGAACTCTTCACAAGACTTTTGACCCACGATTTCACACATTTGTGAAATCAGATCTGGAAGTTCATGTATCACTGAACTCACCAAAAGCCAGGAAGATTCAGGGAGATGTTCTGTAGTTAATCAAGGTTTCATGGAAGAAGCTTTTTTGCAATCCTGGTTACTGCTCAGCAGACAGAGGAACTTCACAGGAGACTGACATGAGAGTTTCAAATCTAGAGGCCAGTAATTTAATTTTCAAAAGTAAACTGAATAAAAACCAATCAAACTACCCAGAACTAAAAGGTTTTTCATTTTCCTTTCCTGCAAAATAAAACTGGTACCAAGAATGTTTTGTTGCTATCTAGATCAGCATTAAACAACATTTTATGAATCTCTCAGGGAACACAACTTGTTTTTGTACTAGTTCACAGCAGCACTGCTAGCTCAAGCTACTTTTAAACCTTGTTCTGACTAATCTTCTCTCTGTATGGTAGGTGCTTTCCTCATCAGAAGATACACACACAGAGTGGACTGGATGCTTGAGTAAAGAGAACCTGCCCTTAGTCTTCCTTCATCTGGCCCCTCCAGCCTCTGCCAAGGTCTGGTAAAGGGTTGGGCCATCTTCCGGCCACATGAGCCACCTGATGCAGTCCCTGCTGGCGCAGCTTTAACAAGGAGAGTGGACAGGACCACATTCACGCCCCTCAGCCTGGAGGAGGGAGAAGCTATGTGGGAGCGAGTAGAAGGGATCCTCCAAAAGCTCTGGTGATGAGGCTGTATCACAAAAGCCAAGCAGACTTCTAGCTCTCAATATTTCAGATGAAGCTGGAGTGGCACAAGCGTGCATTAATGTATGTCAAGCATGCTCTGATGATGGGGCCCAGCATGCTGTCCACTGCCTTGCCTGGTCCCAGGCAACAAGTCCACATACAGTTCTAGGCTCTGAGGCATAGGTGGCAAATGAAGTATCTTACAGGTTTTGAGACCATTGGGTCATGGTCCTTCCAGACTGCTTTGCTGGACTTCAAAGCTGGTTAAATGCCAAAGCTGCATCTCCAGAACTGCTCATCAGGCCAGATCCAAAGCTCATCACAACAGCCACACAAAACTCTCCAAACACCAAGGGTCTTCATTTGGGGCCTCATTATATGTTCTCTACAGTTTAAGTGTGGCCATTAGATCACTGAAAAACAAAGCTTCAAAACAAAATTGCCATGGTACAGTTTACAGGAAAGATAAGGATCAGATAGCTAAAGTTTTTTTTTTTTTTTTGGCACTGAATTAAGGTAAGCCTCAGCTGTACTGACAGGCTGACAAACACTAGTACGAGGCTTGAAAGAAGCGTCCACACTAATTCTGTACAGTGATGGGAGTAAGAGATATGATGCAACACAGATGAGCTCAAACCACATCCAGGATTTGGACCTCTTCCCACATTAGGCTCCTCAGTTCAGGTCTGAAAGTTCATTCCAGCCACAAAAAGCTATCAAAATAATTTTTCTTTGCATAAGCAGTATTTGCACGGCCTGCACAGCATTACTAACCAGAATGACAACATGGCTTAGCCCAAACTCTTGCCTGTCCTACCTAAGTCAAAGCCCACTTAGCCTTCTACTTTAAAAGGATGAGATCTTAGCTTCTCTGCTGACAGAGATTGGCTGCTGTCCAACTTATATTACAGAGAGAATATTTACAAGATTTAAGGTATCTTGGGAGATAGCAATTCAGAGTAAACAAAGTCATTCTTTTGTAAAAACAAACAAGAGTCCACAAAGAGGGAGCAATAGATCAGGACATAAAATTCACTAAATGAAGTAAATAGCATTTTAATCAAGTTGAATAAATGTTTCCATGAAAAGGTTCTTCTGGTATAAGCCAAAGCAGGTAGGATTCACAGAAAAGCAGAGAGCCTAAGCTAGCAAAAGCCTGTCTTCCTAGTGGAGGCTGCCCTTCCAAGAGACAGATCCTCTGGCTCTGCCTACCACACATAGGGGCTGTAACTGCCTGTCCTAAGCTTGCCTGAAGGGCTGGCTGCCACCGGACGGGCAGATCGGCTCTCCCTTGCCAACAACCATTCCTGTTGGATCTAGTAAACATGCAGCTGCACCACGAGTTGGCCCAGCTCACTGATCAGATGCAAAACTAAGCCACCAAAATAAACAAACATTTCTTTTTTTAAAAAAAAGTAATCTTCCAACTCCCCCTGTGGTTGATTGCACAAGGTGGGGTCAGAGTGTGCAGCAGGGAAAACAGGAGGCCAGAGCAGAACTGCCCTTTTCACAACCAACTCATAACCCTGGGGAGAGCATTTAGAGTAACTAACTTACATCTGAAACCAAAACACCTATGAGTACAATGAACAGAGGCTGAGTGAAAAGCAAACTAGCTGATAGGAAACACAAGTGACAGAAGAAACATGAAAAATGACTGAGCCTAATGATCAGGACAAAGAAAGAAAGACCAAAGTCTGAGCTTTTTCTCCAACATTGCAAATTAATAGCCTACACACACAACTGACTGAACAACCCTTCCACATCTACTCTTTCTATAGCATAAGAAAGAAGGCGTAATCACCTCAAGATCCATCAGCTAAGTCAAGTGCAGGGAAGGGCAGTGTAACTGATAGAACTTCTGTGGAGTCCAACATAACCTTTTGGGTGCAGAGTTCTTAGTAGGTGTGATTTTTATAAGTATTTGGAAGAATCAAGGGACACTTTGAAAATAAATATATCTTGCTTTAAATTCAATATTGTGTCACCGCATGTATTCTGCAAATATATTTTTAATATTTAACACACAGCTGGAAAAAGGACTAGAAATCAAACTTCCCCACTCCTGGACTCATGCCCTAACCACTGAGTGTATGATCACAACTCACCTAATGAATATTTCTGTACAGAAAGGAAAGCAAAACAGTTTAATAAGCAAGGAGTCAGAAACCATCAGCCCCAAACACACAGGTTTATGGCTCTAGCACTGTCTTGAGAAATGAAAGATGCAAATTCTTAACTTGGCTCTTCACATCTGGGTTACAGCTCTAGATAAAGCCGAGAAAGAATAATAAGAAAAAAACAAAACAAAACAAACATGGCAATATACTCCCAAGCACGTTTCTGAAGTGGCTGTAATCATCTACATGTAATAAAAAAAAACTTGGGCTCTCAAAGAGCAACTTGCCAAAGAGCACTTTGCATCTGATCCCTCAACAGCTTGGGCACCTAACTAACCAATGCTGTCAAAGATAAAGGCACATCAAGCAGTGGACCCCAACGCAAGTGGAGCAAGTGCCCACAGGATTGTTTAGATGTCCAAGCACTTGACAGCTATGGCCCAGAGTATGTCCCTCAAGATCTAGTTCTTCTCCTGCACAATTACAACAGCACTGACTGGAAATGTATATTGCAGGAACAGCCACATTATCGATCTTTCCGTTCTAAACTAGAGAAATGCATCACATGAGACACTGAGCACCTTTCCACATCAAAGGAAAGTTACAAGACCAGTTCAGACTGCTGTTTAATAACCACAGTGATGTAAACCACCCAGGAATCCAGCTGTATGGTATGCATTAACAAAGTACACTGTGGCTTTTGAACAGGACAGTTTGAAACTGCTTATAATCACAATTGCTGCTTTAACAGTGCTTTTGGATACAGCGGGTTATGACTTCAGTAAATAAAATGTATTTGGTGAAGCTAATTTCATTCAGTACAGAAGGGAAGCTCTGTCTACTTATATTCACAACTTCCTTCTGAGTTATCTCTAATTACCTGAAGTGTTCCTACAAAATGTGATCTATTTACATTTCATAAGAACATTTTCTTATAGAAATACCAGTTTGAGACTGGTTTAAGTACAATTTCATCTCCAATCTAATTTACATGAATATTTAATTCTGTAGTAATTCGATACAGTTACTGTTTTTCTAACTGTCTCCATTTCTTGAGGTCTGTCACTTGATATAGTCCAGTCCCAAGCGAAATCTTGGAAGCACACTGTCAAATTAACACTCATACAGCTGCAGGCAAACCAGTCCCAGGCATGGAAAAGTCTTCACTCCAAACCCCCTACAGATACCATAGTGTGGTGATAAGGCACTACAGATGTGCAGCATCCCCTGTAACACAAGCTGCTCAGTAACCCTGTCCTTTGCAGTGTTCTGCAAGCTGAATCAGTCTGTCCAGTTTTAGCTTACTTAGAGAAAACATGTAGATCAATACACTGACATTAGTAAAGAACCATAAAAATGTGCTGTCCCATTCAATCTACTTGTCAGTGAGTTTCAGGCGAAATACATTAGCGATTTTTAAAAAGTACTTAGTACTTGTTTATTGGGAGCCTTACATGCACAGTGTGAAAATACTAATTTACAAGGTGCAAAGGTACCACTGTATATTCACCTTTAAACTCTCTGAGTTTCAATACACAAGGCAGTTACGTTTACATTCAACCACATCAGCGATTCAGTAAGCCAGCCCAACAAAAAACAGCCTCCTCGGATAGCTTTGTTCCTGTTGACTCTCATGCATGGCCTATGTTGCTGTGCTGAGATGTGCCACGAGTTAGAGAGGCTGCCGCAGAGCGGCAATCGCACAGCTCCGCTGAACAGAAATCCTAACTTTACACCTCTGGCTAAGCAAGGACTGCAAATTAGCGCCGCGGTGCTCCGAGATGGGCCCGCTCGCAGGGACCACCCGGGCTACCTCGAGGCGGTTCGCGCGGCTCCGCACTCCTCCGCCGGCCGCCAGCGCCGCCAGCTCCCCTGACTCAGCCCGGCCCGGCGCTCGGCTTCCTCGGCGGCCTCTGCCCGCACCTGCCATCCCACCGCTGCCTGCGCCGCGCTCCGCCGGCCCCTTCTCCTCAGAGACCGGCAGCGGGCAGCGACGCCGCTACCACCAGAGCGCGGGATCCAGCCTTCGCTCCCCGCTCCCGCTCGCCCCGGCCCAGCTGCCCCGACCGGGTACCTGCTGCGAGGACAGCCCCGTCGCACGCTCGCGGCTTACACCGGCCGTCTCCTACCGCAGCTCTTGCGGGACTGCCCTGCCCTGGGGCCGCGCCCTGCCTCTTCTCCCGCCCGGCGACTGCCAGCCTCCGCCTGCCCTTCCCACCTAGGTACTACCGGGCTCGCCGCCCGCACGGCGCTTCAGGTGTGCTCCCACTGCGCTTACTCACCTGTCCCTATCGCGGGGACGGAGCTGACTTGGAGCTCACCCACTTCACCAGAGCTAGTCACAGGAGTAGATTTATCTCCAAATAGCTGCCAGTAACTTCTTGTTGCTCGCTGGACCGTTACACCGGCAAAGTCAGTGCCAAAGCTGCCCCTCGCTTTGCCAGGAGCAAAACTAGGCCTACCTGTTAGAAAGGCGCAATGTTCTTAGTAAATGGCATGTCCAGCTGCAATATGGATCTTTGTCAAGTTAGGCTTTACAAAGACACGTGAGAGAAAACCTCTGCCACAGTGTGCGTAGTTTGTCAGATAATTTACAGATTGCACACAGTGGATTGGCTCAGAAATTTCAGCAGGAAATTGTTTCAGAAATTTCCTTGCAGGAAGTGAAAGTTTTGTGAGACTCAAAGTGGTCTCTCCTCTCCCTCTCCAATACTCTCCTATCCCTGTCCCTCTCCTCAATTCTAGTTTCTGATAAAGAATGAAAAGTGCTATAATACCCCAGGAGGCAAGTATTAGCGAGAAGCGGGGCTGTATTAGTAGGAGAAAGGGAGTATTTCCTCAAGGAAATGCTTTTTACGCAGCATTAAAATTTCCGGTCAGTGGCCCAAATAACTCTTGAACTGCAGCCTTTGGTAGATTCCCTATCCACCAAGATTGTAGTTTTAATATGATAATTTAGAAAAAAATGAAATAAATTTAATAGCACCATGGACCTGCTCCTAACCAAGAATTTCATGCCTGTCATCATGCAGTGTAACACAACTACTTTGAGCTCCAGAGCCACCATAAAAGGAGACCCTTTGCCAAAAACAGATTCATATTTGAACTACCAAAGCATTTCTGTTCATCTCTGTGCAGAGCCAGTTGCATAGCACTGGAGTATCACATTGCAGAGTGGTTCTGGTTCCTATTAACCGAGCTCATGAAATTATGCATGGACACTATTTTAAAGAAAGACCAGTAACGTGGTATGCTTCCAAAGTTAATCTGAGTCCTACTGAGGTGCACATTAAGCATACAGGTCAAGGCATCTCAACTAATTTACACTATCAAACAGCTTTAGTTTCATTGTTCATAGAAGCGCGTTGTTTAACTACTGATAAGAGCCCTGTATGCAGATTGCTGCTATCAGGTTACATCAGTGCTTTCATGCCCAAAGGTTTTTCAAGCTCTTCAGTGATTTCCACTCCTGCCTGAGCAGCTCTCCAGCTGCCAGTCATCAGCAGGGTAGCAGCCAGCCTTCAGCTGTGCATGGTAAGGGATGTGGCTAACTTGATTTTGTGTGGAGGGGGAGAACATTACTGTGCTGTGATTTTTGTAGCTGGTTTGGGAAACAAGCCTCCACCCTCCCTTAGAACATTTTTGTCACAAACAAACCAAATCTGAGGATCAGATCAGCAGTGATCCTCAGTTCTTTGCTGCCTAGACGTGTTACCTGCAAATGCTTCCTTCCCTACTAGCCTCCTGCTGGCAGCATACAGTAATCTTTGCTCTCCTCTGCCACTTGCCAGTCTTTTTGTGACTAAACCTTGCTTGAGAAACACAATGAGCTTCTCATGCCTCACTGATGCCTGCTCTCAGCCTTTCCTTGTCCATCCCAGATTATCATTGCAACCACTCATTCTCACTAGTTCCTGGTGCTCTGCAACTGCTCTTGCCTCTTAATGCTGCTTTCACCCAGAGCACCCCTGGTACTAAGACCAAACTAATAAACTGGGCTGATTTTGGCTGGCTGTGCCAAACCACAGCACTCTCAGGTCCAGAAACACGGGGCTGAGACACTTGAGCCAACAGAGGAGAATTTATTAGTCTGGGCTAAGCTTCACCTCTCATATCCTCCAGTGAGGCCTGCCTCATCTGTTTTGAACATCTGCACAGTACACTTTTTCACTTGTTGCTGAGGCTGTTTATGCTATTGGATTACGACTTCCCAGTGTTCTCGGTGAAAGAGGAGTAGCCAGAAGAAAAGACTGTAGAAAGTAGCTATGAGCAGGAGTGTATATTATCGTCTTTAGAAAGGAGACCTGAAACAATAAAACCCCAATATGTAAATACTGACACAAATGGTCTTGTGTAATTCTTTATAGCAGCAAAAGCTTTCAGACTTTTCCTTACCTCATGCAAATAATCCAGTTTTAAGTAGGAATGCTGATGAAAGCTGTAGCTTTGCATAAATCAAGCCTGAATTCTCTCTTGCAATCCTTTGTATCAGAAACCTGATCCCACCACTTGTGCACACTACTGAATCATGCCAACTTGCATGTCAAAAATCAAGCAGTTTTGAGGTTGAATCATGTTTGCACAGAGGACACTGAAAACTTGCAAGCAAGATCAGAGTTAAAATCCAATGTATGCTGCAATAGTCAAGTGATAAGCTCAGCTATTTGGGACTGAAAATCAAGACCTTATCAGGACAAGTCCAGCACACAGCGTACAATGTCTCACAGACTAGCTCCATGTACAAGCCACTAAATTAAGTTTCCTGATAAAGATGCTTTTTGAGAGGGCAAGAAGGGGTTTGCAACTTAGATTTCAGTGAAATAGTGGAGTCCTTTTCAGCTGAAGTCTCTAAGCAGTTAATACACCTTCTTATAAACAACTTCTGCAGCCAGAAGCTTTTACTACCATTAAAGTTTTTGCAGCAGTAATCTTTATCCCCTGAGGTTTTTCTGGGAGAAACATGAAACCGTTTCCTCATCCTCCCTGTTCTACTCTCAGCTGGAGCCTGGCTTTTTCCATTCCCATCATAACCTCTGGGTTTTGCCTCCTCTGCCACAGATGCTGGGTGGGGTCCACACACTTCATTATAGAAAGCTGTTATAATTCAATTTTTGTTTTCTCTTTTTTTTTTTTTCCAAATGCACGTTTACTGTCATGCTTTCCTGAGATAACCCATTGTAATACTTTCTACCAGCTGAGACTGCAGCCAATTGCCTCCTCCCGTAGTGCTGCAGAACAGTCTTATTGCACAATGTCCAGTGTCTTTTGACAATGTTGCTAGGATGCCTTTATTGTCCAGATTAGATCCTCTCTTTATCTCGTTTAGATTTGACGTACTATGAACTTGAAAAGAAATTTGCCTTACGCTATAAGGCAGATTTTCTTTTTACATGCAGACATCATTAGTACATTCTGATAATAAATCCAAGGAGGGCTCATCCTTCATGTGCCAAAATACTTTGGTCCTGTCACTCTACAGCCAGACTCACATCTTTAGAGGCTACAAGAATTACTTTTGAGCTACATAGCAGGCTTCAACCTTCTAAATGGCTACCAGTGTCAAATTAGCCCAAGACAAGGTGGGGTTCCCAGGCAGAAGACCACTGTGCTACAAGGATGCTGTGCTGGGCCTGGACTGGAGTTTTCAGACCATCAGCTTTAGCCTGAAGTGACAAATAGGAATGACTGTGGGTCCATATGTGCGCAAGAGCAAATGGTTCACTTTCTGCTGCTACTGTCTAGGAACCCAAGATCACATATCCAATAAACTCAGGAGGCATTATAAACCTTCATGTACAGTTGACAAAAGGATGAAACCCAGCCAAGGCATGCTCCCTCCAGTGTTTTCCAGTTGCATCCTTTTCTTGCCTAGCTTCCTTAAGAGTCACCAGCTCTTAATCCTGACACAAGTTTGGGAGGACATTATCATCTGCTTAAAAAAGGTAATAACAGTAAATGTTATCACCTTATTGACAACTTCCAATATTTTCTAGAGCTTTTATACCCACAAGATTGTGGGTAGATGTTACTACCTCAGCTTTAAAATGAGCATGCTACAGTCAAAAAACACTTGGCATAGCAAATCTGTCATTTGGATCCAAACAATTCCAGTAGTTTCCCATTTGATTCAGTGCTTTAAATCAAGATAATTAGTGTTTGTCTGGATCCATACAGTTTGCTGTTTGAAAACCTCATTTTCAGAGCAAAGGAGAAAAGAGAAAGAAAAAACCTCATCTGTTGCTGATTTCAGGAAAGATTTGGCAAACAAACCTTCCCCTACAGTCTGATATATCTTTGAGTTCCTGTCTACCTTTCAATGCAGTAGCTGGACTCATCTCAATAGCAGGGTTTCAAATTATTCCCAAACGTTCATTGTTAGGAAAAAAAAAACAACCAACCAAACAAAAACCCAAACCCACAACCCAAACAGGAAAGACCTGTTTGAGGAAAGGCTGTTGTATCACTGAAAAAGGCCTGATGGAGCACCTGACTGAAATACACTTATTTATTATAAATAATTTCCATGGCGTCACATTAACAAACAGAAAAGGTCACGAACTCCTGTATTTAAAGGAAATATGTTTGACATCTGGGGTCTGGCGTA
Source organism: Indicator indicator (assembly GCF_027791375.1). Classification (NCBI taxonomy): domain Eukaryota; kingdom Metazoa; phylum Chordata; class Aves; order Piciformes; family Indicatoridae; genus Indicator; species Indicator indicator. The sequence goes on from NC_072013.1 coordinate 18,416,624, forward strand.
AGTTTCTCCTGTGGGATAGATTGTTTGCACACAGCTTTATTGAAGAATAATATTAAGAATGAATTACGAAATATTAGTGTAGCCTAGTAAGAGATGACCGTATTTTACAAGCCAGAGACATAACAGATCTAACAGAACTGTTCTAGTTCATCTTACTCAAAGGCACATCAAGGAATGGTAGCTGTGACCAGCTAGCAATGAAACTCTGCGGGGTTTGAGCATTGCAGTTAGAAATGGGCTATAATGTGAGGTCCAAATGTAGGCAGTTGCTTAAATGCACATCTGTATTTTCACTATGCCCCTGCTCTGTGAAGCGAGTGAGGAGGGGGAGCTGGCAGGGAGCCTTGGTAGCAAGGGAAGCCAAGGGCTGAGGAGAAAGCCAGGTCACCCTATACATCCCCAGACAGGGAGCAGGGCAGCCCCAGCCCCAGGCATCAGACACCTCCATGGGGCTGGGGATGGACTAGGGACAGGTGGACACCAGGGTTGTGGGGAGGTGATGGCCATCACTCTCTCTCCTCTCTTACCCAATCTAGTGAAAACGTCATAGGAGCCAACCTCTCCCAATACCCAGGAGCTGCTCCCCGGGCTGCTTGTGAAGCCCTAGGATCATAGGCTCACCATCCCATGTCATAGGATGGTGCCACCTCCTGTGGTGCCCATGGGGTATCTTCCCAAACACTGTTCCTGTTCTACTTGCCTGTGATGCTGCCCAGAAATGCCTCTTTCAGCAGGGAAGAGGTGATGAACTCTCCAGGACCTCCCAGTCTCCTTGGGGCCTGTGTACCTGCCTGCCCAAGTGAATGTCCAGATGCCTGCCTAGCCCCTTTCTTCCTCTCCCTTTTTTTGGACCTCAGGGCTGGGTGCTGTTGTCCTGCCTGTATTTTCACACCATTGTCTCTCTGGGATCAGCTCAGGACCTCAGAACTGGCCTCTCTCCCAAACAAAGGCAGGCCTGCCCCAGGACGAGCAGATGTTCCTCTCCCTGGGGATGCAGGGGCCAGCCAGGTGTCACCCGCGCAGAGAGCAAGGGCAGCATACAAAAGGACCTTCCTGAGTCAAGAAAAAGGCCCAACTTGTGAAGCACAAAAATAATTTATTGTTTCCAGTTGTAATTTTATTTCCTTCTTCTATTTTCAGTTGAAAGCAAACTTCATTTACCTTGCTAATGGGGACGAGGGCAAAAAGCTGTCCCAGAAATCTCAACACTTTAAAGCCTACTGGCCCTGTGGAAATGAGGGAGATGGGAAGGACATCCATGGAGGCCAGTGCCTGCTCACCCACAGAAGCTGGAATGCTGTTCTTCCAACTAAAATTGCTCAGTTCAAAAAGAGAGCACATGCTGACCTTCTAGCTGGAGCTTTGGGCACATCCCTCAGGGGAAGGCAAAGAGGCACAAACAGTTCAGTCTGGCTTGGTACTTAAAGCCATCAAAAAATGGTCACTAGTCCATGCTACCTTAATTTTAATTTTAATCTAGCTGCAGCGTATTTGGCTCTGTTCTTAGGCAAACACACCAATATTCAGTACTCTTAAGGTGCATGAAATAAAGCAAACCCAACCTTCTGTCCACCCTCCAAGGCTTCAATTTGCAGGCCCACCGGCAGCACTGGCTGGTCCTCAACAGCACACCTAGAAGCAAACTGCAGTGCACTGGGAAGTAACTACTGTGGTCACAAGCCTAGCCAATATTACTAGAGATTTTAAGGCAGGATAAGGATGCACTCTCACGCTAAAGCAGAGGGTTATGCAAATTTAACTCCCATTTGGTTATACACATGAGCACCCAGAGAGAAGAGAACATACAGCCCTTCAGAGACCACTCCGCTGATCAATTGAAGTGAGTTACCACTTTGGGCACAACTTGATTGTACACCTGAGCCGTGTGGCACAGATGTCACGAACCGGTGCTTTAACTGGAAGTGTAACAGCTGCAAACTGCACGATATTTGTTCTTGACAGTATTTTCTTAACAGATTATTTTCAAGAATCTTGACTCAGCAGTAATAACTGTAGGTGCAAAGATTTGTTTGCAAGACACAGTAGCTTTGCCATGTTATTTACCTGTGCTCCCCAAGCCAAAGTATTTTATGTATGTATGACTAAGGCTGGGCTTCCATAGTGAGCAAATAATTGACTTGCCTCAAGTATTTTCAGCTGTTACTATAGCTATAACAGCTCCATAAGAACTACATCATGTAGTAGCAAAAAACTCAAGGGTGAAGGGTTAATCGTTTCACTGCAGTTTGGGGATTAACTTCACATTAAAACCACGTGCATTTGTATCCAAGTGACATAATGAAAAATGTGGTGGAAGATGGAAGGTGCACTCATTCAAGCAAGCAAAGATTTATTGAACTAGTTCTTCACAATCCTAGAAAACCTAACTGAACATTTCTCAGCCAAGGCTCTGGCTGCTCCCTAGCTTAAACTGATGTGGTGATCCCATGATTGACAAGGATTTTCTTTAGTAGGCAGACAGAGGCTACGTTTCAGTACTGGACATTAGGGAGCCTTGGTGATCATTCTGTAACAGTATGGTAACTGAACTGTGCAAGAGTCCAAGAAAGGACTAAAAACACAGACTAGAAAGAGAAAAAATGGAAATACAGAAGTGCCATTAAAGATCAGTAATCAGCTGCCATTCAGGGAACAGCAGCAGACTACGAACCCTTGAATCAGTGTGAAAGAGCCGAGTTCACACATGCTGTGCTAATGAGTTACTGGTGTGAGAAAATCTTCAGCTGTATGAGACAGGGAGCTGCCATCTGGCTTCCTGGAAAAACCACATAGGGCTCATTTTTTCCATCACCGATGTGATTATGTGCTGGCTGACTCTGAGGATAGTTTAACAGCATTCAGCAGCACCTGTGGGCCCAAGAAGTAATCAGTGCCACTGAAAACAGAGACCAGAGGGAAAGGCAGGAGTTCTGGTACACAGAATACAGCACCTGGAACTTCTCAAGGAAATACGATTCATAGGTCACCCTTAAGGAAGTGCAGCAGGAGGTTAAATCCCTGCAGGATATCAGTTTTACAGTCCAGCCATACCCCATCTCTCCAGCAGCACAGTGTCCTTTACTAGCTGGCTGGACAGCACTGACAATAAAAAGTACAACCTCCTTCTCCTTTCCCCAGTTGTGACTGAGCTCCAGAGATACTGTTTCCTTATCCACAGAGCTCTTGCTGCGTAGAGAGATCCTTGGCTGGGAGGATACTTTTAGAGCAGATTGGGTTTGCATTGTGAAAAGAGCAATAAAAGGAGAGAGGGTGCCATGTGCAATCCCATCTAAGACAAGCATGACAGCATGTGTTACAAAGAACAACCTGAAAAGCAGACTGTAAGCAGCCTAGAATAAGAAGGATGCATTACTTTAGATCTGGAAACCTCATATTAGGCTACTTGAGCGATATGATAACAGCTAAATCTGAGTGCCTTTGTTTCCTAAAGTCCACCAAATCTAGTGGAAAGCCCAACCATTCAGGCCTCTTATACCAAGGCACACTGGTAGGGACTGAAGAACCAGAAGTTTTCATCATGGGTCACAGACCTATTTTTTCATTTTCTTTGAGCAGTTCTAGAGAGTTGTTTGCTTTTCCTGAAATTTTGCAGCCTAGCGTTCCTGCATTTGGCCTCTCCTCTTTTGCTTTGCATGTGTGCCTGTTTTAGTGTAATTTTCCTTGAGTGTGTGATTCAGAATTAATGCATTTGCAGTGTAGTGGAGGGAACTGACGTGTCCTCGTGATACTGGGAATGAGCAGCGGCAGTTCCTTCGAGTTCCAGACAGCTATAAAGATCTTAATCGACTTTCTGGGCAGCTTGTAAATCGCCACAAGCCCAGTGAATGGCGTATTACCTACCTCACTTCTGCAGTGAGTTACTTGAGTGATGAGAATGTGAGAGAGTCAGCAATGACGTGGTGCAAGTTCATTCACTTCCCACAAAGCAAACCTGAGCCAGGCTTAGCTGCCCTTGCAATTTGCTGAAATAAGAACATTCCACCTGCAAAACTCAAACCCAGTGAACAAACAGCAAAACCCCATTAGGCATGGGCCATTGAGTATGATGTGGGTGGAGAAGCCTTTCTTGTACTAAAGTCACAAGCTATGTAGTGCAGGTGGGAGTGAGAACTAGCTACTAGTTAATGATTTAGGTATGAGGAAACCATCTCAGTCTGAATTTTCTTATATTAACACTATATGTTAAGGAGACAAGTTTTTTTCTGCAGAGCTAAGACAAATTCTGCCTATAGCCTCATGTTCACTGCACAAACCCCTGACAGGGCAACTGGGAGAAGAGGGTGTCATCATGTCAGGCTGGTAGGAGAGCTCATCTCCTGGCATCCTTCAGGAATGTCTCTAAAGCTGCAGCATGCAGCCTGTAAACCCTCCCATACATCCTCCAAACATGTGCTTGGGAAAGCGTGGCTGCTTGTGGGTACTGGGCAAGGGAGCCTTCCCCACCATCAGAAGCAATGACTGGCTTCAACCTTGAGTTTCTAGAATGTGGCAGTATGCTCCTCCCCTGCCCTGATATTTATTTCCTGTAACTGCATTTCAGTGATAAATGGATGCATCTGGTCAAAGGATATTCAGGGGACACAGGTAACAAACACAACAGATAGGGTGCTCACCTCACCACAGTGCAGGTTAATATCTGACTCCAGCCAAATTTGGAAGAAACTAACATATGTAGTCTGTGTGCACATATGACTAAGAGTCAATTATCATGCTCCATGAATAGTGGACAGCCCCAGGGCCTGTTGGATTCTCCTGCACAGCAGTGGGCTGCATACCAAGATCCCCCATTTGAGTAGGAATGCCTCTCAAGGTTGCTCTTCAAGGCCGAGAGATTCCTAGTCGCAATAGATTCTTGGTAATTGATTAATAGCACACTAAACTTTGAAATCTTAGCTAAGTGATATGAAAGACTGATTGTGCATTCATAGGCCTTTAGATATAAACTGTTGACAAGGTCTGGGACTAGGATTTGATCTAACTGCACCTAGACTCCTCTCTCAAAGAGAGCTTAGAACCTCATGATTCAAGGGGAGGGTCTCCCTGCCAGTTTTGTCTGATGCTGTCCTCTATGCAGTAAATAATAAAGCAAGCCTTGCTGTTGAGTCCTGTTAAGTTGTGGTTGCATTTGCTATCAAACTTTGTTAAATCACTGTTTTATATCAATAAACATATTGATACTTCTCTCTTATAAGTGAAATGCGTCACTCTGTCCATGGTGAGGGGAAAGAAATGCCTCAGATACGTCAGGCTCCTGATAAAGTAAGATTACACAAAATGTTAACCTGAACCTTATCATGCATAAACCCAGCAGGAAATGAAGGTAAAACACACACACACGCACGCATACCTCTAAGTATGGGCAAGTTAACAATACAAAAACTGCAAAAGAAAATTAACCTCTTGAGAATTAATTGTATGCTTTGAAATTTTCTCTCCTGTGTATATGTTACTGGCATTTATGACCAATAGATGTAGTAGTATCACTGATACTCATTCAATTTGCTTTGCAAAGGGGTTACCTGATTTTGGCATGAGTGCTTGCAGTGATCCTATATAATCACCACTCAACCAGGCAATGATCAAAATAAACTAGAATTCAATTATTTCTGTCAACAATTATTATTATTTTTTATTTTTTATAAAAGCTTTAAAATAGTTCCTGCTGGTGTAGTTAATGTAAATTTTTCACAAGTTGTAAAACAATACAAAAATTAAAAGCTCATTTCCTGCTACAAATGAAGTTATAAGTTAAAGAGGAAGGACAAGGGACATTGTAACCATCTTTTTTTTTTTTTTTTATAACAGTATTCCTCTTCCAGAAAGAATGAAGACTACAAAATAAATCATGTTTATTAATCTGGACAGCCTGTGAGTAAGAGTTAGGGAAACAACTGTTTAAGCAGTTCAGTGGAGCATCCAGTGAGCTATCAGTGACTCCCACTGCCCTGCACCTATACTGATAGCAGGAGAAACTGTTGGTATAGGGTGGTGCTATATGTGCGACAACTTAAATTGTAATTAAAGGCTTTGGGAGTCCTGTGCATCTAGTTAGGTGACAGGTTGGCCACAGCAGAGTTGAAAACCAATGCTATGTTCAAACACATGAATGCTGTCCTCCATCATAAGCAAAGCACTGAAGGTTAATTAATGAGTGAGCTCTTTTTTATTAACTTTTTGGTTTGATTGTAATTTTATTCCTCAATACTTCTCATTTTTTTCATCTGTGGGAATGACTTTACATTTGTGTGAACCAAATGCTGTCACTCACACCATCATAACTTACATCAAATTAGACTGTGTAATGCTAAGTAAGCAGAATCTTGAGGAGGGATACACTAGAACTTGCTGCAGGTAGCAGGCATATAGTAGGCAACAGCTTGGTCCTGTAATTTTGAATTTTCTGCAGATCTATAAACACAATGGAAAAATTTCTGTGTGTTATGAAGTAAATCTCCACTTGACATCACTAAGAACTCAATGAAGATATCACTTCTCCATCTGAGGACATGTATCTGTGAACTTTGTGCTTTCTTCACTGACTTGGGCTGACAGGTATTTCTGATCACTGTAGGAGCCCCAGGATGTCTGTAGAGAAGCTGCTGTTGTTTTGGCAGCAGTCACGGGTTTTTTTCCACCTCCCCTACCTGAACAGCATCAGATGTCAGAGTCCAAAGGAATATTTTTAAATGATGAACTAGATTCTGCCTTTTTTGGGTGTAGTGATTTGAATAACAAATCTGTGTAATCTTGGCAGGCCTTCTGCCTCTTCATTTGCATTTCACATAACCTACAAAAGGAGCCTACAGATAAAAATATTGCTTAAAAACAGCCATTTCTTATGAATACTGGAAAAGTCTGGTGCTGGAGTTATGAATTGTGTTTGCATTATATGTAGGCAGCCAGGAAACATGCTATATTTTGAGGATTTTGTCAAAACTAACATTTGTAGCTATGATTTCACATGTTGAATGCAGAATATTTGCAGCAAATTGCTGATAAAAATTCTCCAGATTAAGGTCTCAGTATTGAAAACCAGCATGCACATGCATTACTTTGCACACTACAGAATGTCAAGGAAGTCAACATCATCCTTTACAGGTTACAGAGAGGAACAATTTCTATGAATGGTGCATGAGCTGTGACTCTGCAAAGGCTTGAAATACAAGAAGTAGTTTGAAGTGTTAAGGGATATCTCAGGAAATCTTAAAGTACCCAAAGGTAGTGCCCACTGAAAAAGGCTTAATGCGATCATACTACTGTTTATTTGCTGGAAACAGTCTTTCAGCTTTACTGGAAAAATAATACATATCTCTTTACAAGTATGCCCTTGACACTGAGATTCAAGACTGAAATAAGGCTGGGCTAAATCCAGACCTGATGCAAAGTGGTTAGTGATTACTGATTTTAGCATCATGATGATCATATTGCATTCTCTGTGACTGGGCCAAATACTCTGCAAGCTGGGAAAACCTCATCCAAAGTGTGAAGGGCCTAAAGATGTATTGCATAAATATGTCTTTATCAGGCTTCTTAAAAAGCCATGGGATAAAATTTCAGGAGAAAAGTGATTCATCAGGGCCTAAAAGAACATCTATTGTCTTCAAAACTGGGGTGTTTGGGTTTTTTTAATCCTCCTCATGAAGTCAGACTTTGGCAGAGCAGCAGTTTTGGGCAATACCTTGAAAGGGTACCTACTGACATTGCAGAGGGAAGGGGTATGCAAAAGCAACAGATGGACTGATAGCAGCGCCTGCATTTCCAGTGAAACATACAAAGAGCTTGTTGTGGGTGCAGAGGTACCTGGCAGGGAAATAATGGATCTGCCTTGACTATGAGAAAAGCAACTGAGGTCAGTCAGAGCCTAGAAAAGACATATAGCCTATAACTGGTCTCCAAAAAGCCACATGATCCTTTTGCTATCCAGCTACATTTCTCAGTTTTTACATGCAAGTTACTGCAGCATTATTCACTTGCTGGTGGAAAAATGTATTTGGCTTGTACCCAAACTCTCCCTTATGTGACTTCATGCATATTAGTTGCGTTACACAAGGGGATCGGTTTGACCAATGGAAACCACTACAAGGACCTCACAAGTTTGAACTGAAAGCTGGAATGGGTGAGATTTCCTCCTCTGATGTGGCCAGTTAGAAACATCAGATGTGCTCTTCACTGAAACTGGTGAAGAAAGAGGCAGTTGCATGATCAGAGGCATCCCCACACAAATACCTCTGGGCCATTATGCTCTTTATGGCACTGACCCTTCAGCACAAGTCATCTTTCTGGCCATCAATTCTCTGCAGAATTCTGCAGAAGTCTAGTTATAACCATCAGCGTCAGTCTTCATGCATGATGCCTGCTCTGGAGTTGAGCTATTCAGAATTGGTTCAAAGACTTAAACCAACAAAATACGAAATGCACATTTGTCTGCATTCATGTCAGATGAAACACAATTTGCTTGTGCTTTGTTATCTCACAACTCTTTGGTTTCCAAATGCAAAACTATGCTACGACAATTAATTTTGGCTTCTGTAAATTCACTTTGTATACAGATTCATGCACAATACTTTACATATACAGAGGGAAGATCCTGATACTTTTTATCTTGCTCTTAAAGAGCAGCAGAGTCATGGAAATGAACACTAGCTGAGGTTAGAGATTTATTTCAACAGTAGTGTTTGTCAGGCTTGAATAACATTAGGTCTTACTTTTATTCTTTCTTTTGTTTTTTAACATGTTTGTGCTATGAAATTTTCACTGGTGTCTGATACAGCTACATGCTGTGGAAGATATTCGGTAGCATATTCTATGAATAAGGCAGACTGGAGAACTGAGTGACCACAAACTGTATCAAGTCTATTGGTCTGCTTGCTCTAGACAGAGAAAAATTAATACATAAATTCTGCTGATGCTGATGCCATGTTTATAAGACAATGAAAGTTGACTCATCTAAAAGCTGAGCCAAAAAAAGGGTGAATATAAAGGAGAAAGTTCTATGTGAATGGCTCTGGACACTACACTCAGTGATGGTGGGTGACCAGGTAATCAGAAGCTTAGTTGTTCTCAACAGTTATTGTTATCAGAGGAGCACAGGTTAAAAAGTGATTCTGTGGAATTCAGCAAACTCTTAGGTGAAATAACTTTGTTTAAAAAAGTGAACCTTCTAAAAACATTGCAAAGTCAGATAAGCCAGGTGATAGAACCCATTCAGCTCTACAGCACTGAATCATTCCTCTCTTGCCATTCTTTTCCCTATGGCACTTGACTAGCTGAACGGGTTCATTTATCAGAATAGATCCTGCCCAATCACTGTGATCTGTATCAGGAATCCCTGCCATTTCTGCTTTTGTTAGCTTTGATTCCTTTTCTTGCACTGGCAATAGGTGCTGTACAAACACATAGTGAGGCAGTCTTTTTCCTGAATGCCTTCATTTAAAGAGACATGACAGCTCACAGACAGGAGAGGCATAGAGCTGACCATCCCCAGCAAGGCCGTGGAAAGGCTGAGTGAGGAGCACTGAGTGAGAGCTGAAGGGAAGCTGCTTGCACATACCCAGACCTGGGTCAGTGCCCTCACCTGCTGCTGGCCAGGGTATTGTCTATTAACCATACACCGAAACCCTTTGTGTTAGAAAATCCTCTGCAATATGTTAGGAGAAAAAATAATTTTCTGAGCAGACCCAGAATTCTGCCTGCTTTTAGGGAGACCAGGCCTCAAAGGCGAACAAGAATGTATACAGCAGTTTGAGTTTGCATTTTTAACTTTCATGCTGTAAAAGCCTGACATGCATGGTCCTTTTTTTTGTGTGTGATATGCAAGTGTGCAATGATCTATTGGAAACAGACCCCTAACTAGGAAATGGAGAATTTAGATGTTATAAACTGCTAGTAATTTATTATTTTGAGATTGGCATATATTTTGGCAAAGTTGGCTGGAGTGATAGTGAGTGATGAAAGATGTTATGGCAGTTGAGAAGTGGCTGAATTCCTTTATTCCAGACTTTTCACTTTTTGTTTTTTTTTTTTTTTTTTGAGGTGCAGAATGTTGATATAGAAAGTGTAATATTGTTTTACGAGTATTTGCTGGACTGTGCTAAAACCAAGCATTCAGGCTTTGCTCTTTTAACAAAGTGTTCTGTTATGGAATTCCTCTGGGGTTTGATGTTTCTAAGTTAGGATTAAATCAGGTTGGTATGCGGGGGCCATTGGAGAACAGCCCAGAAGTGAGAAACAGTCTCATGTCTAACAGGGTGAGCCTCCTCTCCAGGATGTGATGTGACAGCAGAGAGAGAACTCCTCAACTGGGCATGAAGAAGCCACAGCATAGGGAAACAAAAGTGGGGAAAAGGGTCTTTTAAGCACTAGGAAAACTTTCAGCATGTTAAGAGTTTAACATCTTTAATGAAAGACCCTGCTTGCCCCTTCTCTGCTCTCTGTGCCACGAGAACTTGCTTGTTTCTCACATCTCGTTTCCATCATCTGGGGAACACAAGCACTTTTAGCCTCATGGTTTCAAACTAGCATTCCTCCTTCTTGATAAGTCTATTTTGCCCTCCAAGACTCAGTATACAAAGACCCATGATACACTCAGGAAACACATTCTTGTTTCTGATATTTCTCTGCATATTTCCTCTACGTTTGTCTCCTCCAAGTTGGCTACTCACAAAACTCATTGGCTTCCTGCCCCCAGCTTGGCCCGCTAAACCCTGGAATCAGACTTCAGCCTTTTTGTTTTTACAATGAAGACCAAGCTGTGTATGGAGCTCTGAGCCACAGGATACCAGGATGTTGTAGCAGCATGGAGGAAACTTCAAAACCATTAAGAAATGGAAGCTGCTGAAGCACATTCAACTCAGCATTTAGTGAGCCATTGTATCAGGGCTTCCTTCAAGTTGATTACAATAAAAAAGAGCAGAGCTCTGCTAAAGCCAGGGGAAGACTACTCCAGACCAACTCACAAAGCTTATTAGGAACAAGAGAGTCAATTTTCTGATTGTGTCACGCAGTTTGTGTTATGATAACGTTTTGAGTCTGTATTCCCTCATTTACTACTCCACTTTAACATAGACCTCACATAATGCTTCTACTCTGCTCCAGCCTGCTTACGTTAATTTAAGAACAAGGTATATGAACCCTCTAAAATAAAAGAAAGACCAAACCACCAGTGGATTCAAAGGTAAGCATTATACCTCCAAACTACACAATTTTTATTTTTTTTTTCAAACTCCTAAAAATATAGAGAGATTTAGCTTAGCACTGCAAGGCCTCAGCTGGAATACTTTTCACAGTTTTGGGCACTGCACTTCAAGAAAGATGTGAACCGACTGGAGAGAATTCAGTGAGAGCAACAAGAATGATCAAAGGTCCAGAAAATGTGATGTATGAGGAAAGACCAAAATAATTGGGTTTGTTTAGACTAGAGAGGAACAGTCTGAGGGGAGACATGACAACAGTCTTCAGACATGTTAAAGACTGCTGCAAAGGGGAAGATAAACTGTTCTCTATTTCTACTAGAAGTAGGCTAAAATGCAATGGATTTAAATTACAACAGTGGAGATTCAAATTAGACATTAGCAAAAACTTTCTATTGGTTACAGCAGTTATACCTGAGAAGACATTGCCTATGGGAACTGGGATCCTGTTGTTTGAGTTCTGAGTGCTAGTACAGTGGGGTCTGCTTTGTGGTAGAGATGTGAATAAGACTGGTCCAAGTCCTTTTCAACTTATTTTTTCCAGTATTACAAATGGTAGAAAAGAGACTGCACATGAACAGAATTTATTTTTTTTTCTGTAGGAATTTGCGTGGGTCTGAGCTGAGTGATCTTTGAATGGAAGATTAGTTGCAAAGTTAACTACAGAGTTAGTATTGCTACCTTATAACCATTACAAACTGTTTGCAACTATCACACCCAGTAAAACAAGGAAAAGTAAAGTTCTGATTCTGCTCAGAAGTCCCTGGACATTATTCTGGCAGTGGAGGGCCTGTGTCAAAGAGCCTGGGTGTAAATAAGCATCCTAAACATCCTAAACATTGTAAACCATACCATCCAGTGATAGATTTCTATGAAATCTGTTATATAGAAAGATTTAATGCAGGAAGGAACCCAAACATGTGACACTTTGTTAGAAAGTAGAAGATTACATAGTACAACATGTATTTTGGAATGAATTTACAATGAATTTTAACTAAAAAATAGAAACAAAGGAAAAAATAGATGAAACTAAGACAAATGCAGGGTGAATGGAGACAAAGCGCTGAACTGATAATTTCAGAGATAATTGGGAATGTAAGTTAGCACTTCTGAGATCCCTTCTTTCAATAGGTGGCTTTTTGTTTCTGTTTCTGCTCATTTGTCTGCTTTCCACTTATAGTGGGGGGAAAAAAAAAAAAGAAGGAGGCAAGATTGCAAAGATTGCAAAAGCCAGCTTTTTCCTCAGTTTCTTTGGTGCTTTTTGCTAAGCAGCCTTGGAGCTACAAAGGTTCACAGTCTTTCAAACACAGACTTATGCCCTAGAAGTGTTTACAATGGAAAGAAAGCGTCCTTAAAACATACGATCACACAGAGAATCATATGGGATCTGCTGACAATACACCTTCAAACATCTGCATCCTGGTAGGGATTGCGCATGAGGAAGCCTCCCTCCTCAGACAAGCATAGGTCACCGGGTCTGTGGAAGTACTGATTTGGTTTGGAGCTGCTATATGTACTGGCTTATGAAGAGAAAATTTTGCAGAGAAGGAACTGTCTCTTTTATTTGAGTGTTTCCAGGACACAGGCTCGAGGTTTAGAAGGAGTACTGTGATACGTATATCGTCAGCCGGATGACAGAGCTTCCTCTGAAGTTGATGACGGTGTTTACAGTGATCATTTCCAAGTCCAACTGAACAGTACGGGGCCCCTTCACGGGGCGGGTCATCACCAGGGTAGCACTGATTGGTCCTGTTTGCTGTGTGCAAAACAAGAGACAGAAGGTGAAAATTTCAAAACCAGCTTTTGGAAACTATTGTTCCACTAAGGTCTTCAAGCTGCCAAAATAACTGTTTTCTGTTGCATTGTTTGAAACCACTGCAATTTGCAGGGGAGATGGCTTCATTATGGCATTTGGCTCCATTTCAGTGTTTTGTATTAACTATCACCTTTTACAGTTTGTAAAGCCTTTAGGAGCGCTGGACATGAGAGGAACTATTGAACACAGAAATGTGCTGTTGTCCAAATGGAAAAGGATGAAAACATGGATTTAAGGTCTTAACAAGCAGTGAGAATTTTTTTTTCTTTCGGTGAGAGTCTATTTTGTTTGATCTAACAAATGCTGTTACTCTGAAGCAGTGAACACCAAGAAGGGATATTATAATGGAGATGGGAAAACAGATGCTCCTATTTGAACAGGATCAGAGTTTGTTGGATAATTGCATATAACTTCACAAAACTTTACTCTCTGAAGAGAGCTTTAAATATGTGAAAGCACTTCAGAAAAGGTCTTTAAGTAAAGTGGAAGCAGATCTTTGAAATACCTGGTCAGAACAGTGGCTTATGAGCATTTAAAAATCAGAGCTTTTGACATTAAAACCAAGTGCAATTTGTTTTCCAGCGGAAACCTGCGTACACAAAGTGGTACATGGCTTTTCCAACCCAAATGATTCTATGATTTTGTTTTACCACAAAACGGAGCAGTTGTGTTGTTCGTGAGCAGAGAAGCTGCACAAAGCTGGGAGGAGTGCTTGGGAGGCCCAGCATCTCGCTCCCCACATGCCTGTCCCCTTTCCCTTTCCCTTTCCTTAGCTCTGGCTCTGCCCAAGGTAAGGGAGAGGCACCACCAGCTGGCTGCTAGCCTGCCAGGGGAACAGTGCTGTTGCCAGTGCAGGGAACAGAGGCTAGGGCAGGTGAACTGCTGCAGGGAACAAATGAGTCCATCTGTGATAGATAAGTAAAACTAGCAGACTTGACCAGCAGTACTGGTTGCTGGGGCCTCAATGTCTGGTGGACAGACCCAGGTGAGGGGAAAAGGTTGCTGGGATCAGTAATGATTTTGGAGTAGGAAAGCTTGTGAGAGATATAAGTGATCATTCTTGGACACTTGCCATTTCAGGATTTTGAAATGTTTTTGATTTTTGCAGTAAGAAGCTGAGAATCTTGTGAGAAATATGCATCAGAATCTGTCACATTGCTGCTTTCTGTGATGTGTGGGAGCCATAAATAGCCACTAAACGTCACTTAAAATGAATATCAAAGCCAGGTCCTGCCTAGGGTTAAAAATCAACCTTCTCAATGCCACAATCTCTGGAGGATGTGCCTCATTCTGTGCAGACACTTCTGAGACTCCTGCAAGTGAGAGCTGCAGTAAAGATGACTGGAGAATAGAGATGTCTTCAAAGGAAAATTCAAATTTAAAAAAAAGAACCAAAGAGTAGTTGTGCTTTCTCTAACAATGTCTGCATAAAATGTGTGTTCTCAGTGAAAAAAATACAAAACAAATGAAAGCAAAGCACTCACAAAGTCATTTCTTGGAATAAAGCTGGGGGGGATTGGTAGCTTTCTTTGGTTTTCAGGTTTTTTAGTTGCCAGTGAAGAGTATAATGAAACAGTCTGTGAGAAATATTGACTCTTTCAGTGACAGTTACTGGTTTTCCACCAAATAAAAAAAAAGGCTTGGCACAATAATTTCTCTTGAGCGTGGAAGACCTGAGCTATTCTTAAACTTGGGTACAGCCCTGGACTTTCCCGAAGCTAGTGCCTCATAAAGCAAGTGTGTTTGTTTTGGGTAGGTTACCTTCCTGGAAGAGTCAGCAGCCCCTGCAGACCAGCACAGCGCTTTGCATGCCTGCATGTAAAAATGCCTCATACTAAAGGTTTAAACAATGGTCATTGAAAATGGAGTTCTGCTCTCAGAAGGGTATTCAGCTAAGGAGAAGATACTCCATGTTTGTGTCAGTGAGCACCACACTTACCCGCATGTAGAATTCCCTGCCCTCGTTCCCTGATTTGATTTGGAAGATGTAATAGGCTCCAGGATAGCGAGTTGTTGCTTGCATCTGAAAGATGTCAGAGGGCACAGACCGCCCGGACACCATGTCCATCACTCGGTACAGGATGGTGAAGGGCTGGTCTCTGCAACCGGCGTTCTCGGCTGGGCACATGCAGCGGCTAATTGTCAGAGACAGGAATGTCATCAGGGGTTACAGACTGATGTAATATTCGAGTCTTTGCATGCAAATAGAGCTGCACAAACAAATAAATAAATAACATTGCTGACCAGCTTAAAAGAATCAATTAAACTTGTTATGAATTTTCTCACTTTTAATATTCCCTGTGTCGATATTCTGGCCTACCTATATATATATTTTTGTCTTCTCTTTCTTGTCTTGTAGGCCAAAATATTTTGTCATCCTTTGTCTCCTTAGATCACTCAAAGATCTGTACTTTCTTAAATGTAGCTCTTCAGGTACAGAATACTGGTAGATGTTTGTCTGATAGTAATTTAAACTGAGCTGACCCCAAAATAATCCAGTGAATTGTTCCACATAAATGTTGTATTCTTTGTTTAGCAATCTTTCATGCACTACGTGAAAGCACACAGTGAGACATCCTGGATGAAGCCAAAGCTCTAGGGTCAAATGCAGAACCCTAAGGAAGAGCAGGATAGCAAGCCAAGCATATGGCACTTCCACCAACAGCCTCCAATTATTTGTGATTCAAGAAATTTTTGAAATAAAGATGTCTTCTATGTATTCATTAGCCCTTAATATATTTCTTACCATTTGGTTTGACCAGTTTCTCCTTAGTCACATGAATATTTGATATCCACAATCCCCTGTGACCAGGAGCTCCATAGCCCCCTTGCTGACTGTGTCTGATGACCAAGGCTTTGCAATTGAAAGGAAAGTGACCAATCACTGCTCATTCTCCTCACTCAGGGTTTTGTATTTGACCCACTAAGTGTTAACTTAGTTGTGTCTCATAAGGAAGCTATTCCATTCTTTTGATCATCCTCATTGCTCTTGATAAACTTTTGTCCAATTATATTTCTTTTGAGAGGAGAAGGAACTGCACAGTCTTGAAGACGTGTACACAATGGCATGTGCTCTAACATTATTCTCTACCTATTAATACCTCAAATTCAGATTGTTTTTCTGACCCCTAGTGAGTAGTGCAGGTCATGGGACTATCTATGGCAGCCTTCAAATTTCAGTTTGGATAGATTATGATCAGATAATAGAGTCATGAGATCATAGAATACTTTGATTTGGAAGTGACTTTAAATATCATCTAGCTCTAACCCCTCTGCCATTGGCAGGGACACCTTCCACTAGATCATGTTGCTTGAAGCCCTGTCCAAACTAACCTTGACACTTCCAGGGAGGGTATATCTACACCTTCTCAGGGCAACCTGTTCCATTCCAGTGTTTCTCCCCCCTCACAGTAAATTTCTTCCTAATATCTGATCAAAGTCTACCCTTTTACAGTTCAGATCGGTACTCTTTGTTTCATTTGTGAATTTTTGAATTGTCTTTTTACTCTACACTCATCTACACTGAATTTCATCTGCCATTTTTACTGCACAGTCATTGGAACTCCTTCTACAATTCTTTCCTAACCATCATTTTCTCTACTATCCTCAGATAATATTGCAGAGTTTGTCCATTTCATGGTTTATCCTTTTTTCCAAGTTGATTATAAATATGTTGGACAAAGCAGATCCAGTTCAGACTTCTGCAAAACTTCACTGTGAAAGTTGATAATTTAATGCTATACTCTGGTTTTCATCTGCCAGCTTCTTATTCTTCTGTGAAAGGGACTTTTCGCTTACTTTTGACTGCTTAATTTATGTAATAACTTTATGTGAGGTTCTTTTCAGAAGCTTTTGGAAACCCAAACAGACTGCATCAGCCCATGTGCCTTAGCCACATGCTGCTGCTCTCTTCAGATAGCACTACCGAAGCTGTGAGGCAGGATGTCCCTTTATAAAAGCTATGTTGATGAATTTACTAGAAAAGATTTGGGTCTTTTCATCTGTCTTTTCTATAACCTCCACTACTGATACCATTTTCAGACAGCTCATCTGACATGTCCCCCATAAAAAGGCTCCTGGTATTACAAACACCCAATTCCTGTCACAGAGAGCACAGATGCAAGGAATTCACTTGGCTTTTACACTGGCCACTTCTAGATATATGCCATAAATTAAATGCAATCAAATCTAGACACAAGCCAAAGCCACCAAACACAAAGATCAGAAATCAAGAGTTCTGGTGCAGGCTGATCTGCAAGGACTCAGTAGTTGGGCTCTGGAGAATTTAGATACAGAGGCTTCAAATTCCAGTTTAAGACTATACCAACTCTGAAGTTAGGTAAACCCAAGACTGAATGAAGAGAATGTGTCCACTCCTCAACTGTCCTAGTTCAGAATGCTGGTTACCAAGCTATCTGAAGTAATTAGGTTTAATGTAAACACTATGGATGGAATACTATGGGCTGTTTGGAACTGAAATGTTTTGAGTCCAGGGAAATACATATAGAAATGTAAAAGAAACAGGCAGGTTTTGAGAAATGTGGCATTAATTTTTTGCACTTGCTAAAGTAATTCCAAACTTAGACAGTAACAATGATAATGGCCTGATCCAAACATACCCAGACAAGGCAAATCAGTCTGTGGACTTTTCAGCACTTTTAACCTTTAAGCAGTAGGAAACTACTTGCATACTGCTGTAACTATCATCTAATCTTTTAAAGTACTCCCCAGACATAAGCTAGATAATTTTTAAAGGAAATACTCATACTAATGAACAGGCTGCATTTGAGCATATATGAAGTAGAGGAGTAATATAAGTGTGTGTCTCTTATTATATTACAAATGTTGTTGTTTTCTCTACTCACTGATAAGTGTTTTTCCAGTCTACCTTCCCACATATCATTTCATCATATCATATCATATCATGTCATATCATATTATATATCACATCATATCATATTATACCATATCATATTACACCATATCATATGATATCATACCTGGTAACCTGGCAAGGAATTCCCTTTTACTATTTTTATAAAACTTACCAGAGGTAAATACAGCAACAGCATGCACACTTCATGGCTGTGTTGTAAAAATGCAGCTTATTTAGGTCACTCTAGATATACTTCACACAGACAGAATTTGGTTTAGTGGATGTAGGTATGTTACTCACTTCTCATTAATCTGTATATAAGGATCCTCACATCTTACTGGGTCTAAACACTTATATTCTCCTGGGATATTGAAACATGTTTGCTGTGGGGTGCAGGTGAAGTTTCTGGTTTCACATTCGTTGATATCTTAAACACAAGGAAAAAAAGAAACAGGCTAAAGTAGGGAAATATGTGCAAGATACCACTTTTTCAAAGTGGTTTCCATTTTAAAGAGTTACCCCCAAATTCATAACACTCTTGTACCGTGAGTTGTCACCTTTTGATAACTGGCCCCTCTTTTTTTTCTCCATTAATTTCTGTTTATTGGAGTGCTACCATGTGCTAAGTGCTGCAAAAATAGAGAAGAAACGGGCTGCTCAAGCTTTCTAAACACAGAGAACAGGACACTTAAAGAGAGATGTGCGTAAGAGAGGAGAACATCTGAGGTCTTTACTGTGTAGCTGTTTCTTCATCAGTAAAGGCTTACACCAACACACCAATTCATCCTAGTGGAACTGTTCATGTGATGACATTCTTACAGAATAACATCATTAGCCCCTATGAATATTTCACTGTTCAATGCCAAGATCAAGCATCTCAATTCTCAAAAACTTCTTTCCAGACACAGGATGCATTTTTTTATCTCCTTGAGCTTTAAGCAATGCAGGAATGTTCTTACCTTGGCAGCTTCTGCTATCATCAAGCAAGTTATAGCCTGAAGGACAGATACAGTAGTAAGAGCCGGGCCCGTTTACACATTCATGCTGGCAGAGGAACTCTGAGAAGCTGCATTCGTCCATGTCTGCAGTGGTAAAATAAATTTTAGTGTCTTTGGCTTTGTAGTCAAAAGATCAGCCCTAGAGGCAGTGGCCATCCAGACTACATGCCCATCACCCCAGATGGAAGCTGACAACCTACAGCTCCCTAGAGCTCTGAAGCAACCTGGCACAATGTTCTTGGTTAAACATTTTTCTCCTAAGAAAATGAAAGCTACTGCTGAACACAATGCTTGGCTTTTTTTTATTTATTTTTATTTTTTAATACCTATCACCAGCTGGCCTTATTTGCAATTCTGTTTTACGTCAGTGATAGAGCTACTCCAACAACAAAGCTACAACTGTAATTTGAAAGGGGAGACTTGGCAGTGGTTTTCTTTTCTTTTTTTTTCCTTTTTATTTTTTTTCTGGAGAGCAAACTTCCCTTTCCCAGGGCCACATGGGTCCCAACAGAACTCCAGCAGCCAGCCCTGGCTGCTCTATATTTCTTAGTCTCTAGCTAGTTACTTCCAAAGCATTCCAGCAAGACTACAGAGCTCATCCCAGCTTGGGTCAGACCTACTGTAAGGCCTAGCCATCTCCAAGATACCCAGGAAGCTAAACTGTCAGATCTGTGACTGAAAGCAGAAATTGTGCTCTTTTCCCCTTGTACTCATGAATTGATCAGTTATTGTACTCTGCAGAACTATGCCCAAGCAAGAGAGATGAACTTCAGAGCTGTACACAGAGGCATGGCTGACTAAGCCATGCAAAGGCGCTGGACTCAGTGAGGCTGCATTTAATCATTTCCTTATTTTCCTGTTCAGGGGAAGAAAGAAACAAAGGCCAGAGCCCTGGCCAGGAACTCCCAAGTTCTTATTCCGAGCTCTGACATGTTGACTCTCCTAGGCAAAGCCCTTTTACTCCTCAGACTGAATTTCCCTTTCTTCTAAATAGGGCTCAGTCGATTTATCCACTTCTGGTGTTTTGTGCAGATGGATTGGAAAGTATTTGAAGTCCAAATATTTTAAAGTGGCTTTATGTCTACAACCACATTATCAAAAGGAAGATAAAATGAAATCTTCATCTATATCATCCTATTATTGTGTGATTTGCCCCAGTGAGTTCACTGAAAGACCCTACTCTCCTGACAAAACGTGGACTGAGAGCTGATTCCATAAAGGGACTGAGATGTCATCCACATCCTTGAGGTGTCCTAGCCTGGACTCCAGCACATTGGATTCATATAACCTGTGCTCAGCTGCTGTCAAGTGCTGAAGGGACTTAAATCCCTAAGTAACCTACATTTCTACTGCTGAGCCCCCACAGGACAGACACACCTTTACTGTTCCTGAACAGTTCTGTCATTCTGCTGACTATCTGCAGAGAACAAGATGATAGGCATTTCAGAGCACATCTAGTGTACATGAAAGACCTCTGAAATTAAAAAACAATGCTGACGCCAGAGAAGCCAGGTTGAAATCTCTGTCTTTCTCCTTGAATTGGGGCAGGGATTCTGTGAAATAATCCAGCAGTTGTAGAAGCACATATGAATCCTGGTTGTCTTATTAGGAGAGTCCTCCCAACCAGGCATTCCTTCCATGAGCCTCAGCAATGTCTAGTGATTGCTTATATAGAGAAGGACACTCATCCAGCAAAATTTTGTCTGCCTTGACAAGCATTTTCTTGCACAGAATTGTCAGGAAAAGGTTTTCTGATCTAAATCTGGGTGGTGGAAATCCTCTTTTGCTGTCTTAACTCTTAGACATGAATGAAGCTCAAGCACCACCCCTTCTGTTGCCATCTTGTACTGTCGATGTTTATGGGGTATTGCAGCAAACGTAACTGGTTCAGGCCCCTGGCTGCACATAAAAAATGTGCAGGAGTCTAACCTAGAAGCAGAAACTCTATTAGAAAGCAGAAAATGTATTATATGTTGCAGCTCTAAGTGTTAAATGTGTAAGATCCTTTAGAGATTTAAGTCTTTGTTTTTCCCCTTCTAATAAAGAGGTTTACAGAGGAAACAATTTTGGCAACACTATACTCATACTGCGTATCACATGTCTTTTCTCTCAGAAACAGCATGTTACATCTGTTTACTGTAAATTAAAAAATAACTGTTTTCCAGTGCATTTTTCCTTCCAAAAAATATTGGCTGGATTCTCTAATTTTATCAGGCTGTGGGAACATTACGCACAGAAAGAAGTTTTGCCTTCAACTAAAGAAAAGCAGTAAAATAAAAAATCAAAAACAAAAGAGGAAAAACTACAGTGACAGAAGCACTGTTTCTTCTGCTGTGTGCTGAACACATTAGTTCTGGTTGTACTAAGAGCCATAGAGGGAGAACTAGGGAAAATTTCAGGCAGAAGTGTGCAGTTGTAAGAGCAAGAGGAATATATGCATTCAACAGACAAATGGAAAAGTGCTTTATATAAAATACTACTTTAATCATGAAAGAATGTTCTAGGACTATCCCTACGTTACTTGCACTAATAAAGTTTCCTGTTCAGCATTACAAGGCAATTTCCCATGTTTTGCTGTTATTTGTGAGCTTTTCAATATTTAGCTTATTTCTTTAAAACCATTTACAGCCCTCCTCCATTGTGCTTTTCTGAGTATTTCCTGTGTGCTTTAATTGGAAACAAGATCATATGAGTTGCAGCTATCCTGCTGCTAACTATGAACCAAGACAAAAAAAAACTTTAAAAAGAAGCATGTACAAAACAATACATTGAAAAAAAAGAAAACTTAATAGAACGAAAGAAAACAAATCAGGAAGTAACTAAAGACAGTTACCACTGCAATTAACTCCATCAGCTTCCAGTTCATAGCCAGGTTCACAGCGGCAGAGGAAAGAGCCATAGGTATTGACACAGGTCTGAGTGCAAGGGTTTTCACTTGTACATTCGTTCACATCTATGGGAAACCAATGTCCAATGCATCAGTGAGCTCTCCCCAAACTCTATTTGCAATTCATTACTCTAAAGTATTTCAAAGAGATTAGTTGTACAGTCTGAATGGTTTGTTCTGAGAAAATGTAACTGAGTCAGTATTGTTTATTGGGATTCAGGAGGATGCCTGGATATAGCATGTGGGAAACAACATGCATAGAAATGAAGCATTTTGGGAATGTCTTCAATTAGAAAAATAACATGGAAGATAGGAATGAATTATTATTGCAATACATCTGTCTTTATCCTGCAATTTTCAAATCATTGAACTGATACTGTCATAACAGACCTGAGAAAAAATGTAGCAGGATATTCCTGAGCAAGGCAATGCAATAAGGAACAGTCCTCCTGGAAACCTAGGGCTAAGATAAACCCTTTGTTTGTTTGTTTGTTTATTGTTAGGTTATTAGCAGTTTCTGGACATCATTAACGAAGACCATTTCCTGCAACATGTAGGAAGATGCTCCCTGCTTAGCTAGGTAGAAGCTTTATGAGGAGTTTGGGTTGACTTTGAGGTATAACTTCACAACAAAAGGTGGTCTAATGCTTAGGACCCTAATCTGGAACTTGGGAGATACAGATCTTATTTGCTGATCTGACAGAATTTTCTTTTCTCAGATGTGTCACATACCCTCAGACTTTAACAGCAAATTGAAAGCCTAAACTCTTGGGAATATCAGTGAAGTGAGTAACTTTACGTTTTAGGGAGCTTGGACCTGACACACCAGTCATGTTGCATGATTTACCATACACCAGTACCTTGGCATGATCTTCCATCATCATTAAGGGTAAAGCCTGGGTTGCAGGTACAGGAATAGGAACCGGGCACATTGGCACACAGCTGCTGGCAGTAGCCGTAGCGACATTCATCTATATCTATAGGTGGGAAAGATAAAAAGTAGTGTGGTCTGCATTTTTAAATGCAGGTACAAAGCAGCAAACACACTGGGTTAACAGTACCAATAACACAGAAATAATTCAGCCTGCTTGTTATGGATCTAACAGCCAGACTTTCAGGTGTTCGGATCCACAGTTATAGGTTTAACACATCTCTCTACCCAGTAGAATGAAGTAATGTATTTCAAACCATCACAGTATTTTTGCCCACAGCTGACATCTACCAATATGTCCTACAAACTCATTGTCATTGCTGTATTCTTCATCTTAATATGATGTCATCAAGAAGCCCAAAGTCAATTCCTTTAAGCAACTACCTTGAAGGATACCTCATAGCTGGCTCAGCCCACCAGCACAAGCACAGCCAATGCTGCAGTGAAGTTTTTTCAGAATCAAGATAGAAACCTTTTTGACCTCCACACAGACCAAAGCTACTCACTAGAAAACCAGCATTTGTTACTAAATACTTTTTTCTTCCTTCTTCTTCTTCTAGACTTTTTCTGTAGTCTTCCTTCCCCCTCTCCCCCCCCCCCAAATATTAACATTCACATTTTGTATGAATTTTAACTGACAAGTTATAGATTCAAAAACATAAACAGTAAATTAGTGCCAAAATAACATTTTGGGCTGACTTGCACCTGACTGTTGTAAGCACAACAAAACACTGTAAGATACATAGGATGTCTAGAAGAATTTTGCTTCTGTACTAAGAACTGGAATGAAACATCTGGAGTAGTTATCCATTCCAAGTCTTTACATTTCCTCTGGAATCCACTAGCTTTTGACTTAGTGACATTTTATAACGTCTACATTCAAAGCTTTGAAGTAAAGCTTGTACAGTAGAAACCCAAGTGTATTATCTCCAGTCAGTTTGCCGCAAGGAGCAAAGCAGGAAGGCACAGATTTTATGAAATGGCCCCACCATAGGTTCCAACACATGTGAAAATCAAAATTACAGTGTTCTCCCTATGGTTCACATGTTGGCATGAATTCCAGCAGTTCACTGTTAGCCAAAATGACTGCTTCCTGTTTTAGTATTAAATATTAAGAACGTGTTGAAAAACTGGATGCTTAAACATTTACATAGTGTGGTAATACCATAAAGACAATAATGCTGGGGATCTGCTGTGTAAGTGGCTACATCCTGCAATTCAAATTTATGTTCTTGGCCCCATTGGTGCAGTTTTATCATAAAAAGTCTCAGGAAACCATGCTGAAAATGCCAAAAGTCTTGGAAATCATTTCTCTGTAAAATATCAAGGAAACTGACACTCATTTTAACCCTTGTAAGCTTTTATTTCCCACTGCATTCTAAATCTCAAGATAACCTAACGTCCAGAGTAAGCTATGGTAGGCACATCAGCAGCAGGCCTGGGCCAAATCCTGAATAAAAGTAGCATGAGTTGTAAGTAAACAAATACCTTATTTCACTAATGCAATACATTAAATAGATGCTTTGCCTTTTGCAGGACTGTTATCTCAGGAGTGCTACCTTTTGAGGATAAGGAATTTTTACAGGACTTCTTGTGGGTGGGTTGTGTGGATACTGCTGTACTGGCTTCTCCTGCATACACTCTACTGGGATAATTACAACAGAAGTGTAGCTTTCTGATTGTGGTTTACTAGCAGTGCATCAAAAGAGTCTGTTTCTAAAACCCAGCCCAGACAGCCCTCTGATTACAGCAAGTAGTGCTTTATACCAGCAAAAATAATTTCTCCAAGACTGGTGGAAAGTATGGAAAATGGAGACTTTTTTGACACTTAGGTAAAAATATAGCAACTCTAAACATAGTTTACTTTTTGGTCTTTGATTGCCTCTGTAATAATATACCCACTTAATTGGGCAACACTGAGATGTTATTACCTCAAGAAGATACTTAAATCCATTCAGAATGCAGCAACTTTAGTTCTCTGGTATATCCATCAAGTAGTAAAATACTTTAGATCCACATTCAAGTCCTGAATGCTGCATACAACCCTTTCATTGGGGCCATAACCGGGAGAAGTCGATGGGTAATAAAATAGATTATGCAGAACAAAATCCCACTCACTGCCCTCCCTCATCTCCATCCTATCACATATGCCTCTACAAATCCCAGCACAAGATTTTTTTTTCCCAAAAGAGGATTCTCAGAGATTAAAGAATTCTCAGGGGAACTACAAGACAGTAACTCCCCAAAATGACTATGAATATGTAGACCCAGCTTGTTTGAGGGTCAGCTCTGTGCCTGCCAGGTGAATTCACAGTAGCTGTTTGCAGTAGCTGGGAAAGCACCTGTGGTCAGTCCTTCACTGCAATTGGTACTTGGGAGAAGAAAGCTGGAAAATAACTGGAGAGGCTCAGGGATGAATGGGCAGGGAAGGCCTATCCTCCTTCCAGCAGAGGTGTTGTGACAGGATGGTCCAGCTCTGCAGAGCTGGCATCAAACAGCCTACACTGAGGGGACAAAAATAATAATCATCAAACTCTGAAAAAAACCCCATAATTAAAAAATGTGTATCCTATCTCCTAGGTCCTATCTGCATACCTAAAATTAACATCTAATTCACCATATCAAGTGAAGGGAATTTGCTGGAGAACAGGGAAGCTGGAGAGTTTTCATGTGCTGTTTATTGAGGGATGTTTGGTTGGTTGTTTTT
Source organism: Indicator indicator (assembly GCF_027791375.1). Taxonomy (NCBI): domain Eukaryota; kingdom Metazoa; phylum Chordata; class Aves; order Piciformes; family Indicatoridae; genus Indicator; species Indicator indicator. The sequence goes on from NC_072013.1 coordinate 18,442,049, forward strand.
TTTTTTTTCACCAGGGCTGAGCTAAAAAGCAGAAAGGGGCACTGCTGCAAGAAAACCAATAAAATTGAAATAAGGCTGCTTGGAAGCTGATAAAATGGTACCCAGTTCAGAGATAATTTTTTTTCTCACCCCCAAGCAAAAGGGTCACTTGGATCTAGGGATTTACTGGCCTGTTTCATGGTATCAAATACTGATTCCTTTGGGTCCACACTGTCACAGTGTGGAAAGGACAAGTGTATTTGGGAACGGATCTTTTTGTATATTTGCTTATGATTGTTCTTACATGAAAGGGAATCCTTTGGACTGGGAATATGAAAATCCCATGTGCTAAATGGCTGTGAGTCATGTAGCATTTACATCTACATTTTTGTTCTGTGAGGGCATCTCTCTGCCAGGCATACCACTGGCACTTGCAAAGATGAAAGTCAGTTTCCATGTAGGCAAAGGTTTAACCATGTACTTGACAAAGATGCTCAGTGACATTATTTCAGCTATTCACATGTACACATACCCAGATGCCCAAATACCATGTCACACGAGGTTTTTACCTAAACATTGGCCTTCTAACAGCCAGTAGCCTTCAGTGCAGGAACAGGTATAGCCCCCTTCAGTATTTATGCAGATCTGGGTGGGATTACACTGGTGAGAATCTGAAGCGCATTCATCCACATCTGTAACACAGAAACAAAACATTAGAAATGGCAACAAAAAAAGATTGTACCCACCATACAGAGACTTCCATTCACAAAGAGTACACCAACTCTGTGTGAGGAACCAAAGCCCAGTGGAGTGGAACCTGAAGCAAAATTCATGATACTAAATGTCTGAGGACAGTGAGAACTGAGGGTGCTCATGAAATATCTCATTTTTGCAGATGATCCAGTGTTTCTCAGATCTCCTCAAGAAAGGGGTCACATTACCTCAAGTATTTTATTACTTCCAGGTTTGCTTTGTCACTTAACTGGGATTTCCATGCTACAGGGCAGCGTTCAGCCCTAAGGAAAGGCTGCTGAATGGGCAATATAAGCTCAAAGTGAAGTAAGAGATAAACAGGAGTTTGAGAGATGTATGAACAAAACTCAGACATAAAAAAAAAAAATTACTTCCTACCTTCACCAATGTAGATTATCTCACTATAACTTCTCTTACAGAAGGTTCAACCAAAATCAACCTTTACCTGATAAAAAAAATATATGTATGCTTTCCTGGAATCAATTTCCTGACAATAAAACTTTATTTATTTATTTATTTTTATTTTCTTTTAACCATCCATATTGTTTTTAGCATATTTGGGTTTTTATTACAACCCTTAGGGTGTTCTTGTTGTGAGCTTTAAATTTTTTTTATTTCTTATTTATTGCAAAGAAGGTGAATAGCATTCCTACATTTATGTAAGCCAGGACCCTGGAACCTAACTGATTAAAAATGCCTTTCAGAGTCAGAAGTTCAGTTTGAATTCCTCCTTGCTCAATCTCTTCCCTGATGTTTCTGGCGTCTAGTTTGCCTCTAGATGTCAGAAAAGGAAATATCAAAAGATAAATGGTGTCATTTTTTTCAGCCAACTCAGATATCTATGTTTTATTTATTGATATCAGAATTATTTTTTATTCCAGCATACTGTGCACTGGCCTTTGCTGAAGTAATATGTCATCCAAGCAATGCTACTCCCTTGATCCCCTCCTGATTCTTATTAACCCAGACTATGTTGGGTCATGAGTGAAGTATCTCCCAAATGCACTGGGCTGGAACATGCAGCAGAGGGCAGGAATTATGGGTCAGTATCTGTCCTTGAGGCACCTTGTACAGCCAGGCAGCTGTAAAATTCCAGCAGTCACAAAATAACTGATCTAGTCTGCCACAGCAGCATAGTTAACATTTTAATATATATAAATAAATATTTCAATACATATTATATATATGGAGAGAGTCTAGAGTTCTTGCCAACATCCATATCAGAGCAATTTATGGTGAGCCAAAGCTGGTAAGATAACAAGAATAGCACAATTAGAGGTAATTAAGTCTGTCTGAAATTGGTTCCCACGTATTTATTGGCAAAATGGTCAAGGAAGTGGGAAAAGGGTAAGATAACAAGTCTAGACTATATAGGTACATAAATAGGTTGTTCAGTTCAGCTATTCCCTCTGCAGTTGGGCTACAAATTCTGGATCCTCCCTTCATACAGCATATCACACATAATTAGTAGTATTTCAACACAGGTTTTATCTAACCATAAATTTAATAAGAATGGCACAAATGTTTTCTAGATGAAAAAGCTTTCAATTTGTCATGTTTGCTTATTGTTTTAGGAGTGAGACCTTGGGATCTGGCCAGTTCTGCTGTTTCTAGCCTATCATGAGCTTAAAGAAGGACATTTTAATTTTCCATGCTCTGTGCTTCCAGGAATATTAATAGATGACACACGGTGTAGACACAGTGCGGGTCAGGGTCTTACCACCACATATGGTAGAAATGCTGTTTGAAGGTTATAGATCCTCCAGTCTTCTGTAGTGCATTTTTCTTGCAGGGGTATAACATGCATCCTTCACCAAAAGCAACAACAGGTGGCTACAGGATCAGTTTTGTTCCCAAGTCATCTTTGTAGAAGTTGCATGAGCAGCAGTATAATCACTCCAGAAAAGTAAGATGTTGATTCTCCTTTCTTTGCTAACTACCAAGCAGAATGTTTTGCTTATTCCCAGTCTTCAACTTCTATGGTAGTATTTGAGACATATTTCCATTTGAACACAAAATTTTTACAAAGGCTACCTGTGGCATTTCTGCTGTCCTTAGAAAACTTCTGCAGAACACCCTGTCTCCCTGCATTTTACACCAAGTAATACTTCACTAATATTATTAATGAAGTTTTGTGCAACCAACAGGACTACTCAATAGATAACACGTGATCAAGAGGTCCCTGAGATGCAGTTTTCTGGAGACTAGAAGAATGGCTCATATTCAGAATAACTTGTGTTGTAGTCTTCACCATGGAAAGAAATACCAAAATGTGTTGTCTGAGCCTCAGAATAAAGTCTAATCAGAATAGAAGAGTTACTAAAGCAAGTAACTAAAGCAACTGAAGCAAGCTAGCAAGAAATACTTAGAAACATCATTGCCTCCATTCAGGGTGTTAACAGATTGTGATATTTGATGATTTCAGCATTAATACCATGAAAATGTCAGATGATCCCACTCATCACTGGTATCCAAAGATAGTTTCATTATACTTAACCTGCTTTTAGAACCTTTCAGTGCCAAGATCCTTAGAAAACATTACCTGAATCCCAAAAGCAATTACAGATTTTACTAATAGCTAGTGTTATTGAATGCCTCTGCTAGATTACTTGAGTTTGGCAAGATTACTCAGGCTATGGCTACATGAAGAACTGCCATGAGGTGAACTAGGAAGCAAGTATAGACTGGATCTGTTGTCAATGAAAGCAGAAAAAGGTGCATGTCACTTACTATGTAGGATGGAAACTGCCACAGCTGCAGTGATCACACTGTAGCTCATGTGCTGAGAATTTAACCTGTGGGAACTCATCCTTGCTCTTCATCTTCCATTGCCCTGCTTCCTATTTCAAAAATGGGGATAAAATCTCTGTCATAGCCCAGCCTCCCTAACTGTTTAGCTGGACCTGTCCTCTTGTGTACAGAACCGGTCTGAAATTAGTCCATTTTTATTTGAAGCTTTCCAATTCCAATACAAATCAAACTGTCCTATGAAACCCTGCAATGTCCCACTGGCAGAAGTCCAGTTAGGAGTCCAAACCAAAATTAAAAGTTGACCTGAACTAGAAACAATTACCTTTATTAATTCCCAACGGAGAGCAATGTCATGGCCTACGTAAACCACTGTTCTCTGCCTTCTAAGAAATACCATCTAGAACATACACAGAGCCTCATGACTTGAAGCCATGTGTTTTAAAGATCCTTGGTTTACTGAGTGAATGACAGAATAGGTAGGGGGCATCTCCATACACGTGTCAGGAAGCCCTTGCTGCAAGAGTCTGAGCACAAATACTACAGAATAAACCACATGCCTCTCTCTTAGCTCAGCGTGCCTGCCTTAAAAAATTATGTCTGTGGAGGTTTGATCTTGGAAACCTGGTGTGTGATATTCTGTTTACTTGACATTTGGACAGAGGTGAGGGGGCTGGGGCAATGGTGTTTCATTTGGGGATTGGAAGGGTGGAGAAAGTGGGGGTTTATATTTCTAGTTGATTTTTATGGGATGTGATGTGCTGATGATTTGTTTTTATTGGTACAGCTTGTATTTTTAATGGATGGCAGGATGCCTGGTGACTGGATAGATATCATTTACAATGTCAAAATAAATGAACTAATTGTGTTTAGCATGTAAATTACTGGCTTTGAGTTTTATTATCTGTAAAAGCTAGCAGGAATCTTCATGGGTTCTTCAGCATTTAGCCACAAGATAGAACAATGAACAAAATTGTTAATTCATTGCCCATCAACTTAAAAGAAATGAGATAGTTTAAAAGCTACTCATTAAAAGGAAAGGCATATTAATATAGTCAGAATGAAAACTTAGATGTCAAACTGCAACACAACAATGCATCTCACCAGGTAGGCTAATTCTTATTAGAAGACTTTGTGAGCTTTTATAATGTCTCATGTCTACAAAGAACACAGGAATGAGGTCACTCTCATTTGCATCAATAAACCACAGCACAAGAAGCAAAAACGACACTCTAATCCATTGAATTAGGACTAGACATAGAATCATAGAATCAACCAGGTTGGAAGAGACCTCCAAGATCATCCAGTCCAACCGATATTCAATACTGCTCAAACAAAAGAGATCAGAAATCTCAAAAGAGAATCATTTATGCTGAGTCATTCTGTGAGTGTCTACAGGATCCTGAGGATCTATGTTTTGGTTTGCTGCTTCCCACATTTGAAACAGAATGCAGAGGATCTCAAGCTGGTGAAGTTAGGAACTAAAAATTGAACAGAACTCTTATTTAAAAGGAATTTGCTAGGTATAGTGGATTCGTTTGAAAGTGCATTTCAAGGCAGACAAATGCCAAGGTCATATGTCAAGAACGAAAAATGTTGGTCATGAAAATAAGTCTGGAATGATAAAGATAGTCACTTGAACATGAACTTTTCCTGACACAGGATTGCTGAAAGGATAAGCATAAACATGAGAACTGAGTAGACAGAGGAAATTGCTCTTACCACTGTATATTGCATAAGTAAAATAATTATTGAAATACATTTCTAGTGTCAACACTTCAAAAAATATTATTGCAAAGAGATCAGCAAAACTCCAAAGAATGACTCCAAGTCACGATAAATTTGTCTCAGAACTAGATAATGCTCCATTTAATAGACTATTTTAGAAAAGTTTCAAGGTATATTTGCCTATGATCTATAAACATCTTCACAGAAACAAAATTTTGCTAGCTGGAGATGGTCACTAAAGCTAGCAAAAGACAATGGGAAAGAAGTCAGTGTTTCAGAGACAAATTAAAAGTAAAAATAGGCACAAACTTCAGTAGTACCATCAACTAACCACAAAAAAGCATAATAAAGCACATGGTAGATGTTCCCTTACTTTAGGGTCTATACTTGAACAGTATTTCTTCTTTGAAGTATGCTATAGCAAAAAGACATGTGCTTGAAACACTAATTGCTCACTAAAGTAAATTTCTGTGACCTCTGTCACACAAAAAAATACAGATTATGTGGTCAAACTCGTGTCTTAAGGTCTTTATTGAATTATTTAACATTATTCAACATTTAGGTACGTTTATCTATATCTACAACCATCACACTTGAGATTTTCTGCTTACCTTACAACTTTTTTTCATTTCCTAGGCCATTAGGACATCTATCTTGGCCAGTGAAACTACTGAAAATGGGGATAGGAACATGTAAAGTTATTCCAAATAATTTCTCCTTTGCAATGATTTAAATGCACACGTGTGATTTATAAATAAGTAAAGTTTGTTGTGACTTCAAAAAAAGTATGGGAAACTTAGAAAATGTGGATAACATTGTTATGCTACAAGATGATTCAGCCTAAAGATGTTAGGCATGCTAACCACCTTTCTTTCAGGACACAAAGAATGATTGCATCTTTATGAAGCATGAAGCAAGATAAAGAGGAAAAATTCAAGATAATCTGTTGACTCTAAGAGCCCAGACAGGACTAAACTGCATGTTAGGGGAAGTGAACATGCAGGAAGAAGGAGGTTATTGGTAAGCTAAGTGACATTAAGAGATGGAAATTCAACAGGTGAAGCTGTCAGACAGAAGAGAAGGAGCAGAGGTATTTAAGAACTGGAAGCATCTGACCACTGGAAGGTGATGTTCAAAAACTAAGCAAAGACACTGTCTTTCTTCTGCTCAGCAAAAAAAAAAAAGTCTTCGTGCGAAAAGAGGACTTCATGCATTAAAGAATACAGAAGGAAACAAAGTCCTTAAGAACAGCTCATCAGTTCAGAAGCAACATCAGAGTCCTTCAGAAAAAGACTTCCTTGACAAACAGCTACTTCTTTAAAGAAAAGTGAAATAAATATATTGAGAAGGTTTACTTTGCTTTTTGTGAGCTGTGATTACATATCATATGACAAAAGTAAATACATGTGGAGAGCTTACTAAAGAAGCTCCTTCTCAAAGAGATGATTTGCACCTGTCACTACAGGAGCAAGGGAGACTATTGCCTTGTTAAGTCCATCCACAGATACTGAAAATGGTTGGATCTGTGACTCCACAAGTGTGGTCCATTCCACTCTCTCCATGGCAGTGCCTTTTCATGCTAGCTGTCAGCATGACAATGCCTCTAGCAGAGAGGTATCATGAAAGGACATGGACTTACCATCTGAGCTAGAACCACATTCTTGGAGACTTTGGCTTTTAGAAGACAAACTTTGCTTGGATTCTGTACTCAAGAGGGAAGCCAATGTGGACAGCAGATTTCCAAGACAATATGATTTTGGCAATGTGTGCTGCTTCACAGATGGACTGTTACATTTTGTTCTATTTGGAACATATTTAGCATGCATGACTGCCTTTCTTAAGTAATGAACTCTGATAATCATGCCACAAATTTCTGTGGGTCACAGTAGTAGCTATGTCTGTGTTTCCTTCTTTTGATCAACCATTGACAAAAGTGGGTATGTTTTTTATTGAGAGCCATTAGTACCACAGGATTCAACACAGTAAGACTGAAGATTAATTTGACAGCTGTGAGAGCACAGGTCCTGCAGGCTGAAAAAAGTTTGCCATGGAAAGTCTTCTTCCCCCTTCTACTAGGAGTGTGGGTACTTTTGGAGTCCTACTTCTTTATTTTATTCTGCCTCTATTTTAGTCCAGCTGTTGTACCACCACAATCTCAGGAGCTCACTCCACTCTCAAAATACAAAGTTCTCGCAGAGAGACTCAAGGCTACAAGCTTATTCCAGAATCTCTGCTCAAACACTGAAGCTTGCTCAGTCATTTATAACCCATGGGGCTCCATTTTAAAATAACAGCAAGATTAGATGTCTGTCTTTTATAGGAATAATTGCAGGCCAGGACTAAACATCCGAGCTCAGTAACATGAGTATCAGTTCCAAGATTACTTGGAACAGAGCACTTTCCCTAAACTTCTCCCCATTCCTTATTTGGACACTGAGAAATAATTTCCTCAGTAGTAGATTTTTACTCAGTGAAATCACATGTTTTCTCAAAACTTTTTTTCTGAAGATAATTACATTTGATAAGACAAGGGGAGAAATAACAATGCCACATTCCTAAATTGCAGACTGAAGCCAAATTCAAACTGCTGCTGTGTGGGGTCAGTGGTTTTTTTTCCAGGGATGTCTGACCCTGCTGAGCTTGAATGTAATCCAAGATCAACTCTCTAAACACCTGTTTAATTGCATATTTTAGTGTCTGAGCACAGGTTGTTCATTGCTGGGTTAATTTTTTATCTGCATCTGATATGCATTATGTTATTGATTGATTGATAAACAAGGATGAAAGTGGTTTTGTTTGTTTGGTTGATTTTTTTTTCACATAGGTGGTCAGCCTGGAAGTGTGAGGCATGAATCTGTAATCCTGCTTCTTCTGCCTGGTATGAAAATTGCTCAACATGTGTCACAGGTTCTAGATCTCCTGCCAGCTATCTGAGTCTTTCCTTAGCTAGCACACTAACATTACTCAAAGATGATAAACAACAGCTAAACTGTGAAAAGATGTTGCTGTTTGAGCACAGTTCTAGTCCTGATTTTGTGACTGAGAGATTTATACAATGGCCATGCAGATAAATGCGCAGCAAGGGGACAAAAGGGGCAGCTGCCTCATCCTCTTTTACTCAGAACAGACCTATGCAAGGTTTACACATCTGGCATCACTTGTATGACCACAGATCCTCACTCCCACCAATTCCTGGGGCTCCCTGTTGGTACAAAATTACACCTGATTGTGTGGACTATTCCTGGTGTCCCATGAGAGCTTTTGCACAAATGCACAATCTGCATGTTAATCCTGGGATCAGAAATGAGGCAAATTACTAATTTCATCTAAGGGCTTTGCTTAAACATGGAAACTCATGAACAGGAGCATAATTGTACTCTCTGGATCCATGATTTCCTGTTGCAGGTTCTGCACACCTTATGAAATCCATGGTCAGTGTATGTGATTTGGGAATCTCAGTTATCTCCCCACTGCACTTACACTATTTCAAGTACCTGTGGTACAGCAAAACAAGAGTGACCCAACTAGACTGCTGGACAGGATGGAGATGTGTTAGGATACCACTGATGACACTGAATCTGCTGACTTAGGAGGTACCAAACAGTTACTGCTCAACACAGGTTCATCAGCAGGAAACATTTTTCAGCTGGTACGTTACTGTTGTACTTTCTCAAAATTACCTATTTTGTATGCTGCACTCAGATCTCCTGGTATGATGGTGAGAATTTAACTGAGGATACTCCCAGCTGCTGGGAGGTTACGCAAGTGACACTTTCTATTGCAATGGACATGAAAAAGACATGCAGTCAGAGCCAGGAAATGCACACTAAGAAATTAAAAAGCATATTTCTAGCAAAAAGTCCTTTTAGTCCTCCCTTTGCTGTGTGATATGAAATAGTCTCATGCAAGAACCTCTAGAGGGGCTTATAAAATTTCACAGAATGGGAGTAGAACCATTATCAGAGAGAAAGTGAGTTTTCCATGGCTGAATTGTATATTTTCTCTGCAATTATATGTGATAGTTTAAAAAGACTTATTGAGAGGGAATATATTTAAAATATAGGAGTTCAAAGCACTATTTTAAACATATCTGTGATATCCTATTGGCTTCTCCAAAAAACTCTTTTAAAGACTTTTCTGTTAGGGTACAGAGCATGAGAGAACTAAAATAAGAGAACTGCTATTTGCACTTTCACACCCTGGGGAGCTTTGAGAAATCACTAGCACAAATAGTCCAGCCAGCTGGTTTAGCCAACTGGTGGTCAGTTTACATTTCCTCTAATAAGTGAACTTCTTGACCATACATTTTAACTGAGTCATTAAGGACTCATTTTCCAATTTTTTTGGCAGGCTAAAGAGGTCTGAGACTGTGAATAGACCACAGTAACTAGTGAAGGGAGAAGAGCTCTGCTTTTAATACAGCAAAAGAAATTGATCCAAATGGATCCAGAAATTGAAACTTCAATGAAAACAAAGGGATGCAAATATTCACCTGCAGGATATAACAGAAACTATTATTGGAAGGGCTGCTTCTTCCATTAAAATACAGCTACTTTAGATGTGGAACATGACAAAAGCTTTAACCACTGCTCAGGCATGTTGTGCAGAGCCTTTAGACTCAACACCCGTGTCACTAGTCTACCTGGGAGCAGCCACAAACTCTGCAGTGAGTGGGAGTTAGAAGTCCTTCTCAAGAAGGGAGTGTTTCACATCTCTACTCATGGCAGAAACCTTTGCCAGCTGCTCTAGAAACTGTCATGACTGACCACAAATAGAGTGCTTTGCTTGGCACTAAGGGTAGTGGGGAGCTTATCAGAGGATAAAATTGTTTTTATTTCTTATGAGTTTCAAATCTGTCCATCTGACAGCATGCTTTATAACAATCTCAAATGCACCACAAAGCCAAGGCAATTCTTGTACAAATGTTAGGGCCTTTTGGGCTCTTTTGTAAGCAGAGAATGGGTAGTGGACAAAAGCCAGTGGAGAAGAAAAATCTTTGAGAATTACCTTCTGCAAATACTGGCTTCCAGGCTCAGACAGCTGTGTCCTCATTACTGTTAATAGCAAAGAGCTATGCATGTTGGGCAACATTCCCTTTTGAGTGTATACAACACAAGCCATCTCTTTATTTCTGTGGTGGTGATCATTGTAAAATGCCTATAATCCCTCCTCAAATAACTGGCTTTAACTCAGATTTGGCATTCACTGTTTTATAATGATTGAGCCACATTTGCTTGCAGTGTTCCAAAAATTGCCGCCAGCCAGCTGGGTTGCAAACCTTCCTGGATAAATGAAAATTGTGTGGATATGGGAGGTTTACTTTGTTCCAATTAGTGTGTGATGTGGATGTCTGCTGGCAGTTCTCCTGCTCTCCTTACGCTCAGTTCATAGCTCCCTGGAAAAATAGGTGTTTCCTCTCAAAGAGCTTTTTCCTTTTCTTTTCCTCTCTCATTGTTTCAAACCTCATTCAGTTACCTTTAATGCATAAGCTAAGACAGAAACTTTCAAGATTTATGAAATAAAGAGATAACAAGCCCTCAAAGCAAATGTACTGAGCCTTTAGAGGCAGAAAGTTATGTTTTGTTTAGACCTAAAAACTGCCAGTTTTGAGCAGGACCATGACAGGTTCTGGATGGTTGTGAAACTCTCAGGCAGCACAAGATGTGAGGCTGAGACTGCAGCAAAGAAAATTTCTAATAAAAGTTACCTACACTTGTAGGAGTCCTGACCTCTGCCTGTCAACCAATAAATTGGTTAAGATAAAGACAGATCTTCTTCTTCTGTACTGATCTAAAGATCTTACAGCACTTCAAAATTACTGGTAAAACCTGAAGTCTGTGTGGCTCTCCTGGCTTTAGCTAGGATAGCGTTACGGTTCTGATTTTTGCTTTTTTCCTTCGCAAGAAGCTGGGAAGGGCCACAACCAAGATAGCTCCTGAACCAATATGACTGGGAGAACTGCTTGTGAATCCACTGCACACTGAACAGTCTCCTGGAGGCAGCTGAAAGAAAATGCTTGTATTGCAGATTAGTTGTAAACTTTGTCAGTAGTGCAGTTCATCACTGCAGCAATATTTTTGTATCTCTGCTTACAGAAACCGTTGAGGTGGGAGAACTATTTCACTGGAGGCTGAACAAACACAGCTAGAACCAGGACTGCCCTACTCACACATACAGAGCTGCACGTTTTTGTCCCCAAAGCTTCGACGCAGCTTTTCTTTTGCACCGGAATTCAGAGGTTGCTGGCTAGCACTAAAGGGTGAACATGTGGCCAGACATACTACCAATGTCACAGGCAGTCCCACTAGCTCACACAGTATCCATGAAAGCTCACAAAGACACATGTTCACACTGAGCATTTCCAAACCAAATCATTCAATTCCAAGTAGTCTTGCCTGAAAAAAACATGTTCTGTTTAGGTGACTAAAAAACCAAAGAAGTAGTAAATGAATAAACAAACCAGCAATGTTCACAACCAGCAGGAATATTTCATGTCTGTGGTTAATCCTGGAGCAAACTCTGGCCCTTATGCACCAGAAGGCATGTCCAAGTGAATTTTTCATCATGTAGGCTTACTCTAGTGAAAATTGAAATTACTAGTTTGTTTTTTTTTTTCTTTAGTAACTTTCCTTCGTACTTTACTAGTCTCCAAAGACTTCAGACTGTGTTTAATTCAGCATTTCACATCCCTCCCTAGGTCAGAAGGAATGGCCTATGTATGGATCACGTATTTCTGAAACGGTTTCATGTCCCAAGCTTTTAGGTGTCCGCTTGAAATTTTGGTGGAGCAGAGTGCGATGGTATTTTGTATCTTGTGATGATCTACATCCTTTGTCGGCTTCAGAAAGCACATGACCTCCTCGGCCATTGATAGATATACTGCAAATTTTTAGCTGCTAATTACATTTAGAGGTATTCTCCACTCCATGTAGCTCTCTGGGCTCAAATCTACATTTAGATTTTAAAAATTGCTTGAGGAATATGCAGATAAAATGTTCACTTTTTTTCAATTAAATTCATAGACATTGTCAGAAGTCTTATGTGTAAAGCTGTAAAAAAAAGCCTTATTCTATAATGCCATTTCATTTATGACTAGTTAAACCTCTTGAAAATACCAATGAGCCAAGGAAAAAAAAATTCAAAATCACTTATTTAATGGAGAATTTTGTCTTCAAATGCAATGAATAACATAATACAGGTTTTACAACCCTATTTCTTCAAATAGCACTGATTTAGTGGAGAGGAACATTCCTAAAGCTGGCTTGCTACAGCCTTTTGGGATGACTGCATCAAAGCAACAGATAGCTGTCAGTGCACACTTCTGGGCTATTCCACCACAAAATCAGCTCTGCTTTTAATTAAAATAATTTCAATCTGCTTCTGAATTAAAGCTCCAGATGCAGTGCTTAGTGATTTGCTGGCAAGAAGTGTATGTATTGCTGCAATCTGCCTTTGAAATATGTGAACATAATCCAAGGCTGCTCCAGCCTATGCCAGGTTTGGGATTCCCCACAGGGATTGCTATACCAGGAAATTAGCAGCCCCTGCTGTTGCTTTCAGACCACATCCCCTCTGCCTGGCCTGGTTCCTGCTCCAGCAGTAAGGAGTGATAGTCTGGCAAACTGACTGCACTGCTCCAAGATTCTTCCTTCAGAAAGGGAATGTCAGGCTACCTGTTGAAGCTATCTCAGCTTTGCCTTGCTCCCCTACAGTGACAAAACAAGTGATTTAATGGGCGGGAGCTCTCACCCATGCTATGAACTTTTTTCTGCAGCATTAGATAAAGCAAACAGTTTTCTTCTGTGCCTCGGTGCACCCTGGAAGCTGGAAATACATCAAAGGATGCAAAAGTACAGGAACTTAAAGAACTTAAAGATACCTGAATGCACCTATCCCACCTCCAAGTTTTGCAAGACTTTTTCTTGCTAACAATTGTTCCAGGCATTTTAAAATGCTTCTGCTGATACGTTTTGTACTGTTCCTCCACTACAACACACCTAGTGCATTCTTGTGTAACTTGTGTAACTTGTACTGTCATAAAGGGCTTTACTATGTTCAGTCTGAAAGTAATTTTCCTTCATTTCATCAAATTATACCCTATTTAGGAATAATCATCCTTTTGTACCACCTACCATATATAACTTCTGCTTCTCTAACATTTACAGTTCAAATTGCTGTCATCTTAGCCTAAGCTTTACAATATGCTTAACTCTATTAATTAAAGTCATGCTCAATAATGCCCCAAATATGCCATTGCTTTTTCCTGAGTTTACCATAACTTGATCTACATTTATCTGGTAGTAAATGATTTACACTTAATGTCAGTAAATTGGATCCCTTCTCAGCAGAACATATTGAAGGACTATCACTGTTCTGGGATTCAGAAGTCTTCAATAACACTGCCAGAAACTGCTCCATGCTATACTCCTTTTGACATCACTGCCTTCTATGGTTCCTATTTCATCAGATGGCTATGTGTTAGGTTATATTTTCATCTACTGATGGGTTTCCAGTCCCTTGATTTCCTGACCACAGTTGTAGCTTTTCTAGATTTCTGTGTATTACTGTTTGTACAATCTTCCCTTTCAGTGTCACCTATGTTGAGGTTATACCACAAAACCAGTTAATGCCTTTAATCCAACCATCAATTTATTGGCTCATCAGCTAATGCTTCATTTACTGAAGCTGGATAGAAAACAAGAATTTTTCTTCACAAAAAACCCCCAGAGAAAATGGAAATAAGCTCAAAATATTAGAACAAAGCAGGCATTACATTTTTTGGGGGGTGGAAAACCAAAGCAAAACCCAAAACAAACAATACTGTTAGTGTCAGACCAAACAGTAGATCATGAAGTCATTCAACACTGTTCTCCTCCTCCTAGTCTCTCCCTATTCTTGTAATTCAATATTGAACGCTTCATGAAAAAAACAGATTTATTCTCACTGTGACATATTATTGATGTAGAGTCGCTACTGGAAATTTTCCAGAAGTGATTAGGAGTTTGTACAGACACAATTACAGGTGCCCAGATGAAGACATCATACACACCCTGACTTCCAGAAAGTGCTGAATGCCTCTGCCTGAAAACCTAGATCCCTCAAAGTTTTTCATGTAGTTGCTCAGATACTAAGATTCCTCAGATAATTGGCCAATTCTGGAAACAATATTGACCAAAGAGTTGTAAGTCATACTGGCATTCTGTGGCAAAGATCACAGGCCAGGCCAGTGAGCATATACATGCTATACATCTGCTGAGGATGAAGGTCAGCAAGAGAGCAAAGGCTTTCATTTCAACTACCCTATTTTTTATACTCCTGTCCTATCATCTGGACCATCCTTCTCACAGTGCAGCATAGCCTTATACCACAATACAGCTGCATCCACAAGTTACGGTTGAAAAGAACTAAAAGCAGAGAGGGATTTGTAGGTGTTAAAACTGAAGATGGACTTCAGCACTTCTTGTTATTCTCAGTTTGTGGCATGTCCCATCCAACAGGCAGAACCCTGAAACTACTCCCCTGAACTGGGCTGCTGATGTGTGATTCCCATTCATCTACTGGTAGCTTTGTTTTCTTTGAAAAATTCTCTCATCTCATTGAAGTACTGAAATGGGAAGCCAGTCAGTTAGCAGATGAAGGGGTCAGAGCACATTAAAGTCAAATCACATACCTCTTCTGTTTCTGCGTGGCAGCTCTGTCATGGGTTTGCTGTCTTAGGGACAAGGCTAAGCAACAATGCCAGCACATTACCTTTGCCTATAGAGTCTGGCAAAACATACAGCCCATCTGGCTAATTTATACTGGCAAAGGAGCCAGTTTGTATTTTCTATATATTTTGGCTTAACATCTTGATTGTGACACATAACCATGGCAAATTTCAGGCTGGAATCAAGCAAAAAGAAACAAAGCTGACCCAAATAATTTAAGGGAGAGGCCAATAAAAACCAGTGACTTTTAAGTCATTGAGAATACTGCCATCTCTAGGTACTGTGGGCACTGCAAATACATGCAGAAATTAACACAGGCCTGAACAGAGCGCTGGTGCTATGAAGGCCACTGAAAATAAACAAGTCTTCCAGGTAAGGAGAGACACTGAACTCTGCACATCATGTCACAGGGAGGCAGAGAAGGTGCCACTCATGCAGTCAAGGTCCCTGAGGGTCCCAGCAGAAAGCTACGCCTGGATTGTCATCCATAACTAAAATGGACACCCATAGGAGAGTGAGAGAAGGACAAGACACAGAGCCAATGCATGGGAAGGGTACTCATGAAGTCTGTCAATCTTCCAGCACCATTAGGTGACTTAATTTTCTTTAAAGCCCTGTAATTGCCTAGTTGGTGGGACTACCTTGAATAACAGCTATCTCAAAAAATGAAAGTTTATGAAATCTACTCTAGAGCAGGGAAAACTAATTGATACATAGTGGCTTTAACTGATTTGGCACTACTGAAATCCCCGGAAGACATAATAAAGGCAAGGCAGACACAAAGCCCCTTGTATCAAACTACTGTTAGCAGTGAGTCTAAGGAATCATTCAGCAGGATGAGAGCCCTACCCTGGCTAGCACATTTCTGAGGATGTGGTAGACTAGGCATGATTACTGTTCCTCTGAAGTTAGTCTGGTATAGCCTTCTGCCAACTAGTTCTTGGTGATAAGTGAAGTTTATCATTATCTGGCTCACGGCCTGGTGACCATTAATCCCCAATTCAAAGACCTACTAAGCCCCATAGAATCAGTTAAACCTCTTTCCCTTGTGTATCTTTGCCTTCTGCAATCAAAAAAGTGCAAGAGTGGTGGGATCCCTGGGTTCTTGAAACCTTGTATACTGAAGTATCATACAATTCCAGGAAAATGGGAAAAATTAAATGCATCATGAAATAGAGAGGTCGCAGTCTAAAGGATTTTCACCTTCCTGTGTCTGGACTGTGGCCTGCACATCTAATAAGACACGGACATTGTCCTTCCTGTGCTATGCCCTTTCTCTGCATACAAGACAGTTATAGCCAGTTATGTTTTGTAGCATGATACATTCTCATTCAACTGCACCCCCCTTCCCCTGCCTGTGTGCCCCTAATAAGCAGGTGAAGACAATTCCACAGACAGTATCAGTTTAGCTCAAGCTAAAATTGAAAGCAAATTCAAACACTCCTGTTGACCACAGTTTTTAATCATAAGGTGATCTTCTGACCAGCTGTGTATTATTCCCTCACAATGTCTGGGAAATTCTTACCATAGTGTAAGAAGTCTAGCAGGAGGAACATATGTTACCAAACTCCCTGACCGTTTGTGGTCAGAGGCTTAAGTGCAAAACAGCTTAACTTCAACATAATAAATTCACTGCAAAGACTTCTGCCCTAAGATCTGAAAATCTTCACCAAAGTCAATGAATGTGGTCCATACTTAGAGGTCTAAGAGTCTTTGGTCTCTAGCTGACTATCCATCTACCTACCCAGAATAACCACAGTTCATTCAAGTTCACTTGTAGCTATGCTGTAGTTGTGTTTATTTTATTTTCTCTTCTTGTATCATCACTGCTGAATGAGATGGGAGATACAGTAACTGATGATGCAGAGATGGCAGAGTTGCTGAATGCCTTTTTTGCCTCAGTCTTCACTCCTCAGACCAGCCCTCAGGAACCTCAGTCTCTAGAAGTAAGGGATCAGAACTGGAGAGATGTGGACATTCCGCTGGTCAGTCAGGACAGGGTTTGGGATCTCTTATACCATCTCAAGACACACAAATCCATGGGCCCTGATGGGATGCATCCATGAGTGCTGAGAGAGATGGCTGATACTGTTGCTGAACCTCTCTACATCATCTTTGAAAAGTCATGGAGAACAGGAGAGGTGCCTGACGACTGGAAGAAAGCAAATGTCACTCCAGTCTTCAAAAAAGACAAGAAGAATGACCCAGGCAACTACAGACCAGTCAGCCTCACCTCCATCCCTGGAAAGATGACGGAGCAGCTCATCCTGGAGGTCATATCTAACCACATGGAAGACAAGAAGATTATGAGGAGTAGCCAGCATGGATTTACCAAGGGGAGATCCTGTCTGACTAATCTGATAGCCTTCTATGAAGTTATGACCAGGTGGGTAGATGAGGGAAGAGCAGTGGATGTCGTATATCTTGAGTTCAGTAAAGCTTTTGTTACTGTCTCCCATAACATCCTCATAGAAAAGCACAGGAGATGTGGTATAGACGGCTGGTCAGTAAGGTGGACTGAAAACTGGCTCCACAACAGAGTTCAGAGGGTCATTATCAGTGGCACAGAGTCAATTTGGAGGCCTGTGGCAAGTGGTGTCCCCCAGGGATCGGTACTGGGTCCAGTTTTGTTCAGTATCTTTATCAACGACCTGGAGGAGGGGATTGAGAGTACCCTCAGCAAGTTCACTGATGATACAAAACTGGGGGGGTGGCTGACACCCCCTCAGGCTGTGCAGCCATCCAACGTGACCTGGACAGGCTGGAGAGCTGGGTGCAGGCAAACCTCATGAAGTTTAATAAGGACAAGTGCAAGGTCCTACATCTGGGGAGAAATAACAACAGGCACCAGTACAGGCTAGGGGCTGCCCTGCTGGAAAGCAGCTCCACAGACAAAGACCTTGGAGTGCTGGTGGAGAGCAAGTTCTCCATGGAACAGCAATGTGCTCTTGTGGCCAAGAGAGCCACTGGGATCCTGGGATGTATCAAGAAAGGTGTGTCCAGCAGGTCTAGGGAAGTTCTTCTACCTCTCTGCTCTGCCCTGGAGAGACCACACCTGGAATACTGTGTCCAGTTTTGGGCTCCCCAGTTCAAGAGAGACAGAGACCTGCTGGAGAGAATCCAACAGAGAGCCACGAGGATGATTAGGGGACTTGAGCATCTCCCCTATGAAGAGGGACTGAGATCCCTGGGACTATTTAGTCTGGAGAAGACTGAGAGGGGATCTGATCAATATCTATAAATATCTGAGGGGTGGGTGTCAAGTGGAGGGGGCCAGGCTCTTTGTGGTGGTTCACAGTGATAAGACAAGGAACAATGGGTTCAAACTAGAACATGGAAGATTTCACCTTAACATGAGGAGAAACTTCTTTATAGTGAGGGTGACAGAGCCCTAGAACAGGCTCCCAGGGGGATTATGGAGTCTCCTTCTCTGGAGACTTTCAAAACCCACCTGGATGCGTTCCTGTGAGGACTACCTTAAGTGGTCCTGCTCAGGCAGGGGGGTTGGTCCTGATGATCTCTTGAGGTCCCTTCCAACCTCTGATATACTGTGATACTTTCCAACAAGTTTAGTGCACTAGAGAAGTAAGTAACTTCCACATGTCTCACTTTGATCTTTGCTGTTGTAGGGTTATTAAACTGGGCCTTTTTTCTCCTGTTTACATATTATTACATGATACTTGTCAGTGAGTTCTCTCAGTACCTGTCATCTACTTGTGAAATTATGCTTGGTACAATACTGAAAATGAATTCTGATTTCAGTTTATACAGAATGATCTGAAGCCCCAAATAACCCAGCATGCTTATCTATGAACAAAGTCAGGAATTGAATGCAAAACCCTTCAGCCTAAGCCTTAGCCACCAACTACAACTATAGCTTCTTCTTGAGATGCTTCATAGACAACTTGCTTCCCTTTCCTTTTCTTCCTCCTGTTTCTATATGACCAGAGAATACACTAGAAAAGTTACTATTAGGGAGCTTAGTGGGTAAACTATAAGAAATTCGGGGCTCTGTCCCCAGCACAGCCATGGCCCTTTCACTAGACCTAAGCACCGCCTTTCAGTTCCCTGTATTTTCATTTCTGTCCCCTTTCGCTAGACACACACATCCGGCTCCTTTATTTTCCTTGAAAACCCATCTAGGAATAGCCTGTTTGTAATGAGGTTGCACACAGGGCAGATCAGTACAATTGCAGGCTTTGGACATGGGTTTCAGGTATGTTTGCAATATAAATGATAATGATTTAAACCCCATCTGTCCAAAGGTAATGTTTTGAAGGAAGGCATTTTACTTCTCAAATGCAGAACTGGGGACTTGTAGGTGGAGAATGTCCTGGCAGTCCCGGCAGTTCTGGCAGTCTGTTTTGGCAGCCTTTGAAAAATGAGGAAAGCTGAAGCAATGACTACTCAACAGATGAGGCCTTAAAGAACAGTTTCGTCCTCATACTTGGGAAGAGCACCTTTCCATTTCCCTGATTTTGTGCTTCTTCCTTTTAGTTTTGTTTTAAAAATAAGGATGATACTTTAAAAAAATTATTTTCACTTCTCTGGCCTCTTCCCTTCTTTCTATCTCTAGGCTATACCCTCTTCCCGTCAGCTTATACTTTTCCTAACATCTATTTCACTGTTTTTGCAGATCCCTCCGATCTTTCCATTCCACCCTCCTAGATGCCTTCCCATTCCCATCATCTCCTTGCATTGTGCATGTGCATTAATGAGAGAGAAAGCAGAACTAAGAACCCACCCATTAAATTTTTTTCCACAATGCCCAGAAGAGTCTGTGTTAGAGGCATGTTTTAAAGATCATTGTAAATCAGGAAACAGTGAGGTGGAGTGAAGGGAAATTGGAAAGAGCTCTCAGCTTATGAATGTATAATGCAAGAACATGGGCATTCACTCCAGTTTCATCTTGCCAACAGTTACTAGACCAAGTTCCTTAAGAAGAAATCATTATTATGACTAACCATTCTGTATTTATAGAGAAGTAGTGTTAGAAGACAAACAGTTCAAGCGGAGCTCTTGCACTATATGTTCTTTGCTTTTTTCCTGTATGTGGTCTTTTATTCCAGCGTTAATTGTGGTTATAAATCATTCCCAACCTGCTTTAGAATGAGTTTATGCAGACTTCATGCTGTTGAAAACACAGTACATTTATACATAAAAGATATTAAACATTCAGTAACTCTGGGGGTAAAAATACCATATATCAGAATCAAACCCACAGAAGATTTAAGAAGGAATTATCATTAAAATATTTCTCTGCCTGTTGCCAAAAATGGCTACAGCTATTTCTGCATCACACACAGGACACTGAAGTGGCAAAACATGGTCACCAACAGGTGGCTTTAAGATGCACTTGTGTTAGGAAAGGTTTTGCTTTCACAAAGGTCAAAACATGGAGAGAAAAGACTTTGCTAAGACTGAGTGGTGAGCAGGGTGGAGAAGGACACTTAACCCCTGTCTATTACCATCCAGGCCAAAAAAGGGAGAAGAATGGCTTATATTTCTTTTTGTTTGTTTGTTTTGGTTTTGCTGTGGTGGAATATATCAGCCCCACGAAAGGGAATGTTATTTGAACCTCCCAGGGTGCACATTCCTCAAAGAGCCAGGAACATGGAGCCTTGGCAGGCAGGCCAGGTGCCAGGCTGGGACAGAGTGACCCTCTCAGCCGTCCTTTGTTTCTGTCAGATTTAGCAAAAGGGGTTGGGCAGATTAAAAAAAAAAAACACAACCAAAACCAAAAACAAAAAACCACAACAAGCTTGTTAAATCTCATACAGCTTTCAGATCAAATTTTTATCCTGTTTCACTCTGGAAGTCCCTTGAACAAGCTCAGTGCTTCAAAGTTGAAGCTGCAAATCTCCCAGGGAAGGTTCCTGGGTTTAATAAGCTGTTTTGACTGGAATTCAAAACAAAAGTAAAGATTTCTGTTGGCCTAGCAAGAGAAAATGTGACCCAGACCTATAACCCATATCTGACCAGACAAAAATGTGTACTCTGTTAAAAACTGGACATTTCTCAGAAACATAGGCATTAGAACAGCTCTGGTTCCCCTGAAGCCAATAGCAAAGAGTCATCATCTCTGAGGGATATACTTTAGAATAATTTTATTTGGAAAGAAAATGCTGGAGGGTGGTGCCAGAACACCAGCTAACGAACCTGTAAGTGATATAGTGGCTCTGCTATTGGGCAAAATAGCTTCAAGTTTACTCTTTTCAACCATTCCACAAAATTAACCCTTGAAGTCTTTCGTATCCTTAAGATCGTGCTAATGCTGACAAGTAGGGAAGCATAGAGCAACCAAACTGCCATGAACATGAGCAATGGTTATAATTAATTTATATTAGGATGGAGCCATGATTCATGTGGTTCAGACTTTCTTGAATCATCTGAGTAAAATTTGGTTATTTTCTGAGGACCCTCTCAAGGTTCTCTGGTGTCTTGTCTTCAAGGCCTTCAGGCATGAAATTGCACATCACCCTGTAAACCACACCAGAAATCCTGGAAATAGAGTATCAGACCTTTCTACTACCACTGCAGTGGGACATATATTCATGCAACTTGGTGTCCACACTTTCCATCCTAAGGCACACTGATGCAAAAATAAATACTACATCATGACAGTGAACATCTTCAGAGGATTTCATTAAATGAAAAATTAAATCTAACCCCAGCAGAGAGCCCTTCAATCTGACAAGTCTTTTCCTTTAAGCTTTGTTTCTCTTCCTTTAACACAAATATATTCCACCATCTGCTTAAATTTAAACCTGATGTCGACTTTCAAAAACTGCTCCCAGCTAACTGATGTACTCAAATAGCAGTCTTCCCTTTCTCATCTCTTCTTGTAATGTCTCTAGTCACCAAACTTTCCCTCACAATTAAATTCCCGTATTGGAAAGGTAAAGTGACAGAAGTAAGCGTTCCTGACTGAAGAAAGCACTGGCCCCCACATTTCTGCCACAGCAGATACAAACCTTGCATATCTTTTGCAGGCTAGAGGGCCTGCAAGTAAAGGTTTCCAAAATCCGCCTGCTGTGATTAGTATGGTTTTCTTGCTGAAGGTCAGACACAGTAAAATGTAGGGGTTTCATTTCCCCTTTGATTTCCCCACTTTTTTTTCCCACCTGCCCCATTTCCCCATTCATCTACATCAAAGTCAGCAAAGTGAAAACACTCCCGAAAAATCTATAAATCACTAGATAAAATAACTAAGGTTGATCACTTTGCTAAGATGAGAATGACTGATTGCAAATTTCAAAGGAATGGATGGTATACATTTTATTTTTACAGCAAAGCCATCAGTTATCCCAGGATTTCAAAACTTGCCATTAAAAACCAGACTTTCTAACTTTCCAGCAGGTATTACTACTAGCTCCAGTTGGAAACTATGTTCTTCCCACCTTGGAACATAAAGAGGGCAATGATTCAAATACAGGAAAATGTGCCCCAGAGTAGCTGAACTTAAATCTACACTCACAACTTCTATGAATCATCATGGGCTCTTCACTAGGGAAGCAAAGTACCTCTGAAATCAAGTCCTGCCATTTCAGGAAATTTCAGACAATAGGGCAGAATCAGCATCCCCAAAAAAGTCAGTTTTAGCTCTTGTGTTATTCTGCAGCAGCATTCCAAAAACAAATGTTCTAAGTTAAAAGCAGTTCCTTAGTCTAAAGACAGGCAAAATTCTCATGTCTTCTGTGGTTAGGGCTGGTTTTTTTCTCTTGTCAAAGACTAGGTCTATTCTTAAAAAAAGGATTTTTAATAAAAACCTTCAGGCAATTAACTACATGTAATAACAGCTAAAGAACTGAGATACAGAAATGAGTAGTGCTTATAGATTAACTTTGTGGTAGACTTGTGGGCTACATCTCCAGCGTTTACCCTGAGCATTTATCAGTGATCAGTCTGACCCTGATCTCTTGATTCCAAGTTTGGCATCAAAATAACTATTTTGGCCATAGGAATATTATTCCATTAATTTATGATTTTTTTTCTCCATTCTTTCACAACATGACATTATCAAAAGCAAGCAAACCAAAGGGATATAATCTAAATCCCCCTTAAATTTTAGTAACACAGGAGCAGTTTATATCTAAGTTAGAGTACAAAACTGAGTAAGCGGCATCAGAATCTAGCAAAAGATACTAAAGCAGAAAAAACTACCAACACTAGAAGTTTTGCATAGGGTTATTTGGGTTTTGTATTGGAGATTGGGGAATATCAAAGTGCTGAGGCAATGTCAACACTCTGTTGGGGCAGTAATTCTTTCCTCATGTGTTTATACAGTGCCTCAAACAAGGGAGTTCCACTCTCAGCTGAAGTCTGTAGTCATCACAGCAGTGGTAGTGCTAACAATTGTATCCCACCCTGTAGATAAGAGGGTGCTATAAGCTGCAGAGGGCTTATATTCTAAGTGACAAATGCAGGGTGTGGGAGGAAACAAATCTCTTCTACCCCATTTACAGGAAGAAGATCTAGGTCCAGGAATCTGAACAAGGTCAAGAAATGAACCAAGGTTTCTTCTGTTCTCATTTAACACTTCAAATGGAGGGACTTCTTCCCCCTCCAGGACAAAATCATAGACATGAACAGCATGCCTTGTATGCACTGACAAATTACCTGTGATCAGAGGATTGTATATCTCATGAAAACATCACTTCTTTCACAGAAATGGATTTCCTGATTAAATAATAGGACTAAATCTTATCTTGGCTTGCTTTGAATAATGACTATAGGAATGTGCAGCTCATCCTTTTTTTTAAAAAAGTGGCTAAATTTTAAAATACTGGTCTTAAGTGATTCAATTTCTAAAGGATAATTGCAAGCCAAATGTCTCTGAAACATCAGACAAGCTTTAATATAAATAAAAATACAGAATAAAGATTTCTACTACTTACCAGCACACTGATTGTTTTCATCTAACTGGTAACCAAATCGACACATCAGAGGTCTTGTAACAGTAGGGTAGTTAGAAACAGGGCCTGATGCTGGGGGTGGTGGATAAATATTTGAATAAGGATTCAGATATGGTGATCGATACACTGGGTTTGTTCGGGGTACGCATAAATAGCCACCATTCTGGTTGACACACACCATATCTCCTCTGCAGGCCTCGGGAATAGTCCGGCATTCATCAATATCTGAAGGGAAATTGCAAAAGATAAATGCTCTTAATGGGACCTATTAAAAAAAAAACAAAAAAAGTTAACATTTTCCTCAAGATTTTGCTAAAAAAAATGTTACACTCTCTTTGAATGGAAAAGCTAATCTTTCTGTGTGGAGCCTAACTTTGAAATGGCATTATACTGAACCAGGAAACATCCCACATATTCAACACATCCTGTGTTCTACTTGTTTTAATTCACTATTAGAGGTCAGAGGGAGAGGGGAAAGCCTCTGTTATTCCATAAATATTCAGTTTGAGCATTGATTTACACATGGCTACAGCATGCTACTGACTGTTCCTGCTAGAGGGTCTGTCCAAACCACAACATGCAGATCAGGATTTCAAACATTGGTCGTTTGGTTTGCCCAGCTGTGAAACTTGGATCTCGATTTGGAGCTCCTAAGATCCCTTCCACAGAAAAAGTTAGGGATGTTCAGATTTGAGGATACAGTTCAGGCCTCTTTCTTGCTCTGATTGAGATTACAGCTTAATTAAGTTTATAAATATACAAATGGTTTAGCCAAACTGAGCATTCGTGTGGTTGTCTGGGCACAGAAACAGTAGGCTGCTATGACAGGGCAAGCAAACTCTTGCTGCTTTTTCCCTTACTGTTTGAATAACTTCAATGCATGCAGAAGGTGCTGCCCTGGAGAATGAATGATGCTGATAAAAAGATGCTCTAGGGCAAACTACATGCTTCCTTATATTGCCTCAACAGTTTACTTGGAGTTTCAACACTGATCAGTGGTAGACTTTATCTAAGTCTCCAGGTGGAGACTGCCAACACAGATAGCAAATACTGAGTTTGGAGGAGGAAGTGATGGAGGGCAAACAAGACTTGTCAATTGGCAACTACACTAAACTACCATCAAAATGCATCAATGCTGTTTGAGAAGCACTGTCAGACAGTTAGTATCTCCATAATGTCAAAGATTAGTACAGACTTCTATTATGTAAACACGCACATATTTATATATACATATTTATATATACATACACGCTTATATTTTTGTATGCATATATACACAAACACACATATTTGTCACACAGCAAGAATTTTTCAAGAAAAACATACTAACAGCAGTACAATGTTAACTCAATGAAGTCAGGATTTCTGAATTTGCAATTTAATTATATTGATTTGATTCAAGTCCTACCTAAGCATTGCCCAGAGGCACGGTCCAGGTCAAACCCATTAGTGCATTGTTGCTAAAATGAGAAAACAAAAGATGCTCAGTGACTGCGAAATGAGAGGGCTGCTGTTCATCTGGATTATCATACTTGGTGCCATAGTTTACACTATACATTATACCAAAATGAAATGATTTCCCCAAAGGACAGTCAGCAAGGCATGAATCTGAGGCCTCAGCACATATACCAGCCCCTTAACTCGGAAGGTAGTTCCCTCAGATGGTGAAACTGTCAGGGTGTTCCTCTGCCTGGGGGTAACCAACACAGAATTAGGCTCCATACCAGCTGTTAACACAGAAGTTATGCTTTTCTGGTTTGGAGTCTTATTTTTGCCAGAACAGAGGGGTTCAGTTAAAAGGTACTAGATAAACTAACAGGGTCTAAAACTACAAATAAACCCTACAGTACATTCAGTAGAATCTCAACAAGTTAGCCATCTGACTGGAGTCACAGTTAAAACATAACAAGCTTACTACAAGTAAGGCTTTTTGTTTACAGTAAATATTTTGATTTTTAGGGGATAAATCTGTAGGAGACACTTGCTCTAGGCATGCAAGGTTACTGGAAGCCGTAGTCCCTTCCTCTCCTGTGGTGCTGATCTTTATCAGGGCTACAACCTTGAGTCTTCAGCAGCAGGTCAGTGACCCTCAGCATTTCTAAAGCAATGAGAGTCCTGGTACAGATTGTGTCATCACCTATTAAAACACCTCCCTGCTCTCTCTAGTTTTCAACTGGGCCAAGCAGTTGATGCAAGCACAGGATCTTCATAGTAAATAGGCTGTACTAAAGAATGCAAGAAAGAGCTAGAAAACAGGAACTACTGAAGTAACCAAAAGGCAAAGGATAGAGTATGCTCAAAATTCTTCCATTTGTTGTTGGTGTTAATTGATAAATAAATACTTTGTGGGAGAAATCAGTGGAATAGAAAAGTACTTGGTTCACATTTGGAGGAGTAGTAAGTTGTGGATGGAAGAAAAGGGGTTAGAAGGATAGGTCAGTGGAAGGGGACTGTTGTAGGAACTAGGTAGGGGGCACATGGCACTGTTTGGACTGCACCTGTCACCTGCACATATGAATACACATAACAGCGCTAAATGTGCCAAACAAGTATGAAGGGATTCTGCCTTCATTTTTTTTCCATTCTGAGATGTTTTGGTGTCATGTCATGGAAAGCCAAGACACTCTGATGGGAGCATGTATAATCAGCCTCACATTTTAAAGAATGTACACAGTCTGCCTTTTGTTACCTTCTCTGTGTTGTGGCATATACACTACATCTAGGTTGGGAGAAGTAAGATAGTTTTTAACAACATTTTCTTTCGGATAACAGATGATGATTCAGAAGCACTGAAACTACTGTAAAACTGGTTTCAACAACTTTGTAGAGCTTTATTCTAGATAAAAATCCAATATTGTTGAAATGACCAGTTTCAGTATCTTCAGAAAGAATTTGTTGTTATCAATTTGATACCAAATTTCTCTTTGCTTAGACTTCAAAAATCAATTTTTGGTACAAGATGTTTTTATAAATATCACAAGAGAAGCAATATTTTTTATATTATAAAAATAAACCCTGAAATACATCTCAAAAATCCTTCAGGGGCATGAAAAGTCTTCCTCTCTGGAGATACTCAAGACCCGCCTGGATGAGTTCCACTGTGATCAGGTATAGGTGATCCTGCTCTGGCAGGGGGATTGGACTAGATTATCTGTCGAGGTCCCTTCTAGCCCCTAACGTTCTGTGATTCTGTGAAAAGCATTTTCCAAAAAGTGTTCACAAAAGTACCAATAAGCATATCACATGTAGGAAATTTTCAATGTAACAGAAAAAAAGAAAAGAAAAAAAAAAAAACAAACCATAACAAACCAAATCCCCCAAACAACTAAATTTCAGAGTCTTTTGGCATTTAGAAACACAGTTCTGGACACTGAGTATATCTGGACTGTCAACTAGGAATCCAAACTTAACATGACTTTGGGAACTTTTTTCCCTAATTTAAAGTCCACATGGAGTCCAAGAACACAAAGAACTAATGCTTCTGCTATTTCAAGAACTGGACTGCTTTACTTCCACCTACCCTCAAAATCCTTGCCTCTTGAACAAAAATGGGTTTGGGCATGAATTAAAATGAAAACTTGGGTACAGTTATTCATGGTCATAGTTCAAAGTTAAACAGTCTTAAGGCAAGATCCTGCTATACACAGAAAATGCCTGTTTATATTATTAACTTTTCCAAGAGTGGATGTTCCCCACCCAGAACTGAGCTGTCCCTGCTCTCCTGGGATTGCTTTTCTTATTTCCTCTTCCAGAAGCGTTCAGTTCAGAGGCAGAATGAGGTTTTTCAGTGACTTGCAGATTTCTACAGAGACCTTTTGCTGAACTGGCAAGGATGAGTCAGTAAGCTCAGTCCATGTTCAACTGCAGGATCCTGCTGGCTTCAAGTACTCCCCTCTAAACCTTTAGACCACACAGCTTCCTTTTCATGTAAACTCTAGGCCACAGAGCTTCCTATCCACCTGTTAGCCAGTTAAGTCCCATGCCATATAGCGCTTCAATACAAAACAGTATATAGATCTCTATGTGCACCTCTCACCTGTGCTTTTCCAGGGCTCAAAAGGCAGATGGTCAGAGTGAAAGCAGTCAGTATCCTGTAATGTGCATAGAAAACAGGCTGAAAACTTTCTGATCTCCAGAATTAAATACACGTTTACAAATTAGTTCCTAGTGGCACTTTAGTCTATGGCACAGTTTTGCTAACATGCATTTGGCCTCCGAAGAAGGAGTAGTACAACTGTGGGCCAGATTCATATCTCAGAGTTGCTAATTTTACTATGGTTTTATGCAGCTGGAATCAGAATCAGACTGCACACGTCTATTAATGGATCTATTTTTTATCACACCCCATGTAACAACTGTTTAGTGAACAAGCGTGCAATATTCATTAGACCATTTTTGCCCCATTCTGACACCTTTCTTTTGAGAATACTGAAGGTTTTGGTGCACATTTTACAGATGGGTAAACCAGAGCAGAGGCCGTGCCTAAGCTCACAGTGCAAACGCGTTGGCAAGGCTGCAGACATGTCGTGCAGGAGGTCCTGAATCCAAGCCAGTTGCTCTAACCGCTAAACCACATTTCATCCCCAAGGGACTATATCTGAGATTAATGCATTTTCTTAGGGCCAGATTCTGTCCCTTTACTCAATCTTGAGTAATATGTTGCTCTGCAAGTAGACACACAGCGCCAGGTCATCAGCTGCTAGAAGCTGCTACCTTCAATGGAACCTTCCCCAGTTACATCGTCTTAGCATCCAGTGAGAACTACTGGATCTCTTCAATGCAACTCACAGAAGAGGATCCCACACTAACAGAACATTATAGCTATTTTTGGAACTCCTCACCTGGAGTATAAAAATTCTGGTCAGCTAAGCTCCCATCCCCAAGTTTTTACTACCAGGGAGAAAACCAGGAAAGGGCAGTAAGGAATTAATTTTTTTCTATGTACTATGGAATTCAGTGTTTTACTGCTGCCCTTATATATAACTTTTTCTCAATACAAATATACTCACATCTTGCTTATCTTGGATTCTAGTTCTGAATGGCAACTTGCATACAATACAATCCCATAAAACTAGTAGAGGAAGCATGGGATATTTTAGGTAGCCTTAGTTCTGCTACCCAAGCAACCTGCCAACTTTCTCTCTTAGAGCTGTCTCTGATTTCTAGTGCAAACTGAGCTGCTGCACCAGACCTACAAATGCATCAGACAAAGCCACAAGCAAATAGTGATCAACACATTCAAGGAAACTTGTTTTAAATTAGGAGAGAGACCCAAGTTGTTACAAGTCAAGCTAAACAGTAAAAAGGTTGCTGATACTGCTGCAGAAACAGATTGTGCTTGCTGGCAGGCTTGAGTGACAAGGAAATGTAAATTCTGCACAGACTTTTCCTTAGAGTGGAATTGCAGATCACTCAAATACGATTTTATTTATTTAAGCTTGTATTTCATTTTTGATTCTATAAATCTCTTTGAAGAGAATTTACATCATGCACTGGTGTAAAGACTGCATACTCACTTTGTATATAGCAACAATAGCACTGGAATGAAATAGAACAGGTTGTGGCTGAACATTAATGTACCAAGTGAATGGGCTACAATATTGCAGAGCAGTGCATGCTAACAAAATCCCCTGTAAAACTGGTGAGGAAAAAACCTCATACATTTCTAGACAGTCCTTACTTTTCATTGTTACAAGATGATATATTCTTTCCTCTTGGGAGGGAGTGACCTTACTGCCTCATATGTGTTCTGCCAGAAACCACAATCTCAATTTGTTAGTTACTTTAGATCTCAAATCCCCTCAAGAATTATTAACAGACATGAAGCACAACCTATCAGCACTATATACAGCTGGTCACAGTAGCTTGCCCAGCAGGGAAAATATTTTAAACTAGTAATTAACTTCTGCAATAGTAACTAATTAGCTTTGAATCAATCACTGTAGCCACTGGGATCATTTGCTGTCACAGTTCAGCACTCCCAGGGATACCAGGGCTCCTGAAGTGCAGAGCATAAGCATAGATCAAGAAGGAACTCGTCAGAGACAGCACAGCTTTAATAACAGACAGATTGTCTTTCCCCACCTCTGACCACTGAGATCCCGTCTCTTTGCAAATAGCTTTAGCAAGTGGATTGGCATACCAAATCCCTGCCACAGATATTTTCCACAGTAGGTTTTCCTTTGGTAAGTAAAGAAGCTCATGCATACCACTTACCTTTTTAATCCTTGCATGTCCAAAACTGTTCGTGAAAGGTGGAAAAAACCCAGAGTCTGTGCTGATGAACAACTAGAAAGTTTTTCCAAACATTACCCTCTGCTAGCACTTCAGTTCCTTAGTCATTTATAGTCCAAAGAATGAAATAGCAAGTAATGGAGAAGATCGGGAGCCGTCTGTACCTCCTCAGACACTGGAGAGAATACAGAGAAAGCACCTGGTTTTGCTTAGTTCTCTTCTGTAATTCAGCATTAAACCAATTGGAGGAGGAATGTTAAAAATGAACACTTCATTTTCTAAGTATGTTAAACAATGCAAATGGGGGCCTCAGCCTGGGACAGCTGGTTTAGATTACAAAGCTCACCAACTGGCTAGACTCCTCACAACAACCTCGAGGAGCCTGCCAGGATAAAACACTAACAGCTTGAAGGAAAGCCTCTCCCGCTGCAGACTTCACAGTTAAATGTGCCTCAGAGCAAAAAGCACCGTTATTGGACAGAAACCCTTATCAAGGGACTGGACAAGGGAAGGGATTGTTTTCCTTGCTCTGAGAACAAAAAAAAAACCAAAAAAAGTCAGGCTTTTTGGAGGCCCTCTAGCTGGTGTCACGGACAATGAATATGCAACAGTTGCTGCTTGTGCCAATGGCATATTGATGAAAGGTCTGAGCCTCTGGGAGGTGAATAACTCCAACACATGACAATAGTAGCTACAGGAATTATATTGCTTGGGGATTGTTTGAAAATGGGAATAAACAAATTAAATGCTCAAAGGAAAACAAATGGCTTGTCTACAAACACTTTTTAAACCGGGCCCACACTTAAGGGAGCGGTTTGTGAAATGAAATATTTCCCAGGAAAGACATATCTTGAAGGTCTCCAGTTACAACTGAAAAGGAAATAAAGTACTTTTTCAGGTGTTTCGCAGTTTTGCCACAGGCAGAGCTTTAGAAGGTCAAGCAGAACAATTATGAGATGCGAGAGATCAGCAATCAGGTGCTGCAAAGATTACTGAAATGAAATACAGATGTAGACATCAAATGACTACTTTGAATTTCTGTTGTCCTGCTTTTGAGGAAACTCACTATTCCTAAGGAATGTGAAATGTCCAATGAGATATAACTCTATCCTACATCTCTCTGTAACAGGTTGAGAAACAGATAAGCAGAGTTGTTACAACAGATACTCATAAAACTAGCTTCTAAGAATGGATACCCATCTTGAGATACAAAGATGGAGCTTCATCAGGGTTGCTGAGCACCCACAAGTTGTATCAGTGCCAAAGGGAATTGCAAGAGCTCTGCACCTCACTAAGTGGCTGTCATTGTCCAAATAACTTTTTAAAAATGGCAGCACCAAATGCTCAGTGCCATTTCTGAGTTTGTCTCTCAGTTTCTTGCCTAGATCACTTGCACGGAAAATTAAATACTATCCTAGATATATTCAAACAATGTCAAGGTATTTGCAGATAAACAAGAACTAATTAGTTTATTTGAAAGAGACTTCCCAAAAGCTTAAAAACTCTCACAAGGGACTTTTGAAGACATTCACTAGGCATGTCGTGAGAGGAAAGTTTTGTTATGAGTCAGAAAACAGGCAAAAGATATAAAAACTGGGCAAATTTTCATTGTAGCAAAAGGTTAACAGTGAGTATTCTTATTACTCCATAATCCAGTGTTTGTCAATACACTCAGTGATGTGAAGAGCTAACAAGTCTAAAACTGGCAGAGAATACTGTATGTTAGGTGTCTGCAGATCTGCTGAAACTAAGAGAAACAGCTCTACAGCAGGGCAGACGTTCTGAGCATCCATTTGATGCGAATGGAGAGCTTGCTTCATATACTTGTTGATACCTCATTTGCTGATCCACTGAAATCGTCTCACTATCACATGGCAATATCGTTGTTTGCACTCCAGAATCACTGTATGACTACACCACCAGTCTGTTCCCAAAGAATTGTCTTTGGGACTAAAGAATTCTGATTTATCAGCCAACTGGCAGAGGTGCTCCAGCAGTAGAGACAGGAGGTGAATCAAGACCTAAACTCCTAAGGGGCTCTCTTATGAAGGAATAATGTACAAATGTTTTGATTTTTCCTGGCTCTATCTGACAGCTGGAGTGGATAAAAACCAGAATATAAAAAGTGTACCAAACCACAGCTTGGGCTAGTTTACAGTGTGGTGTGTTATTTTCCTAAATAAAAGGATTTGATGCTATGGCTAAGTGGAATTTCTGCACTACCTTTCTATAAGTACTATCAGCTACAAAATAAAGAGATGCAGCTGCAGTGTTCTCACAGCTCTCTTTGAAATGGGGAGTTCCATAAAGGAAGACTTTTGTGGTACCCCTCTTTTCTCCCCCTAAAATCGATGCAATGTATCTTTCAACACCATTTGCCAAAACCTTCATCATTTATGCTTAAGGTGGTGGCTAAACAGCACTCTGGCAGCACTCTCATTTCAGTGGTCTCAATTATCTCCCCGTGTTATAAAATCCACTACTTTATTTAGATTACTTTGACATTTTCTTTGCTACCACGAGGAGGTGCAGAAGAGTCTCCAGGATAAAATGAGGCTCTGTTAAGTAACTGAGTATGTTTTTAAAAGCTGGCTTTGGGCATAGCTAGGACTGAAAATATATCTCTAATTATGTTTAAGACCTAGATTTTGAAAATTGTGTAATATGAAATCATAAGGGGCACATAAATTATGTCACGCAACCTTAACTCTAACCTTCTTGGATAAGATGACCAAATACATAAATTGTCCCATGCTGCAACAGATAATGCACGATGTCAGGTTAAGAGGGATCCTCAGCACTAGAGAACACAATCTAATGGTTTCTTAATGCTATGACAAAAGCTGTATAGAGGTCAGGTAACTCAATTAGTTAATTACACTTAGAACTCCTGAATAAAACACCTGCCTCACAAAACCAAATCCTCACCTACTAACATTTTTCAGCACTTGAGTTCCCTTTTTAATTCTTACATATTATATTATATTCTTACATATACATACATGTAATATACTTAATATTACATATTAATTCTCCAGAACTACATCTGTCAAGCACCTTAGATGTTCTTGTCATTTCTTAAAGTTCAGCTTCTCTGAATATTCTCAAGAACATTATCAAACTGTGGGAGTAGAGTCAAATCACACAGATCTGGATGGCTGTAGGTCTGCAAACCCAAAGTCATTCTGAGTGACAGGTCTTAAGACATCTTTTCCACAGCCATGCAGACCTGAATTCACTAAAAGAATTAGGCAATAACTGACACTTTAAGGCCCTGTATGTCCAAGTTTTAGATACTTAAACCATCCATTTTGCTTCTACCAAACATTATAGAACATAAATTTCTACCAGCAAAACTGGTAAACCACTTAGAGCACAACTGCTGGGCATTTGCAGGAACAGCTGCATTTTGAAAACTCTTAAGCTCCAGGAGATTCTGAAGTTGGGATCTTGCCTGACTGTGGAGATTGATTTAAGTGTTCTTGGAGACTGCTAAACAAGCAAGCTCTGGATATTGTCACACATTGGTATAACACATGACAGGCAGTGATGTGAAATACACACATCTTGGGGTACTGCATTTAAGCACATGGGAAACTTGGTCTCAAACCCTAATTTGGCCGAAAAAAAGAGTAAGGCTTGTTTATTCCAGCTCAAGGAAAGAATCTCAATTGCAAACTCTTGGTGTTTGGGGAGGGTTCCCTTTCCTTTTTCAAAGATGAACTACCTTACATTAGGAGCTGAGGTCTGCTTCATTCAGTGGCTGAATTCTAACTGCCATCTCATAACATGAATGATGCAATAACCTGTTCCAGATGGCTCAGGCCAGAAGCATAAAAGCAGTCCCACACATTTTTCCTTTCCTAGCCAAACATAACACAAGCAAGAATTAACAGTGAAAATTAACATAATATGTAATTGTGAAAACATCACTAGTGCTAACTAAAACACACTGGGAATGTATATTCGTTTGGATATTACTTCTTATTGATCTGCAGCGTACACTACTGCTGTCTCTTGGGGCTCTCAGTACAGTGAGATATCCATGGAAAAAAGGGCAAATACAGCATCCCTCCCTTCTCTCCTGTCACTGCAGCATCTTTCGGTTTCTCAAGTTCTTCACAAACTTGTGCACCACTCTGTACAGAATAGGCACATCTGGCACATCTGTGTTAGACTGACTGGAGACCTCAGTTCACCTTTCCAAGTTAACTTAGTAGTGTTTCCTATCTGGTGGGACATGTGTGTTGGCATAGCACTTGCTATAATATATCACAGTGTACCTATGATTCCTTCTCTCCCCAGGACATCATTTCCATCACATGGAACTTACATTTTGGGTGGCTTTTTTTTCTTCTTCTTTTTTTTTTTTTTTTTTTTTTATTTGAGCATCCTTTCTCACCCTCTCCTTTATGTATGTGTGTGTGTGTGTGCATGTATATACATATATATATATATACACACATACATACATGTTAGAATCCTAGAATCAGTCAGGGTTAGAAGGGACCTCAAGGATCATCCAGTTCCAAGCCTCCTGCCATGGGCAGGGATACCCCACACTAGATCAGGCTGGCCAGAGCCTCAAAACACCTCCAGGCATGCAGCCTCAACCACCTCCCTGGACAACCCATTCCAGGCTCTCACCACTCTCATGGTGAAAAATTTCTTCCTCACGTCCAGCCTGAATCTCCCCACTTCCAGCTTTATTCCATTCCCCCTAGTCCTGTCACTACCTGACATCCTAAAAAGTCCCTCCCCAGCTTTCTTGTAGGCCCCTTTAAGATACTGGAAGGCCACAATAAGGTCACCTCGGAGCCTTCTCTTCTCCAGACTGAACAGCCCCAACTCTTTCAGTCTGTCCTCATAGGAGAGGTGCTCCAGCCCTCTGATCATCCTGGTGGCCCTTCTCTGGCCATGTTCCAGCATGTCCATATCCCTCTTGTAATAGGGGCTCCAGAACTGGATGCAGTACTCCAGGTGGGGTCTCACCAGAGCTGAGTAGAGGGGGAGAATCACCTCCCCTGACCTGCTGGCCACACTTCTCTTGATGCAGCCCAGGATCTGGTTGGCTTTCTGGGCCGCAGGTACACATTGACAGCTCATGTTGAGCTTCTCATCCACCAGCACCCCCAAGTCCCTCTCCTCAGGGCTGCTTTCCAGCCAGTCACTGCCCAGCCTGGATTTGTGCTTGGGATTGCCTCGACCCAGATGCAGGACCCTGCACTTGGTCTCGTTGAACCTCATGAGGTTGGCTTGTGTCCAGCTCTCCAGCCTGTCAAGGTCCCTCTGGATGGCATCCCTTCCCTCCAGCGTGTCTGCTGCACCACACAGCTTGGTGTCATCAGCAAACTTGCTGAGGGTGCACTCAATGCCACTGTCCATGTCACCAACAAAGATGTTGAACAAGACTGGTCCCAGGATTGATCCCTGAGGGACTCCGCTAGTCACTGGCCTCCACTGGGACATGGAGCTACTGACAGCCACTCTTTGGGTGCAGCCATCAAGCCAGTTCTTTATCCATCTAGTGGTCCACCCACCAAACCCATGTTTCACAAGCTTGGAGACCAGGATGTTTCTTTTAGTCTGCTTAGCCAATTCACCTTGTTGTTATCCAGTGCAAAAGATTGCCCTCTGTAGCATTGAACATATCTGCGTTTTCCATTAAAACACTTCAGGTTCTGAGTAAACCCAAACAAGTCTGTGGAAATGCCATCTCTCAATGGGGATGTTTAAAAGTTCACAAGTATGAGCACTATTTTTGTAAGGGCACCTGCCAGAACCCTGCTGATGAGTCCAGAGCAGAAAAATATTTGACATCAGCCCTCTCTTCCAGAGTCCCTCTCTTTCCAAGTGGTGGATAACATTCCCTTTTTAAACATGTTTCACTCTTAGGGGTGATATAAGCAAAGACTTCTGGTTTCTTTTTCCAATAAAACAATCAGCAAAGATTGGATCTTTTCCCTATCTTATGATTTTCAGGGTTATACATTAGACAAATATAGGTGTGGCAAAACGTTTCCATATGAGGAGAGGGATAATTCTGACTGTTTTGTACTTACTCAACTGCTTTCCTAACCCCAGAAGACATTTTAAAACTTTTCTTCAATTTAAAAAATGCTACACTTAATTTACTTATTCCCACAGCAGGGATTACACCATTTCACAATTTGCCTGTTTACTTTTGGGACTTTGTAAGTTAACCATGCTGCTTGGAAATAAATTGGCTCTGAAACTGGGTGATAAAAATGATATGTTGCCTACTTGTTTTCAGACTCATTATTCACTGCTCTGTAGCAATGAGGGCTGCTATAAAGAAGTGATTCTGAATGCTATAGGTAACAATTCCACTGAGCAGGGGGGATGCTGCTCCTGTTTGTTAGTTCTGCTATACACACATTGCAGTGCCCACAGAGCCTTGGAAAAGGATGCTGTTTACAGAACAGATTTTCTTTGGGTTTTTGTTTGTTTGTTTGTTTAATCTGCTGTCTTTTTCTTTGACTTGTGCTGACTATCACAGCAGAAGGAGCTGTACCACAAGTTGACCCTGCAGAAGCAGGTTGGCTGTTCCCAGGGGCTCCAGTCTGTTTTGGTGCTGTGATGAGACCAGAATCTCAAGCAGGCATGAGAAAAATTGGTATAACTTCTCCCTAGCAAGGCACTTGCACTGCTAACAGAGTGCATAGCTGGAGCCTGATAAATCAATCAGTCCCCATTTTGTCCACTGTTCAGAACAAAACTCAGGAAGCTGAAGTTGTGCCAGATGAAGAAAATTGACAAAAATAAAAACTCTGACAGGTTAAATGTAAAAAACAGAAAAACAGGCAAAAAATTTTGAAAAACAAATTGTAAGAGCCATAAAATCTAATAACAAATTATTTTTTCAGACACAACAAAAGCAGAAAAACTGCCAAACAGTCTGCAAAGCCAACAGATGAACAAGGTATAAAAATAGTCCTTAGAAAAGATAAAATCACAGTAGAAAGTTGAGAAGCAAAAACCTAAAACTGAAGTACCAGCAGAAGAGGTTGTAGAACAAATCAAGAAAATTAAGAATAACAATTAATCAGAACTCACTTGACATTTAGAATTGTCCCAGTTGTAACCAAATTACGTGTGAAGATACGCAACAGCTGAATTATTTATCATAAGTGCAACCTCTCACAAATTTGCCTTAGTGCTAGAAGCTACCAAATAAGGTAATGTATTTAACAGGTTTCTATATAATGCTTAATAAAATACAGAACAGTAAATCCAATATATCAGGCAAGTCACTAGTGCAGCATAGTGTTGATCTTAACAACTACTTACCTGAGAAAACTTTTTTTTTTAAACTTACTCTCTTACTCCATGCACCAGAAAATGACTCTAGCCAGCTCCTAACTAGCACCTGTAAATAGCAAACATAACATTATTCCAGCAAAAAATGTAGGAGTTTGGGTATCATAGCTATTGCTTGTTTCTAAGTCTACAACTTTTGTAGCTATCCTTGGTAGCACAAAAAAGGGCCCATGGAATGGGCACTGAAGCTGAGCTAAGTGTAGCTAACTCCCAGGGATCTTGGCACTGGAACATTCAATTAGGATATCTGCAGAGATGCCTTTAGAGAACCAAGGAGAGGAAAAAGAGAAAAAGATAGAAGGCAGCAACTCCAACTGCTTTTTGAAGTGGAACATCTCAGCACTAAGTCCCTCTCCTCCACACTGTTTTTGGTAGCAGTGATAGATGCATCAGCACCCTGGGCAATTGAGGCTATTCAGTACCAACCACAAAGTCAAGTCCATGCCACTCTGCCAGAATTATGTAACCTTCCTGTGAGTTACAGGCTCAATTCAGTGTTAATTTGGCCTCTCACCACATTTTTGTTTATGCTGCCAGAACTGGAAGGTTGGCCTTTCAGGTTTGATCAACTGCAGTGACTTCTGATGAGATTCCCTATTCCATTTTAGTTTCTGATGAAAAAAATCTTTATTTTTACTAGATTTACTAGCCTCATTTGGCCAGGGCACTGTGGGCTTACAGGTTGCCTGCAAAACAGTACCAGTACAAGGAAACTGGAGCCACCAATCAAGTTCAGAAGACCATCACAGCCAGAGAGATGAGGTCTTCCTGAATCCCCAGTAAAAATAGGCAGGTTCTGGGCAACACACCACAGCCACTCTGTCAAGAGTCCAGTAAAGACACAGTTAACCCCTACAAGATTTTTGCCTGCAGGTGGCACTTTGCAGGTCCTTAATCCTGAGAGCTCCACAGGCAGTGTACTATTCAGACTCTGAGTTTGGGTCCAGACAGATCTGGCAAGCCTAGTTATGACTCATTCGTTTTCTTTAGAACCCTGTACTCCTCAAATTTTTGTAGTTTCATAATAAGCCTCCTTTAAGTTAGCTGAAAACTGTTAAACACATCTGTTCCTTCTCCTATTGTCAAAAATAAGGCAGTCTTCTGTTCGCCTTCGTTTTTATTGGCACCCATGACTTGAGCACACAGAGAAAAGTGCAGTCTAAATATTTTCCACTTCCATTTCCAGAAAAAGTTTCAGTTTTGATGACTGTTTTTCAGCTCTCCAGTCTACCATTCAAACTACTTTCTTTACTAAACTTTCAGTCCTGGTACAATTTAGTATTGAATCCATGGTATGGCATGTAAACTGAAACATATGGATCAACCAGAATTGACTCAGTGATTTGCTTGTATTTCTGAAAATATTCTTTTACTGTAAACAAAAGCATCACTCAAGTATTTTAGTACCTCAGAACAACAGAGAAAACTGCTGCAGAAGACAAGAAAACATTTTTACAGAAAGGTTAATTTTACAACGAACATTTCATGTAGTTGGCTTCTCCTTGACTAGCTGAATGCTGAACCCTTTATTTCACAGAATCACAGAATTGTCAAGGGTTGGAAGGGGCCTCCAGGATCATCTAGTTCCAATCTCCCTGCCATGGGCAGGGACACTTTCCACTAGATCAGATTGCCCAGAGCCACATCCAGCCTGGCTTTAAAAACATTCATGGATGGGGCTTCCACCACTTCTCTGGGCAACATGTTCCATTGTCTCACCACCACTATGAAGAACTTCTTCCAAACATCTAATCTAATTCTACTTTCCTCTATCTTGGATTCATTCCCTCTAGTCCTTCCCTTCCTATATGCAGTTTCTCAGATACCTGCAGCTGAAAGTGTTTGAGATCACTGTCATAGTCACTACTTACTCTCCTGAGAAGTAATGCTTGCAAATTCTCATCTTCTATACATAGTCCCATTTAGGAACTAATATTCTTATCCAACTCATTTTATTTGATCAACACTGCTACTATCTCTTACTGCTGTGCTATTTGCATCCAGTTGTTAATTTGTTGCTTAGGCTAAACATTTTTATTGCTAATACTGTATTTGCTCTTCAGATGATTCTGAAGAGCAAATGGATTCAGGGTACCTAAGCTGTACAGACCAGGGTACCTTTAGTTGTATAAATTCAGTTGCTTCTGCCAAACTTAACTTGGCCTTTTGTTAGCACTGAAAGGTAAAATTCTCAAAACCTTAGCACAGCTGTAGCTCCCTACTCTTTAGTTCATGAGAGTTTAGATTTGAAGCATTGTATCTCTTGGCTTTCTGTCCTCAGAGGGTTGTAGTTCTTCCCACCCTAGGGAGTCAAGACCTAGGACTGGTCTGCTTTTGCTGTGTCAAGATCTATCATCTGATCTTGCCAACCTGATAGAATAGCCTTTGCAGAAGGCTGACATACAGTAAGATACTTTCCAAGTTTTGACCCGCGAGCTGCCTGGGGCAAAAGGACAGAAAATTTATTTTACCCCTTTCCCAGGGAGGAAAAAAATAAAAATTTCTCCACACTGGTTGGATGTTTAAACCGAAATTCTGTTTACAAATACATACAAAAGGTATTCAGGTAAAAGGAATACATGCACAAACTAGGCTCACTCCTTCACCTGGGCCAGCCTTTCAGACACCTCCACCCCCCTTAGCCTCAGCAGGCCCAAGGGCAGGCCCAAACTGCCCCCTGCCCCAGGGCAGGACAACCACAGATTTCCACAGGCCTCATTGTGCAGCTGGAAATTCCCTGCCAGTCAGAGCCATCACCCCCACATAGATAAGATGCACACATCCCAACCAGAGAACAGAGGGAAAAAAAAAAAAAACAACAAGGTATCAGCTGGACACATAATAGGATAACATATTACAATATCCTGGGACAGGCTGCCTGTCCCATCGGGACTCTCTAGCCTTTGGAGGACTTTCTGTGTGGTTCTGCCAATTAACTCTTTTCCCTTAACCTACCACACATACCATTTTGAATGTTATGTGCTTCTTTCCCCCAGCCACTTGGACTATCCCATCCAAAAGCTTTATGGATGAAGCAGCTGTGATGGCTAACCGTTACTGTTACATAGTGACATAAAATAAATAGCTCCTGGCTGCTTCAAATCTGTGAAATGTCTTTGGTCTGTACTCCAAACCTGGTCATGCTGTAACTCAGTATGGAGGGAAACACAGGCAGCATCTGATGTGGCAAATTAAAACCTTAGGGCTTAACCACACAGAAGTGCTTCCAGAATTAACCTTACCTTGATGATACTAGCTGATATTCAAAGTGTATCCAGATGGGTCTCTCGAGTTAGGTTCCCTTTACATTGAGGGAGGTTATTGGTACAGCAAGGATCAGACCCACTCACTTTGTTAACAACACAGAAAGTTGGTGTAAGTAGTTTGTTTCCCTGATATCAGTGATCTGTAGTCTGATAGTGCTTCTTGAAATGCTATGCGTGACATGGCTTCTAAATTCTATCCTGGCAATCAGTGACAAAAGTCTCCAGCAACAGTTGACCATAACTCAAACATTTATTTTTTTCCACAGAAGAATAGTTTTTAAATCCTTGTTTCACTAATACGAATGATTAATTGCAAGCATGGAAAACTAGATTGAGCCATGGGGAAATACAATTTCTAGTCTATTCACTGTCAAACACTGCATACAATTTTTCTTTCATTCATTCATTCATTCATTCATTCATTCATTCATTCATTCATGTGTACAATTCCCAGCTGGGATGCATGCAAATCTCGCTGCTGCTAAGTTCAGCAGCTACAAGACTAAACTGCAAGTCTGCTCTCTTGGTAACCAGAATGGTCTTCTCAACACCTCCAGCATATTTTAAGGGCTGTTAAAAGACAAGTATTGAGTCTTTATCTCTATTTCTCTGGGGGCAAGCAGAAGACCATGGTCTGTGTCACACACTTCCTCAGAGGTAGTTGTATTGACAAAAGTGAAGTTGAGGATATTTTGATGCAAGACACATCCTATTTTTAAATATACTTACTTTTATTGTGGAAAGTTGTAGGACGACAACACTCACATTGCACCCACCAAATTATATTAGTTAATTTTAGTTTTTGTCATAATACTCACAAATGGTAAAGAACATTCAGAAAGATGTTTTCTAGTCTTGGTGGCAAGGAACACCCTTTTCTCTGGAAAAAGTATTCACCTTCAACTTGCCTGCTGTTAAATGCACATTTATAGCCAGACTTTATTAAAAGAGCGTAAATGCTAGCAAATGCATTTTGTCTTCTCACCCACTTGCCAGAAGTGAAGTCTTGAATGTGTAGCCTCAGCTGTGGAGTTTCCTCATTTGTATTTCCAGTGAAGCTCCTTCAAGCTTGAGGTACTAAGTGGCAAAGCTCCAATCCCTAGCAACAGGCACTGTATCTTTAAAAAAGGAATTATTCTTGCATCCTATGAGCACAATGAAGAGTTTTGAATTTGTCAGGGTAATGAGTGTAAAATTTGATCAACATGTAAATGTCTAATTTACCTCATTATGTTATTTTCACTTCACTCAAAAACTAGCCTTCTGGGGCCATGCTATTACAGTCACATTTTTCTTGACTGCTGTGACATCCCATCCTCCCATCTTTTTTACCTTAGGCTTTCAACTTGGTGAGAATCTGTACCTCTCTTCTAATAATCAGAGATGTCACTCCATTTTTTAGCTGTAAACTCAATTACATGCAGTGCTAGGAGGAACAAAACTGAGCTGACAGTACACTAAAGATTATGTCCCAGGTAGAGTTCTACCTCTCCAAAAAAAATCTGGCCAAGGATGCTTTCCTTCTGAAGCATGTCCAGAAGAACAAGATGGGTTTTGTCAGCATCAAGCTGCTGCCATCCTTCAAGAAGAGTCACTTTTTTTTCCTGGGGTAACATTTCACATAACTAGAATGAGGAGTAGCAAGGGAGCTGCATTATGTTTCCTCAATGTGGGAAACAGTTTACTGCTCCCAATGAGATAAAAAGAACCCCACAAAACCCAAGGTGTAAAAGAACTCAAATCAAAGTGGCTACACATAAAGCAAAGGGCTGTTTTCAGTTTGCTTCAGAGAATTGGGAGATGGTTTTGGTGTTACTACAGATACTTACAGTGATATTTATTAGCTGACCATCACAGACCAAAAAAGTTAACCTTTTTAAAGGCAGTTTGGCACAGACTGCCACAAACTCAAGTGCAAGCAATAATAATTTAAGAACTCTGATCTGTGGCTATCTTAACACAAGATTAGGGAAAGATTACTTAACTGTCAGTGCTCAAGGATGAATGTACAGCATCTGTGAACATTTAAAAACAAATTAGATTACTAGATTTAACAGCAAGGCTACAAGCTCAGTAAGAATGCATGGAATGATCCCATAATTACTTACTATGATAAATGCTCCCTTTTATGTATGAAACGATTAACAGTTATCTTCCAATTGTTATTTCCTACAAGAAAAACAAGCCTTTAAAAACTTGATACAATTTTCTTTTGCTTGGCCAAAATCTCAACTTGTAATAAATTTGTCTGAATAAGCCTTTCAACAGAACTAACACAACCAGCAAACAACAGGCCTGTTTTGTGCACTTGTATGCTGATAACACATTTTAAAAATTTGGTATTTGGGTTAGAAAGGTGATGCTTTCAGATGCTGAAATTCAGAATGCCATTCTTCTATAAGCTTGAGACAAATACAATAGTCCGAGTGTAGCCATGTACAAATTATCCTTTCCTTTAAATAAAATGTGAGCAGGTGCCTATTCCTTTATTTCTTTATTGGCTTCCTGATTTAAGCTCTATTGAGTTGCAAATAAATTCAGCAGCATAAATGGCACAACACACTAGAACAAACGTTGCAGGCTAGTAATGCCTATGTATTTTCTCTAAGAAAATTACTGAGAAGCTGTACGTGTGTACATGGAGATGTTGGGTCATGGTTGGACTCCCTGATCTTAAGGTCTTCTCTAATGAGAAGATTCTGTGATTCTACAAACTAATCAAGGCAACAAACTATTAAATTGACTGGAAGGGGGGAAAAAAGAGCGAAAACAAAACAAGTAAAGTTTTTAATTTCTCAAACCTTATTGCTTACAACTGCCATACGTACATGTGTGCATGTATATGTGCGTATATATATGCTTTTTATATTTTGGTTTGGTTATCTTTTTAAACATTGACAAAAACATATTGACATAAAGACTACTTTGGTTTTACTGTATAGATAAATCAAAGACTGCTGGTTGAAAGAATGCATGGACCTGTTATTTCTGCTAGCCATTTTCACAGTACACTCATCTCTCTCCATATTAAGCAGATGTATTTTTTCTTCACATAGGTGACAAAAAATAATTTAGCTTTATTCTAGCTTGAGTGTTTTGGAGAATGTGACAAAAAGTTTACAAGCATGTCTGACTAAATGAGCTGAGAAAATTATAGAATCATAGAATTGTTAGAGTTGGAAGGGACCTCAAGGATCACGTAGTTCCAACCCCACTGCCATGGGCAGACACTCCTCACACTAGATCAGGTTGTCCAGAGTGACATCCACCAGCCTGACTTTAAAAACCTCCAGGGATGGGGCTTCTACCACCTCCCTGGGCAACATGTTCCAGAGTCTCACCACCCTCACGGTGAAGAATTTCTTCCTAACATCCAATCTGAATCTGCCCACTTCTATTTTTTTTCCATTCCCCCTAGTGCTATCATTACCTGACACCCTAAAAAGTCCCTCCCCAGCTTTCTTGTAGGCCCCCTTAAGATACTGAAGGTTTCCTCAGAGACTTGAACTTTCATATTCTTGAACTTTCATATGATAACATGGGAATAAAGTCATTAAAACTGGCAGCAAGACATCAAGGCTTAACATTGTAAAGCTTACTTGAGGTATGCAGTAAGATGGAATACTTACAAAGGCAAACTTCTCCCATTCTGTCTCTTCCTCTTCATCCATCAGTCACTGCTATTTATGTTCCAGGTAGCCTGCCTTATTAGTAATTATGCAAAATGGGTCAAGAACATGACTAATAAGAAGAAATAAAATGCAAGCTGGGAACTGACATTTGGTTTAAAAATCCCACAAATACTTTCCACACTGGTCACTAGAGTGTGAGAAGTTACATGGCTGTGACTAACTAGTTTAATGCAGAAGAGTTTAATTGGGAACAACCAACCAACTGTGCAGCTTTTACAGTAACAATCAGAAAGATTAACCAGTTACTTCCTTCTCCTTGCACAGGATGCAGGATGAACAAAGAACTCCAAAATAAACGGCCCTAATGAAGAGGACAGAAAATTTTAACCTTTACTTTTTC
The DNA here is from genome assembly GCF_027791375.1 of Indicator indicator. Classification (NCBI taxonomy): domain Eukaryota; kingdom Metazoa; phylum Chordata; class Aves; order Piciformes; family Indicatoridae; genus Indicator; species Indicator indicator. The sequence goes on from NC_072013.1 coordinate 18,486,752, forward strand.
CCCTTATATCAAGTTCACAAAATTAATTCCTTACTAGAATTCTGCTATCTTACCCTTAAATCTAACCAACAGCTCTTTCTTACCCTGCAAAGGCAAGGTGAAAGGGAACAAATAAGCTAAATGAAGAACAGAAATTTTCAACTATTGCAGTTGCTTATAAATTCCAGAGAATATGTTTCACCACCACTGTTGCTGTAAGATCCACACAATGAAAAGCATAGGCTGCATGAGTCACATACTTACATGTGGGAAACTGGTAAGGTACATATATACAAAATAGTTATCAAGCACAAAGTAAACACAGAAGAAAAATGAGAGGAAAAATCGTATCTGTTAATCTTTCAATAAAAACAGTTCTTGAAGGTTTTATAATAGTCTGTGAAACAGTTTAACAAAAAAAGGAGAGAAACAAGGCAATGAAGTTGTTCTACGCTTTTCAGTGGGGAAGTACTGCTTGGAACACAGAGCACATTTTATTTCTGACAAAGGAACATAATCCACCAATGTTGTGGAATAAACCCTAGAACAGAAGCCTCTAAGCCACAGGGATTTTCTCTGCAGTTAAACAGACATCCTAGGACTTAAGGACTGATGCCTCTTCTGTATTTCCTGTAGAGCATTTTCTTCTCTCTCTGAAGCAGCTTAATGAGGAATTCTAAAGTTCTTCAAGAACTTTGTCTGGTTTTACATTTCCTTCCTCAAACTTACAGCTTACTGTAAGAATGGAGCCGATTTACAGCACGCAGAAACAAAGGGGTTTACTGTGTTTTATTTACTGGTATTTTTAAAGCGTCCCAGAAGAGAATCATTTACATACCAAGTTCTCTGCAACTACAGAAAAAAACTTCACAAGTTCCGATCTGCTCAGTTAGTTTATTCAGAGGATAGTGAACAGCACGAGTCCATTTGTAACTTAAAAATTATACGACTTACAGACTATAACAACTAAACATTTCCTTCTGCTTTGACATAAGAACATGAGAGACTGCACAGAAACCACCCCATTTCTATTTTCTTTATATTTATTATAAGGGAAAAATAGGTACCTATTAAACCAGTCCAGTTTAAATGAAGAAGTACATTTGAAGTACCAAACTGTAATGTTCTCAAACAAGGTAATTTCAAATTCTCATTACATTTATTACGTAACACAGAATTTATGTTGGCACACTCTGTGTGCTATCCTTTCAGAAATCAAACTGCCAAATTAATTACCTTGTCCATAATGGAGTATAAAAATTAGAATAAAAATTCAGTATGGTCAGTCCACTTCCAAATTTACGTTATGTCTTCTATGAAATATTTAACATAGGGGAGAGAAGGGATTCAAGCAATTCTTAAGGTAAATAAAGTAATTATAGAAAAAACTTCACTAAATTTCAAGGCAATGAAAGAAATTCACTATTTGACCTCTACATAAATAAATGCAAAGATTTCTTGCATTGTTTTGGTTGATTCTGTACAAGTTTCAGTAATTAATTTTATTTAAATATAACTCTTACAACAATTTAATCTGTGATTGAATGAAAATGAGAAGTAAAAGTTGACAGTTCTAATATAGAACTTGCACAACAGTTACCTTAACACTGACTAAACAAGGAATGGCATATAAAAAAATTTAGAAATTACACTTTTTAAGCTGAAGTTTTATCTCAGATTCATTATGAACATGACTTTTGCAAGGTGACTTTTATCCTTTAGTGTGCAACTTCATTCTTTATCTGCTAAACAAAATGTACAAGTTTGACAGCAAAATTTACAGAATAATTGCCTTTGGCCTTGGTCTTACAAAGACCTATTTACACATTTGAGATAAGTAAGCATCTTCTTCCCTTTAAATTCTATACATATGTTCAAGTTTTAAGCATATATTTGGATCTACAAAATCCTGCAAGATTAAATGTCTCTCAAATATTCCACTGAGAGTGCTACAATGATCCAATCTTCTGCTAAATTACCCGCTCTCCATCACATGGACACCTCTAGAAAATGAAGCACTTGCTTCCACAGTTCATTCCTTGGTGCTGATGGATTTGATTGCTGAAAGCAGCTATTAGTCTGGGTGGGGGTGTTGGGCAGTTTCTTCAAGGCCCACTGCCAATGGCAGATCATTTTAATGGAAAAGCAGCTATCAACACCAAGGAGTAAATGTAGTCTGTGCATAACTCAAACAACTCATAGAATAAGTTTTAAAAACCCTCCTATTGGTCTTATGATAATCTAGCAACAAGATAGAATTTTTTTTATCGGTTTAAGATGTAACCTGCACCCAAAATGAATGCCTGCTATAGAAAGGCCACCATTAGAATTTCACAAGCACTGGTTAATTATGAAAAAAACAACCAACCAACCAACAAAACCCCACAAAACCCAAACCAAAAATCAAAACAACAACGAAAACCCCAAAGCAAGATACAATGTCAAACAAGTATATGACTTTTTACAGAAGGCCTCGTTGTGATAAATTATATACAGCATAGTGTTCTCATTTTCTTTAAAGTGCTACTATCATTATACTGATAACATGATCACCTATTGTTTTAGGAGGTCTTTCAGTACAGCTCCAGCACTGGCATCAGGGGACACTGGCAGTGGTGTAAAACTAGGCAACGCATCAGAAATAGGTTTCATAAGCAGATGTCCAGAACTACTAGCAGGTGTTATGAGAGGTACCGCTGCAGATCGAGGTGCTAAAAATGGATTTGCATCTGGTCTTCTGCTTGTACCTGAAACTGCAGAATCTGAAATGTAAAAAAAAATCCAAACAAAATTCAGCAACAAAAGCACTTTGTTAGAAAGCATTCGTAAGTATACCAAATTTTACAGCACTTGTTCACAAATAAGTTCTACAATGGGAACTTTTGAACACGCCTTATCGTGCCATATACCAAAGATGCTCCCATGGATTTTCATTCTATCTTTTCCTCATCTTGGATCTCATCTACCACTGCTTCTTTTGTCAAAAAAATCTGTCTACACTTCAGGCCACCAGTTACAAGACTGACTTAAAGATCAGGGCACTCCCAGGACCTGCCAGCCATATTGTGTTTGTTGGCTGCTGAAATTCTGTAACAGTTCAGGTTACCTGAAAAAATCTACAGATCTCTGTGACAAGCAACACAAACACCCTTTGCCAAGGTTCACTCCAAGCATACAACACCAGACAGGAGGTATCTGTCATGTTGACTCCAGTACTACACAGAAGCATAAGAGCCTTCATGCATACAGTACAAAGCTGCACACAGGTAGGCTTCCCATCCCTAGGCATATTGTCACAGTTTCCCCAGCCTCCAGTAAACTCCTGCAAATAAACACCATGCCCAGTGAGACACAGTTTAGACTTCAGACAAAAGTTAATGTTCACCCACATTTGTCAAATTTTAACAACATTCTAGTTTTAATAAAGTATTAATGAACTTTAAAAAAAATACTAACAACTTGCCTCTCCTTCACTTTCCCCATCAAAATCTCACACAGCTCCAGATGTAACTTGAGCAAGGTTCTCACACTGGATGCAGAACAGAAACTAAATTGACATTCCCATATCTTACTGATTGGATAGGTGTTTTTCATTCAGATTTTTTTGTTTGTTTGTTTTAAAAAAGGTCTTTCATCATGTACATGATGAAACACCCTAATCCTCACAAATACATTTCTGTGGATATTATACCGGCATTTGTGCCCAGCACTTACAAACTGCTATCATGTGGCTTATTTCTACAACGAAAAAGCTTCAAGTACCCAAATAATTATAACTACATAAATAATCATAGTGGCTGTCTAGATTTACAAGCCAGCAATTTAGTTCCTGAAAGGATAAAAGGAACCAACAATTTAGTTCTTCCAGACATGGAAATTGGGGTTTTTTTGTTTCTTTTTTTGTTTTCCTTGCCAAACAAAACAGGTACCTTACCTATTCTATTACTGTTACACTACAGGAAAGAAAACTAAAAAGAAAACTCAATTTATAAAAAAAAATAAACACTGCTTTCAGAGATAAACTGGTATTTCACAGTAGACAGTTATACTTTGTCACTACTTGGGCAAATTGAAACAAGTTTGTTTTTAGCATAGCATATATTTCTCTTTCTGCAGATCTATAGGGTTTGGCTTCAGTGATTTTTTTGAGTTTACAGTCAAAAGTTTCAATCAAAACCAAACTTTTGCAAAGCAACAGAACTCAAGGTGAAGCTTTAAATGCATGTAAAAATAAGTACAAACAGAATCAATTAAACTGAAGCTTTGAATCTTACATTAATATAGTTTTGTCTAAATATTTTCAATTTGCATAATATAAGCATACTTGGTCTCTGCCTTGGGGTGGGGGGGGAATCAAAGTTAACACTCATGCACATCTTAGAGAGATTTCAAAACAGGCCATATACTTCACTGATTTTATATCAGTCCTCTCTAAGCAACCAGGTCTACATACCAGAGAGATTGGTATAATTCGAATTCTTCACTCAGTGAGACCCAAGCTGATCAACAGGGATGCTGAAAATCAGGACTGGGTTCACTGGTCTACTGCATGGAATTGTCTGCACAGCATCTGTATGGCTCTAACAGGTGCTGTTAAAGCCTTTCCATTTCAAAGGGAATTCTGTCTCTCTAATCTTCTGTACTGAGACATTAGGAAACAGGGGAAGAAGGGATGAAGGAAAAAGGGAAAAAAAAGAAAAAGTTGATAATTGGGGAGGACAAGAAAACAAATTCATAGTTTACAAGTCAAGAAGCACACAGTTGTTGAAATCCCCTTGAAAATTCTGGATTTAGTTATATGTACTCTGTGTAAAGATTAAAATTTTCTCTCATTATATTACCTTGCATTTGGCTGTTGGATGGAGTACCAGTTCCTGCTGCTCCTAAAGGTTTCATATCATGAACAGTGAGCTTAGGTGGAGGAAGGCTTGGGCGAGATTCTGTTTCAAGGAATTTCACAAACAATTCTGAAAAAGACTACAAGAGGCTACTAGTTATTATATTGTATTGATGCTCTGTTGAAAAGCATGTAAGTAAAAAATACAGACATACGTAAAAAGAAAAGCTGTCAACAGCTTCCAATTTTGTATTGGTGCAATCATTTTTTTTCTCCCCAAAGCACTCATTTTTTTGTCCTCTCATTAAGTGGTATTTCTGTGAAAAGGATAAACTCTAAAGACAACACACCTAATTCCACCATGGTTCCGTTACTGATTTAAGCCAAGTGTTTCAAGAATGCCATGCTGCTACTGACATCAAAGGATTTCCTGTGTTCATGCTCAAGCAAATCATTCCTCCAGAAACACATTAAACATTTCTTTAAAACCCATTGCTTTATTTGACAGAAAGTCTTGAATAAAGGAAGCGTGGAACAATTAAGATGTCAGTAGCATGACAAGATAAAATTGTGCTTAGTAAAGCTTGTACTATACATGCAAAAGCATTAATTTTCCTCTTACACATCCATGGTTAAATCAAACTACAATTCTCTGGTGGTCTAAGTACCTGAAGCATTTTAGCGGGCAAAAACCCAATTCCGACACTTCAACATCATTTACAAGAATTCTCTACTTGCTTTTCTGGCTCACTGAGCAAAAAATCAAAGTCAGTCCAAAAAGCTCAATCCCTTGGTGCTTTATCTTTGAGTGCATTATTTACTGGTCTGCAAAATGGGGAAGTTCCATAGACTAACTGTTCCCATGGACCATGCTATGACAAGCTGCTGCTTTACAGTATCTGAAAGCTTAAAACATCAACTTTATATGCTGTACATAAGATGCACTAGCTGAGAAACCTTTTCAAATGAAATTTAATGGATATATGGGAACACGGTCATCAAAATACAGTATCACAGTATCATGTTCTTCTATACAGTCAAGTATTGCAGTTGCATGTATTTAACCTGCAGCACAGTCTGCAAGATAAAGTTCATACTCTAAGAAGTCAATGATCCCAGGAATCAGTGAAACAGTAAACAAATTTCTGTATTAGTCCAACATTTAATATTGTAGCACTGTCATCAATGCCTAAATATTTAGTGCAGGAAAAACACCCTTATTCCAGAGCAGTTATAGAAAGTAAACAAATAATGCAAGATACAGCAGCATCAGCAAGTGAAGGTGAATATACAGATGAATCAAACATCAGCATTAACATGCAACTGCTCCATTTTTCCCACTCAAACACAAAGAATGCACAATTAATCCTTACACTATTAAAAATATTTTGTTGAGTTGGCCTCAAAGGGGTACTAGGGACACTCTTTGACCCAGCTCCTCCACCAAGCCAGCCAGTAACCCATCTTGTAACTCCTCTTTGTTCTTCAGATAATAGCTAGAAAGTATTAAATAAAAAAAAAGTTAGGAAACCAAAACAAAACAGTAGGGAAAAGAAACTGCAACACTGTGCTCCTTATATTTATTCACCATAACTACATGGGAATTCTGCAGATAAACAAAAAATTCAATTATTGTCAAAAATCTTCTCTGCCTCCCAGAGACTGACAGTTTAAAAACTTGGCTTTTTATTTTAAAAAGTGTAACCCACACATTCTTCACAATACCTAGTAGCACATACAAAATGGGCTGACTTTTCTCTGACTAACAGAGCTGTTAGGCACAACAGCTAAATCCCTTCTTATCTGTAGTAGCATTCCTCAGGAAAATGAGATCCATTCTATTATAACAATGCTATCAAAAGATTTCATTAAGATACCATTCCTGAATAAAAAAAATAATTCAGATGAGAGAGCAAAGCCCATACTTTTCCCCACAAGAAGCGCAGGGACAGTTGCATTTAGTTTAGTGGCAAGTCATTCTATTTTCAGGTCAAAGTACCACAAGTGAAAAAAAGAAGTCTAACTTTCTGCAAAGCATTACCTGATCAAGTTCTTCCTTTTTTATTCCCAAGATACTCCCCATTAACCTCAACACTTCGGGACGCTTGTTTTTTGGAGTATGAAAATGTCCAACAAAGAGATTTTTCATCAGGAGCCTGCAGAACAAAGGAAGCTTGTTATACAACCTGCTCTTATGTAACAGCAGATACTGTAATATCCATGCATTTATCCCTCACACTCTGGCCTAATTCACAAGAATCCAAATAAAGAAATGTGAAACAAGGAACTAAAAGCATACCTCATCAATTTCCTTCCCATACAAGTTAAAATATTTCTTATACAGTAAGCCTTGATTTGGACAGTACTAGAAATATTGTATGCACTAAGATGAAACTGAATGGTACATAAGCAAGTTTTGATGTAAGGACTATAATCAAGGAAAACGTTTATTCCAAGATCTTGACTCAGGAGAGCATTTAAACAGATACTTATGTGCACTCCCAATTCAAGATATAAGGAAGGGGATAAGGGGAACCATTATCTATCCCTCTTTTGGTTCTACTAGTTAAAAAAACCCAAACAAACAACAAAAAAACAACAGAGGAAGAGATTTTCACAACATCCAGGTGATGCTAGCTACATGAAAGGGCTTGCTGTTCACATCTTAGGCATTATAACAGAAGTTCATTAAGAACACTTATCTCCATCTGCAGAGCTCATGCTATTGAAGTGTGCTTCTACTTAAGAAATACATCAGTAATCCCAATTTACATATTCACTAGTTTTACTAAATCAAAATTACTGTTTACTACCACCATGCCACGTCAAAATAATCAGAGTATAATTACAAGATCACATACAGAAGCCTAGTTCTGCACTGCTTTTGCAACTGTGTCAGTGACATCTCTACAACGTGAGGAGTAAAACCCAAAAACATGTATGAAGTCTGTCATTAAAGACTTACTTGTCCACTTTTCCTTCTGTGCTGTTCATAAGATTCAATAGTTTATTTTGCACATCTTCCAACATTTCTCTTCTGATCTCACCTATAAAAATTTATGTCACAGCAAATAAGCAAAAATTGAAACTTTATTGCAAAGCCTATTAATACACACTTAAAAATTTGAATATTCCCATGGTGCTTTTTTAAAAAGAACAACCAAAATCAGTGTGATTCTTTACTAAAAAGTGTCAACTTAGGTGATTATTATTTTCATTTATAAGATCAAATTTCTGAAGCTATACTAAACGCAGAAACACACAGAAAAATCAACTGCAGAAGATCTGATGTGCTGCTTTGTTCTACCTAAGTAACAGAAATGGAAAAAAACTCTTGACCAAGGTCCTTAGTCCTGTGATGGCAACCTTTTTCATAACCTGATCAAACTGCATGTTGGCATCAGGTCTTTTGAGCTCAGTATTTAACCTAAAGTATTTCCTAAAGCCAGATAATTCTGCATACTCCATCAAGTTGCTAAAATCCTGAAGTACTAAGAGGTTCCCCAGTCTCCCAGGGGAATTATTGGCTAGCAGAGCAAGACGTTTTGGGTCTCTTCTGTTAGGACCTTTCCCATTCCTGTTAACCAATGCAAGGGGACAGGGTAATGCATCCTATAACCAGTGCTGTGCTTCACAAATCTGTACTGGCATGAAAGCCTCTGAAGAGGTTTATGCCAGATTCCCTGTATTTTTGGGAATACAGAGATGAAATGTCACAGCTACCATGAACCAAAGACAAAACTGAGAGGAAAATGGCTAATGCTCAGTCAGTCATCATAGCCTGCAATTTAAGTGAACAGTCCAGTATTACCTGTTAATTAATATGAGTTTGTTTGGGAGTGTGTCAGGAGTCACTACACTGATTTCCTGCCTTTTTTGGCACACCAGCTCCCAATTGTTCTGTGGTGGCTGCAATGAAATCAGTTCATCTAGAATACCACAACATTGATAATGACATTTTTGGCTTACAAAAAGGACCCTATTTCTCTTCTCCACAAAACCAAAACAAGAACTGTTAGAAGAGTAACAGCGGAGTTTAGATTCTGCATTCACTACCGCTGTAACTTTTCAGCTTTCTGGAACTTCTGATCTCAATCAATGATTTGTCTATTATCTACACACTTGAACCTCACAACATCAGAGTATTTTATGAGAGACATAAATGTAGTGGCCCACATCATTAAAACAAGTCATGGTATGATATTGTTATATTAACTCTTCTCCAATAATTTCACAGCACCAACTCAGCTACAATTGTAAAATTCCACTATCATGAATTACTTGTTAGCTCAAATACAGGATACACCCAATTACCCAAATCATTCTGTGCCAGCAACTCAGTTTCCTCCAACCTCCCACAAAACTCATAAAAATAAAGCTCCTAATAAAAATACAAAAATCCTAAAAGTTTTACTTTATAAAATGTCAGATATACTAGAAACTGGATAGAAGTAGCTGATATTCAGGTTTCTACAAAAACCATAGAGTAAAAAGCATTATAAAAAAAAATATTTTGATTAAAACCCTAACCACAGGACTTCAGAACACTAGCAGCAAAGTGTTCTCAGACAAAAAAAAAAAACAACAAAAAACCCCAACACAATCAAACACCAAAAAAAAAACAACATAAAAAAGACCCAAACAAAACCAATCACAACACCAAACACACACAAAAAAACACCACAAAAGCAAACTACAAGGTACAAAGAATTCTTTGTAGGATAAACTACAAGGGCCTGCACCTTGAGACAGCAAAAACACAGTATTTCACCAAACTGGAGTTCTGCATTTGAAGTTACTTGTTTCATAATAGAAGTACAAGTCTTAATAATACAGAAAAGCTCAACAAGTGTAACATGGGCTGTCTGTGTGAAAACCAACTCTACCCTAAAGTAAAACAAGCATAAATTATGAGCTTTTTCTCCTTCTCCTCTGTAAGACTGAATGCTTATCTCCAAATCCTATAGAAAAACTGCTGATCAACTTAATTTACTTACCATTTTAAAATTTCTTGGGCTCATGCTAATGAAAAGCACTAAATTTAAAAACAAAACAAACAAACCCCACTAAAGAGATACTTTCCTTGTACCTATCTTGCAGCTGATTTCTAAAAAACCTCAACATTTTTGTAAGAAAAGTGACTTTTATAAATTTTTATGCCCTTCAAATCACCTGGGATGCATGAAAAACATTCCACTGTAGTTTCCACATGACTTTCCATCTTTAATAAATGCACCACACAACTGTGTTGACACAACATGGTTCTCAGTTAACACCAGTAACTCCACAAGAACCTGCACAGAGTTTTTGTGCATATACATCGAAGAGCTAGGCTATGAAATGGATACAACCTGGTATGACTTGTACCTCTTTATGTAAACACTTTACTTCACAAATACGAATTTTAGAGAGTATGGACAACTGCCATACTAAGACATGCTCAAAGAACACAAGGATTAGGCTGCTTATCCAAAAGTTAAAAAACCAAACGAAATCATATATATTATGCAACAACATTTCTTGTAACAACTATATCCATATTATTGGAATGAATTTCAGTGCATGTGACTGTCCTTCAGTACACCTCTCAAAACACCAAGAGGAGGCAAAGGAGGATTAATCCATGGCTCTGTGGTTTAATATTACTTAAAATTATGATGCTTTGTAAATGTGGTTAGATGTGACCGAAAAACTGAAGGAATATTTGCAATACAGTTATGGAATGGTAACAGTTGTGGGAGCACACACAATAGCTCTTTGGGTCTCCATAGTGTGAAAACAAATTGAAAATATTAAACTACCAATGCCACAAAAAGACAGGCAGAACCTGAAAACAAGTTATAAGTACTTTTTTTGTTGCTCTTGCTCCACACAGCAAAACAACACAAGCTATTTTTCAATTTTTATTCACATGCTGAATTTTAAAACAAAGGTATTAATAAATAATTTTAATTAAATATGATTGTTTTCCATTTTTTCCTGGCAAAAATATTTTGTATCAGAAAGGACCAACTTTTAAGGACAGCTACATAGCTCTATTCTATTCACCATAACTATGCAACTCTATCATTAAACATATTTTTTTAAATTGAAAAGTTCCTTCTAAAACAGAATCTTAAATTTGAAAACGACTTAATCACGTACTTAGTGTCTATGAAAAGACTGAATAACAAACAAGACTTGTGCCAAAAGTCATCATGGACTGCTGTGAACCAGACATTTACAACCCCTTCCAATAATTTGTTCATCATTTATAGCAATTCAGAAAAACGCATCTGGCACATTTTAGACTTTTCCATTAAAATCACTTCTCCTTTGAAAAAAAAAGAAAAAAAATCCATGAAGAAATCTTTCAGAAGATTTGGCCAACAAAACCGTGTCTGGGAACATATTTGGCTAATTTGCAATAAGACACTGTATGTTTTCTTGTGTAAATAGAGAAAACAGAGTGGTCCTTTTTTTTCCCCTATTAAAAATTATGATTTATTCTACAACACCTTTAAAGTGCTGTCTCCTTTATGAAACAATTCCTTTTCAATTACTTTTGACAAATATATTGCTTGCCAATACAGCATAACTTGGTAAGATTCCAAGATTCATTTTTCTCACAAATTTCAAGCTTCTTCTCCTTTCATATGTATGCAAAGGTTTGTCATCAGAATTAACCAGTATTGAAGAGCTCTCTTTGGCTACACCCAAGTTAGTGTCATTCCAAGGTGCCTGAAAACTTATTCTATGAATGCCTGTGGTGATAGAGAGATATATAGACCAGGCAGTTAAAAAAACAATCAACTGCTTGAAAGGTATTTTAGTGTGTGAAATTCATATGTGAACTCAGGGAGCACTCCCATGACACCCACTTGGAAGCTAAATTGCACTTAGAAAAAAATAAATTTAAGTACACATGCAAATACATAGTAGGAATGTCATAACTTTTTTGTAGAGTTCTTGCTGAAATTTTGATATTTCAAGTGACTTTTCACACCAACTTCTTAAAGCAAGTATGCTTTAAGAAAATTGTTTATTTCAAGAGTAAGACAAATTTAATTTAAAAATTAGTAGCAATCATTAGTTGTGTATGTTCTGAGCCTTCCCACAGACATGGGAGGGGAGGAAAAAATAAAAAAACAAAAAACCAAACCAACAGAAAGTGCGTGCTGTTAAACAGCCACAGAGAGTGAGCAAACCTTTGGTCTTCAAGCTCCTTTTTTAAAGCTGCTTCAAGGACCAATCACAACTTTCCCTCTGTTTTTAGATTTATCCCATGTTCTCAGAGAAAACCTGACTTAAAAGAGGATGTTGGAGTAACAGCTAAATATGGTGACCCACAGAAAGAGAGGGAAAGAGAAAACAGGACTCAGTTGGAAAACTGGAGGAGAAAGAGACAGATGAAGACAACAAAAAAAAAAAAACCCAAAAGCCTGCTATTCCCTCATGAGTCAGGCCTGTTATGTTCACCCATATCAGAAATGCCATGCAGCTGTAGACAGAGAAGTAACTTTCCCTCTTGGTTCAACAAAACATTGCAGACAAAATCACAAGTCAGGGCCAAGACAAGTACATAAATCCAGCTAAATTATTATTAGTCCTAAGTCCTGCTTTAGTTAATGCTATGACTCCTTTCTCATGAAAATTAATGAACTAAGGAAAAGAAAGGGACCGTATGCTACTCATGAGTCTGAGCTTATAAATCTTAATGATGTTTGATACTCAAATACACTGTATAGAAATCACTCTTCAGTTTTTACTATGTGGTTAGACTGAATAGTGTTAAGTCCATAAAACAGAAAGATATTGCAATGCTATCAATTTTTAGCAAAAAACATTCCCACAGTTTAACATAAAACTTTTTATAAAAGAGAAGGCTATATGCATCTCTTACAGAATTCACGTTTCAGTGACATAAAAAAACCCCAAAATCCACTGAAACCACACCCCAAAACATTCACAGTTTCAAACCATCACATCACCTTTCTAAATATGAGCAATCAGAAAGATTATTGGAAATGGTATCTACAAATACAACCTAAAGATGTGTCCAAGATCTTCCACATAATCTCTTTAGACGGTCTCACATCTGTGCAAGAGCTGCTCTCTCTATATCTCTTACCAACAGCACACAGGCTTTCTCTCCATCTCACCATGTTCCCGTGTCTATGTCAAATATCATACTTACTTACAGTGGGAAATTTGACAGCATTTGGCACTTCACAAACTTTTTAAAAAGGCACTGACAGAGCTGTATCAAGGCCCGACCAAATATTACAAAGCTTTCCTTTGAGAAAGATCCCTAAGAGAATGTAAATCTACTTTTTCAAATCTGCTTTACAAAGACATGAGTCCTCAAAAGGTGGCACACAATTACTCTTTTCCTCATAGGAGATGAAACTTCCTCAGCTTCTAAGAATACTACGTTGTCTCCTAGGCTGCTTGGAACATCTTAAGTGGAGATTAAAAAATGTACTTACCTTCTTTCTTAAGCTCTTCAATCTGCTCCTCTTTGATGTCAAGCTGCTCAGTAAGCCTTGATGCTGCATCCAGTGCAGCATTTGCCTCTCCTAAACTTTCCTGAATAGAGAGCAGGAAACAAAGAGAAGCAAGGATGTTCACTATCACAATTACACTAAAACAATACAGTCCAAAAATAAAAGATTCAGAGACTTCAATGACTTTGTCTTTAGAGTACATGGATTGCAAACATCCTGAGAAAACAGATGGTCAGCAGAGGAATGCTACTTTGCTGATGATCTTTTAGTGCCCTCCTCTCCATGGAAGAGAATAACTGTATAACCTGACGTATTCTTTGAAACTAACAATAAGAAAATTCAGTCAAGAATTAACATTCAGTTTCACACCCACCTGCAGTGACACAACTTTTTCTTCTAAGCTTTCTGCTTTTTTCCTCCATTCTGCAGTCTGTTTTTGATGCTTCTCCAGCTCTGCTGAATACATAGCTTTTTCTTCTAAAGGGTTAAAAATATAAACCAAACCAAAACAATTTTGAATTACAACAAGTAACTCTTAGGGATATACATTATCATCTCTGGTATTCAAGAGGCAGAAGTGGAATGAATTCAAATTTCATAAATGGGATCTTGACCAGCAGTTTTCACAGGACCAGAATTGTTTTCAGAAGTTTCTTCAAAGACAACAAATCTTAAAGTTAGAGCTATCGAAAAGCAAACCTGGAAGCTAATAATTAAAAAGCACCAAAATATGGTAACTATCTCAGTTGAGAAAGACTTGTTGTAATCTTTGCTATTGACAAAACTTACCCTGTTGGAATTGCTCTAGTACCATCTGCAGGTTGGCCAGTGACAATGCATACTGCTTCACTTGGTCCTGTGAGATGGTGAGCTGTAGCACTGTTTCATCTCTCTGCTTGGAAACCAGGTTTAGTTGTTCTTGCAAAGATTCAACTTGCACAGTAGCTTGATGACTTAATTAAAATAAAATATATTTATGAAGATAATAATAGATATCACCACACAGAAATTGCATCCCAGCAAAACCAGCCTACCTTTAAATTTTCAGCTCAATTTATAAAAATGAAAGTAGTCCTTTTCCCTGATTCCTTTTTAAAAAAAGAAACAAACAAAAAAGAAACAACCAAACAAACAAACAAAAAAAAAACCCAAAAAAACAGCCCACAACCAAAGAAAAAAAAAACCAATAATCCAGCAGCAGATTTTAAATAAGTTTCACAATAAAATGTTGGCAATCAAAAAAACCCCAATACTTTTAAGTGCATTAGATTTAAATTAATAACAGTTCCTGTGTTTTTTGTTTTCTCATGTGCTTAGCATATTACAGAATGGCAATTCAGTAAAATAAAGCCATCTGTACCAGTCTGGCTGTGATATTTAGAGCCAATGTCACTACCATATAAAATTAAAAGACTACCTGGCATTCTCCACTGCAGTAGATGAAGACACAAGTTTTTCTTCCAAAACCAAAACTTTCTTTCTTAGCTTGACCTCTCTGTCTTCTGCAGCTAAAGCTTCTCGTGTGTAGGAGTCTTCCATTTCTAAAAGGTGATTACGTAGCCTCTCCAGCTCTTGATTCAGGCGCTGCTCTTTCTCACGCAAATGCTGTACCTGTGTAGACATAGCTTCAGTTGGTCACACTATCACCTTTCACATGAACAAGCTAACATCAAAGATGTTCACTGAAGCACGCTGCACATGTATTAATTTTAAATACTTTTTGCAAGTGACTGCTACTTAAAATAATCCTGAACATACCACAGATGCAATTTCTTATTATGTTTCATTTCTTGCAACTGTAAATTATTTGGGGGTGTACCTCACTCTGCAGAGCACTGCTCTCCATTTGCTTTTGTTTGAGTGCTACCATGACTCGGTCTCTCTCTTGCTGAAAAGTAACAGCCTTTTCCTGCATGGATTTAACTTCATTTAACAGCTGATTCAATTCTCCTGTCTTGCCCTGTTGAAGACACAAACAAGCATCTCAAATGAAGCAAATAGGTTTTGCCCAGAAAAGCATAAAGGCAATACTGATCTCATAAGGAAAAGAGCAGGACACACCTGGCCCTGCAGCATAGAAAAAAACATTCTGAAAAAAGTATTATTTTGAAGTTATTTCATTCACATAAGACAGAGCAAAAATTATTGCTAAAAAACACTATACAGATGCATTGTCTTAATTGACTGCTGTGAATAAACAGATACCTATTTATCATTAGACAAGAGATATGCATTGCGTACATAGTGACTCACACACTTGCCTAACACTTGAAAATTTTACTTTTCCTTCTGTGTCTGGAATCTATTACCTGTGATACCCATTTATCAGGCCACGAACACGTAAAACATCAGCCTAGGTAGGTCAGCTTAAACTTAAGACTAAAAACATGAAGAAATCTTTTAAAACAGGCTATAAGATGAACTAAAAGATTAGACTTCAGTGAATCACAGCAATGTCCGTATTTTCATATGTTGAATTTCAATATTGTTCCCAATTAACATGTCATTTACCAGGACTTTACAGTAGCATATAAAGAAGTGTATGTCAGTTACACAGAATTCATACATAGACATGAATGCATTTTCAGTTATTTGAAACTTGAGAATGCTCTTTACCTTCTCTCTCATAAGTTGCTTTAAAAGCAGTTATTTTTATTGAATTTGTTGGATAAAAGTAAACCAATCTTTGTTTTTATCACTAATATTTATGAGCCTCAATTATTTGGTTTTATTAATCAAACTGAATATAATAAAATTCTTTTTGTAGCACAAACATAGACATACAGGCAAACCTTCTCTTGCTATCCTCTGGCATACACACAAAACCCAAACTGCTTTGAGCACTACTTTTCCTAGGCCTCCATGGCGAACACAAATTGTGTAACAGAAACTTCTCAGATTTGTGCAAGAAAAATATCCAGGCAAACGTTCCACGCTTGTGAAACACCAAGCCACCAGTGAGCCACATGCTGCAAGCCAAGGACATGCAACACACAGCACCCAGCCAGATAATGTACATTTCCATGAGTTAGAATAAAAAAAATCCAAAATATTAAGTGTGAATTTATAAAGCATTAATGTATTTTTTTATGGGCTGGACTGATGAACAAAGAAGTCCCAATGGTATTAATTCAAAGCTATTTTTCACAGCATAGCTGCACTTTGAGACAACAAAACCTCTCATTGTAATTCTACAATATTTGTTTAGAACAGGATAGTGAAATCTGTGTGACCTCAACATCTGCCCTAAGTTGATCTCCTTAAAAAAAACAAAATCGAAACAAATAACCCAACAAAAACTAATATGAAACAAAAAATATCCTCTTTTTCTGACATACACCCTATCAAAATGAAGACTTCAAATGATAAATTAAAGAAACCCACAGATATTGTTTAATGCAAATGTTTTTCTTTGATTTTACAAATTAGCTGGTAGCTAAATCTGGTAGCTAGTAGCTTCAAAGAGATGTGAGGGTGGTGAGACACTGAAACAGGCTCAGGAAAAGCTGTGGATGCCCCATTCCTGTAAGTTTTCACGGACAATCTAAATGAGGCTTTGAGTAGTCTGATCTAGCGGAAGGTGTCCCTACTCATGGCAGGAGGGTTGGAAGTAGATGATCTTTAAGGTCATTTCCAACCCAAATCATTTTTCTATTATACTTAGAGCAGGGGAAAAGAAGTTAATGGCAAGTTACTTAACAGTGGTTTGCATAAACAACCCTCTCTGATCATGGGTAATGCTCATAATCTAGAAAATGAAAAAGGATACTAAAGGCAACAGTGAGAGTAAGAACACAGAATAAAAACATGGAAGAGAACAGCTGTAAGAGAAGATTGATGAATGGCAACCAGAACCACCAAGACAGAGAATAAGGACCTGGACAGTACAGAACAAAGGAAGGAAATTATTTGTTTGGAATTAACTACCAGAAAAGATTGCCCACTAGGGCATGCTCATTTTCAAAGCCTGCAAAAAAACGAATCAAAAAGTATTTACATACTGGAGTCTTATTGTTGAGTATTTGTCAGAACTCCAGGAAGAATTTTGCACTGTATTTATGCCTATTTCTGAAAGAGAAATGGCAATGTACACATTCCTTCATTAACTCCAGCAGCAGCTCATACAACATGCTGCTGACCTGTGTACCAATGATGCCAATTTGTCAGTCTTTTAAAATACATTCTTCCTCAAATTACATGTGAGAATTTATAAGCCACCTATGCTTTGGAAAAAAGTATCAACTTTTCCGTGTGTCAAAGTGCAGAGAAAAAAGCACTAATTTAGCTTATCCAATCTTCTGTTGTTTTCTTTTTTTGTCGTTTATTGGTTTGTGGTAGAGTTTCTCCAGTCATAAAAGAAAGTTACATGAACTCATTAGCCTCACAGGGATGTTGTGAAGCAATTACATTGGAACGACAAACATTAGAGGAAAGCACATTGAAAAATCAGTCCTGCTGGCCAGCTCCGCAGAAATCTGAGCACTGTAGAGTAAAAATAATAGACGGAACTTCATGAACAACAAGGCCAAAGCATTTCCAAACAAATGAAAAATGTTGTTTATGGCTGCACAATTAACAACATTGCATACTACTCACCTGCTGACTTCTAATTTCTTAATTTTGCAAGAGAAGGATTTTTGTTGTAGTATATAGCTCAGTAAGGAGTTACAAACTGATTTCAAACAAACACTTAATGGCCACATGTACACAAAAATTCACTGCTATTTTGCTAATTTTAAAAGATATTCATGGATATGAATGCACATACCTGTTCTTTTTCTTTTAACAACTTCTCAAATGCAAGAGCTTTTTCCTTCATTGCATGAGACTCAAACTCTTTCTCTTTCAGCATCATTGAAAACTGCATATTAGTCTCCTGAAGTGCTCGGAATTCTGTTTCTTTTTCCCTACATCTTGCAACTATTTTTTCATTTTCTTCTTTCAGTTTTTGAATATCCATTTCTAAAATCAAAATTCTTTCTTTAAGATTAGTCACAGCTTGCTTCAACAGCTCATTTTCATTTTCTTTGTTGCTAAGATTTTCACTCACAGACAGTAACTGATCACTTTTAGATTTGATTAATATGTCTTTTTCCCTAAGAGACCTCTGTAAGACATCATGTTTTTCTTTGATTTGCCTCATCTCTGATTCAGTCCCTTCTTGTGTCTTTCTTTCAATCTCTGATGCTGTAGCCACAGAATCAGATAACCGTTGATTGTTTTCCTGAAGAGTCCTGATAGTTGAATCTTTTTCTTGCAACTTTTTTTTCAGCTGTTTCAACTCCTTTTGAAGCAGTTTAGACTCATCACTGAGTACTTCAGGAGTAGTGTATTGAATGTCTGAACGCTGTGTAATGGCGGAAGCTGTTGCCACAGATGGTGTTACCAAATCAAGTTTACTCAGGAGAAGATCCTTGGTGTTATGAAGCTGTCCTATGCTGTGCTGAACTTGTGCCAATTCCTGACTGAAACTTTTCAGCTTTTCCTCATTCTGTTCATAACTCTCAATCAAGCCATTATAATCTATTTGCAACTTGGAATTACTGTCACTTTCAACTGAAAACTGTGCTTGAAGCTTGTGCAGCTCATCTTGGAGGTGAGCTGACTCGTGCTGCATGTTCTGAACCGTGGTTATGACTTGCTGCTTCCACTCTTCCATTTTCTTTACTTGCTGTTTTAGCTTATCGCGTTCTTGCAGAAGTTCCTCAAACTGGTTACTGTTAACACTTCCTGAGCCACTGCCAGTCCCTGTACCTGATGTCTGCAAGACAGTCAATAAAGTTTGGCATTTTTGACTTAGAGCATCTATTTCAATATCCTTTTCTCGAATGATACGAGATAAATTCTGAATAGTTTCTCTAGACATGTCCTCACTGCTGTTTTCAGATCTATTAGATAACTTTTGATTCTCCTCTTGCAACCTTACCAAGGCTGCTTCTTTAGCAGCAACCATATCCATGATATTACGATACTCTGTTTTTAACTGACTGTTTTCTCTTGTCTTTTCACTTAGAACTGCTAGTACTTGTTCTCTTTCCATAACGTAAGCTTGCAACTGCTGCTGAAGACAAAGAACATCCTGCCTATAGGAAGCTGAGGAAAATCTAGCATTGAGAGCTTGTATTTCCATTTCCTTCTCTTGAATGATCCGATTAAGTTTGCCAACTTCATCCTTAGACAACTGATCAATTTGCTGACTTAGAGAAACATTCTTTTCATTTAGAAGCTTAATCTCCATCTCCCTTTCTTTGATGCCTTCTACCAGTCTCTCAATTTCAGCTTTAGATAAATCATGTTTTTCATTTCCATTTTCTCCATTAAGTGTCTGAACTTTGGTATCCTGAAAGAGATCAGAAGAATCAGTCTGAATAATCTGTCTCTCTTTGTGCAATTGAGTTTTAATCTGTTCAATTGTTTTCTGCAAATTTTTTATTTCCTCATCTTTCTCCAAAGAAAGTCTTTCATGTGTGACATTCAGTTGCTCACACTGAAATTTAGACTCATCTATTTCCTTCCTTTGTTCCTGCAAAGACTGCTGAAGTTGTGCTGTTGTTTGATTTTGATCTTCTATTGTTTTTTTGTGAACTTCTATTTCTTCTTCAAGATTATTCTTTATCACTTTTAGCTGTGTTACCTCACTTTCAAGTTCAATAATGATATCTAGAGTTTTAGGCTCAACCACAGGTGTAGATCTACTTTGCTGATCCTTAAGGCGTTCAATTTCTTCTTTCAAATGGTTGTTTTCCTCCTTCATGACTGCAAGACTTCTGTCTTTTTCCTCCAAGTTTTGTTTTAAGACATCTTGCTTTACTGAAACTTCCATATATCCCTCGAGTTCCTTCTTTACCTGTAAAGTTTGATTTTTCAATTTTTCAATAAATACCTCCTTTTCCTTTATGAGTTCTGTCAACTGCTTTTGTCCTCCTAAGCTAGTAGTCAACATCTCTTTTGTTTCTTGATGGTCAATTTCCATCTGCTCAATGCTTCTTTTAAGTTCAGAAATCTTAAAGTCTTTCTCTTGATTGAGTTTAACCAGGCGCTCATGTTCAAGCTGCAATGCAGTGGTGTCCATACTACGTGCATTTGATAATTCCTCAATAGTTTGCTTATACTTTTGTGCTTGTTCCAAAAGCCTCTTTTCTGTCTGGTTCAATTCGCTCTCTAACTGTCTTTTTTCCATTTTCAAAGCCTCCACAACAGCATCTTTTTCCAAGTAAACTTTATTTTTCTCAGAAATGGTATTACTTAACTCCTGTTTTAGTTCTTCAATGTTTGCAATCAGCTTTCCATTTTCTGTTCTGAGATCAGACAGAGATTTCTCAAAGTCATCATTTAGTTGTTTATTTTCTGAAATGTCCTTCTGTAGTTTTTCAATTTCTACTTCTTTTTCTTTCAGAATCACATCTTGGCAAATGTAGTTAGATTCCTGACTACTTTTCTCTGTTAGCTTGCTCAAGGATACAGAAAGTTCCTCTTCTCTTTCTTTTAGTCTCTGCTGTAATTCTCCAATTTCTTTTTTATTATGCAAATTACAGTCCTGGGCTTTCCTTAATTGTTCCTGAAGATCTTTAATATTATCTTGAAGTTGCTGCTTACTTATATGCAAATCATTAAGGGCATATGAACACTGGCTTAGTTTTTCTTTCTGACTATCTAACTCCTTAATAGTTTCCATCTTCTTGCTTTCCAGTTCTGATACTTTCTTTCTTTCAGCATCTATGTCAAGTTTCAGCTGTTTGATGATACTATCAGTTTCTGTGTGCTGTTTTGACAGCTGCTCTTTCAGTGCAATCATATGCTGAGATAAACACAAATAAGAATTAATTAGGAGGATGAGCCAAGTGATGCATTTCGTTAATTTTTATAATCTCAACAACAACAACAAAAAATAGAGAGGAAGCATAAATGCTTCCTAGTTGCCAGTTTAAGTTGGTAAGTAGTATCAACTAATGAACGCTAAAGTAATTAAAACCAAGTATCAAGTAGGGATAGATAACATTTCATTAAAACAAAGAACACCATCTCCCTCAAAAGAACCCTACCTACCTTAATCAAGAAACAAAAAGAGAACTACTTAAGAAAAAGAACTGTCAGAATTTGTCAAGGTAGTTGGAATGGGTAGGAAGCAAATACCCACTACTTAGAAACAGAGAGGCACTAATTTTAAAATAACAAATTAGAAGTGAATGCATATCTAGATATTCTATTTCAAATTTCTTCTTTGAGCTTATTGTTAAATACACATGCGAGGATTCATTTAATAGGAAAACATTTTGAATGCTCAATTCCACAAAGTAAACCAGTATTGAGAACACACGGCTTGCAACTACATGTTTACAGGTCAAATACATCAGAAGGTATCATTCCACTTTGATTACATGTAATCAGTGACCTCTTTTGCTCCACAAATGCTTCTATTGTGAAGAACTTGTAATAAAGTAACTTAATTATTCAACATAATTAAAAATAATGAGAAGGAAAATTTAGAAAACATTCATTTTATGCATACTGTCACAAAATGCTTGTCAAAATATTAGCAGAACAAAACCAATCAAGAGTCTTGCAAGGAAAAATTAAATAGTATTTAACTGGACTTCAGAAAGTAACATCCCATATTAATAGCTCACATGAAGTATTATTTCTTTGTCCGTAACAAGTGAGTTCTTCACACTTAAGAATTTCAAATGGAGAAAGTATCAAGCAACGCTGGTCCCAATACTTTTAAGCTTCAGAGGGTAACACATTTCCTACTATGTTCAAAGATCAACTCAATAGATAAACATGGATGCATACAAATCTAAACATTTATGTTAGCAGTTTAGTAATTAGTTGCAATATTTATTACCTGATTAGCTTCCTGATTCTGCTTGTCTAGTTCTTCCAACTCCACTATCAATGTTTCTCTTTCAGCAATACTTTCACTTAATTCTTGTTCTTTTCTTTGCAAATCTTGTCTTAACTGACTTAATTCTGAATTCTGATCCTCAGTACTTGCAGAAAGAATCTCCTCATTTTTATATTGTGCACTTGTCAATTCCTTCTCAAGTCCCTCCTTAAGTGACAAAAAAAAAGTAATTTAAACATTACTTTTTCTTGCTAAAATTTATAAACTGTTCAGATTCAAAATAGTTTCTTCCCCCCCAACAATTAAAAGCAAAGTATATATTTTTATTTTAGACTCTCTAAGCCTACATAAATATTATCCCAATTACAAATTCTTTGTTGTGAAGTATTTGCCAGTACCGTTCACACATACTCATTTTCTTATCACAAAGCTTAGGAACACAACTTACACTTCTGCACAAACAAACATGGTCTGACATGTAAAGCAATAGCCACCTCTGGCATAACCTATTTTATCTCCAAGAGGTTCCCTAAACATGTAGTAGGCTGCCTGGCAAGACAGGAATTTTCAATCAAGGACACCTCCATAGTATCCTTATGGCGAATGCCTTGAAAACTCTTGAATGCAAAATACCAAAGACACAAGTTGAAAAACTCTACCAGATACAAGGAAAATTAAGCCAAATCTCTCAAGCCTTGTAAAAAACTAAGTCAGTCTTCCCAAAATCTAAAGGTGTGTTCCAGAGAAACTGCATGTTCCACCGCTTAACTTCATCAGTAAGATGGAATTTACTATATGGAAGAACAGAGATATTTTACAACTGCTAATAGTGGAAAAAGTGAAATGGACCAAAGTAGAAGTGAAAAATGACAAATTTCACAGAATGTCATATTAATACTTTTTAAATGTACATTACAGTAATAGGACAGGTGAAATTTACTGGTTTTCAACAGAGTACGCTGTGGAGTTTCACAAGTCAAGGTGTATCATTTCTATTAATTCCATTTGTGCTTACATAATTAATCTACAATTATTTCCTTGATTATGATGTTATCATGTACAAGTGTAAATGCTCCAAAAAATTTATAGTACCAGAACCTGTTTTTTCCATCAGTTACTACTGTTATCAACCTTTCTGTTGGTTTACTTAAGAAATCGCTTTACCTGATTTAAACTTGAAAGTCTTGCTATTTCATTTTCTGCTTCTGTAATAGAAAAACAACCCATAATTTTGCTACTTTCCAAAAAAAAACAACAAAACCAAATCATTCTCCCACCTTGTTCCAACAGAACGCTGCCACTCAAAAGAGACTAGTTTAACAGTATTTTGAGATTATAAAGATCAGGGCTTTAAAGATTCAAATGCACCAATCACCACATGCTGAGCATCATTTTTACAACTGAGGCTACATTAGAAGGACTTATGTACTACAGTGTGTCAGTTATGCGGTATTAAAAGATTTTCCACATAGAGGTATATGTCTTCAATAGATAGTATTTCAGCATTTCTGCAAGGAGAAGATACTAGCAACAGACTGCCTTTACACACAAAAAGCATGCTTGAAGAATTTACCCAGACAACTTCTATCGAGGCTTTTACTTAATTCAAAAGAAAGAAAAACTTATCAAACAGTTCGCAGCCATCATTACCTACTTCATCAGAAATCCCTCCGATAATCAGGCTAGTCCTGATTACGTCTCCTTCTCTGCTTAGCCTTACTCAATGGGCAAAACCCTTTCCTAATTCAGCAACTTTAAAATTCTACATATTCTTATATTCAGATTCTTAAAATAAATTCTGAGCATTAAAAGTGATAAACCTGTGAAGATATACTAAAGATAGAATAAATAATTATGGGCATTATTGCACCTAAGAGTGCTTGCTGTAGTCTGACAACATCTTCCGGTAGTGATGTCTTTGATTGGAGCTTCTTCTCCTGTTCTTTCAGGAGAGCATCTTGCTCTGCAACAGAACTTTGAAGCATACTAAAGTCGGATTTAAGATTTTCATACTCTTGAGTTATTTGAATTTTTTCTGCCTTTGCCAGCTCTTGCTCTTTCAACAGAGTTTTGTTTTCTTCTTTGGCAGAAAACAATTTGTGATTTAATTTTCTTATTTCATCCTCTAGGTCCTTTACAACCTGCAACTCATCTAATTTGCCTCCTTCAAAACTCTGAGCACTTTTTTGTTGTTCGCTAATTTTAGAGTTATCCATGGCATCAGTGCTCACACCACCTAGAAAGCAAAAAAAAAAAAAAAATTAACCAAAGCCAGCACTGAAGACCTTCTGCTTGAAAGTCTCTTTTTTCATCTCCTCTCCCAGCAGATGGATACAGTCTAAGCCATGATCACCCTCAACAGAAAGCTTATTTAAATAGAACGAACATTTGAAGCAGTGCTATAAATACATGACTGGTTTGAAAAGCAGTTTTTCCAATAATTACACATCCCTGGCTCAACATAATTTTAAACCGTAAGTGTTGCAAGGCATACATGTTTATAGTTTAATTAAAATATACTTGAACTCAACCTGTATTGGTAGGGAGATGACAGAATCTATCAGCATTTAGAATGCCTCAATTTTCTAAGAATAATTTGTCCAATGCCATCTAATCCAGCCCAGTGTAAAATCTTTGATTATAATTTCACTAACTGAATTCCAAAGATTTGCTGAACAGTTATTATAGGCAACAATTTGCTGCAAAGCAGTACGTTATTTGCTAAATTATGCACAAAATTTTTCACCTGAAGATCTCATTTTGTAGGACTGATGTTTTTCCAAATCCACCACACTACCACAGCATTCAGAGTTCTGTACAATCATCACAGTGTAACTTCCAGAGTATAAAAAGTTGTAATCAAAAATGTACAAAGTTAAATGAAAGCACGCTGCTTATGAATTTATTTCAGTGTAAGCTCTAACACTTCCCTCTGTCCCAGTCTGTATCATGTTGTCAAACAGAACCAAAAATAATATAAAATACTCTAATACTTCAAAAGCTGTAGGCAGTATTTATTTTACAGATCACTTCTAATGCAAAATAGAATGGGATTCCTGCCTTTGACCACATTAAAATAATCTTGCTGTACATGCAGCATAGATGCATGCTATATACATATAGCACACAGTAAAAGACAAATTATGTCTTACGAGCTCTGTGATTTTAAGAAATAATCTTCCTATCAGTACTGTCTTAGAAGAGGTTGCAAACATACCTCCCTTCTTTCCAAGAATAAAATGTACCTCTCTTTCCAAAAGGAGACTATGCACTCCTCACAAGTCTGACTTTTAACAGATTTAAGAGGTTTACAGGCAAATCATATGTATTTTTGCAAAGAAGCCCCTAAAGGAAACTTAACTGGTAGGATGATTTTTATGGAATACGAAATATAAGACAATGGAAATCTCCTTGTGAGAACTACTAAAGCTTCTCCTACAATCTAGTCACATCACAGGTTATGGAGTAGTCCTTGATGGCAGTCTGTGAGCTTTTATCAAGCAACACAACTGGCATGTAGTACTTCTCACCAAATTTATTTTTGTACTGAGATCCTGTCCCCACCTATATTCAGTGCAAGTTAAAAAAAAAACCCAAACCACAATAGGTGTTAAGAATTTAGAGAGCAATATTCGATATATATAGAGAGTGACCCTCTAGACTGGTATGTCAGAAGATGAAATGCTATCATTCCAGTTTTCAAGCCAACTAAAGGCAATATAAGATAACAGGACGTATGTGCATCTTAAAGCTGAACTAAAGTTAAAACTGAGATTCCCAAACATCGTGTATTTGATAACTATTATGATGTTACATATTTGATGCTTTAACACAAATTCACTGTACATTAAATAAAGAAAGCATGTGGTAATAAAGACCTTGCTGTAACTGATTCTCAAGTTCTTCAATTCGCTCTTCATATTCACTCAGCTCTTCTCGGTGTCGACGACTAATCTCTACTAGCTTTTGTCTGTGTGCATCCTGCAGTACTGAAAGTTCATGTTGATGTTCATCTATTTCTTGACTTAAATTCTGTTTGAGCTCCTAAAAATATTAGAGAAGGAGAACGATAAAATACAGAACAGAATCTTAGGAAAAAAAATTAACAAAAGAAAGAAAAAGCTTTCCCTAGTAAATGAAAGGATTGATTACAGGATTTCTCCCAAGCGAGGTCAAGGTTCTTGTTGTTTTGGGCTTTTCTAAACACGTTAAGACAATCCTTTTAAAATATATCTGCACAAAATCAAGTATTAAACCAATGTAGGGAGATACTAGGACATCTCTCTCATAACTTTCAAGGATGACATCCAAAACAGTATTTTGTGTCCTCAATGAAAAACCACGTTTCTGAGAAGAAATTACTTTGTGTCTCTAAGATTCAGTCTCATAAGTCATCAATATCATCTGAAAGTAACTTGCCCTTATAAATACTGATTTTTTTTAAGCTTACATATTATATTCATCCCACTATATAAATACCCTTTCTATGAATAACTGTTGGCTGTATAGCTGACTGAAATATTGCTGTGCTATTACAAGCTCACATGCGTTTGAACAGAGAAGATACAATTGCTAGAGTTGTATTTTAACTACATTTACAAGTCACGTGGCCATACGCAAAACTAACAAGAATAAAAGTATAAAGGAAGAATAGTGTATCAAAATTGTCATCTTACCTTAACAATATTTTGCAGTTTGCATATTTCACTTTGTTCAGCATCATTTGTCCTTTGTGCTTTGGAAGACTGAGAAAAGAAAAATCACACATCCATGTGAAAACTGTGATAAATACGGTTATTTTTAATGTGTTTCCTCCATTCAAAAGTAGGAAACAAAGCTAAGGTGAAGCAAAATTTAAACCTATGGTAATATTGGTATATTTTAAAAAGAGCATTTTAATGGAAACATTTTAAATTTCCATTAAAAAACAGTTATTATTACAGGCAAA
This sequence comes from Indicator indicator, assembly GCF_027791375.1. Classification (NCBI taxonomy): domain Eukaryota; kingdom Metazoa; phylum Chordata; class Aves; order Piciformes; family Indicatoridae; genus Indicator; species Indicator indicator. Next base: position 18,513,847 of record NC_072013.1, read on the forward strand.
CACATAAAGGTTTGGGGTGGTGGGTGTTACTGCATCTAATAAGACAACAGGGCTGCTTAACTGAGTATTTCCACAAGGGAAAACTGTACCTCTGAAATCAGGCTACAAACGATGACTGACATCAACAACAGCTTGAAAGATCCCTTGTCTCAGCAGATCATGAATTACAACTGATACATCAAGGACTGAGAGAAGAGTAAGTAAAAGCAGTATGCAAGTATCCAGCTATCACTTTGAATAGTATGATTCTGTCAGTAAATAGTCAATAGCAGAGCCAGGAAGAAGTTTCTGAAATCCTCTTTCTAACTTGACAAATCATGCATAAAATCATCAAGAAAAAATATTTGGAAGTTAGTCATTGAATATGCCCCTAGTCATATGACAGCAAGAAAATTACTAAAAGATCATTTGGTTTCAGCTTTTCCATCAAACCATGTCACTTCTAGAAACTGTACAGTGTGACTTTCAAAACACCCACTTTAAAACACTAAATGCAATGAAAACACTAATGTGGAGGAGAGAGGGGAAGGTAAAATAAAGGGAAACCACTCACTAGTGCAACATGCTTCCAGTGGTCAACTTCAGATTCAAGTGTAGAAACTTTATTGGATAACCTGTTTATTTCTTGTTGTGACCATATTATATCTCCAAAATCCATGTCATCTCCTTCAAAACCTGATGAACGTCTGACCACAGGAACATAGGAAGCTGAAGCAGTATCTGGTGGCAAAACATCAGTTCCTAACTGTGCTGACTGAGCAGCTGTCTGTACTTTCTGCAGTTGCTCCTGTAGAGCATTCTGTCTGGCTTTTAGATGGCTGATCTCCACCTGAACATACAGAGTAAAATGCATTATTTGAGTAAGAGAACATCAAAATAGACCCTACTTTATCTCTTGTGGCCTTACAAAATGTGAACCAGCCATACAACTCCGCCCCCCCCAGCACAAAATACTTCCCTTTCACTAAAAAGGAAAAACCCCACACTCTCCTAAGGTAGAAAAGCAGTCTTAACTCATATTTTACAGACTATGCAAATTTTACAAATATGCAATGATGCACATCAAAAGTTTTAATCAGAAATTTTGGCTTCCTTAAAGATAACTGAATTAGAAATGCAGAGCAGTTAAACATCCTTTCTCACAGTGATTCCAGAAACAACAAAAACACTGATATATATCTCAACCATCTGCTGCCAGCTCTGTTTATATCACATGATTCTATGAAATATGTCTTAGGATCTCAGTATCTACATTAATAAACCAAGAAACCTAAACTGGATAATACTTACACTGGATTAGCACAGAAACTATAAGAAAGAGATTAAACACCATAATACAGGTGGTGAGACACTGGAACAGGTTGTCCAGGGAGGTGGTAGAAGCCCCATCCCTGCAAGTTTTTAAGGCCAGGCTGCACCTTACCTCTTTCTGCTGAAGCTGATTTCGGTACTCTACAGACAACTGCTTTATTTGAAGCTCCGCTGCTTCATGCTTTTCTTCTAAATCACTACAAACTTTTTTCAGTCTCTCGTTCTAGCAAAAATGAAAAATTAATGTTGGTAAATTCATAATAGTTTTTATAGAATTAGTAAAGTTTGTCTGCTGAACAGTAAAGAAATCAACTAAACTGTACCGATTTCTCATGTTACTTCACTAAAACACACAGTGATAGTAACTTCCAAGTGTGAGCCTGAAGTTAGGTTCACATCCAAGCTTTTCATTTTCATATGGTATGGACTCAGCTCACTTTCAGAAATAGGTTTGCAGTGACCAGAGGTAAGTGGCAAGAACAAAAAATCAGAGCTGAATTACACCTTAGCATGATCCACAGGTGGGATTTAAGAACAGCCAGCGAGCACAAATTGGAGCTAATATCCATACAGTCCAGTATTCTGACACTGGCCTGTAGCACATAGCAAGAGTATAGAAAAACAACAAGCAGGAACAGTTACTTCCCCAGGAATATCTTAACTGTCTTAACTATCTTTACTTCTCAGTGCTCTTGAGGGCTGCAGACATACATAAAAGCTGCATGTTTACAGCCATAAATTCACAAGACCAAGTCCTTTGTATACAAAGTCATCTTCTACAAGGCGACACGGGATTTGTAAGGAATTTTGGAAGAGCATGAGCATCTGTAGCTGTGTTAAAATGACCATACAGTAGAGCAACACAGACAGACCTGCATCAAGGAACATAAACACTTTATACTGAAGATAAAATTTATTAAACTTAGAAGATTTTTGCATTTGCAAGCTTTTCAGAGGTAAGTCTATTACTTCAGTCCAAGTCCACATAATAGGTATGCACTGCTACAGAATGCAGAAATTAGCAAAAGATGAAAACTTAAACCACATGCACTCCAATCAACAAATGTGCCCCTTCACTGTGATGGTAGTTTGTCATCAAAAAAAGAGCCACATTCTAACACCACTGTCCCCCTTGTTTCTAGATTTACCCAAGGACAAGCAACTTCAGGGCCATATTTCACCTTCACAAGAAACAAATGTTATTTATTGCTTTTACTCGCAGTCATGTTCCAAAATTTCTTACTTCAAATTTTTGTGCTGCATTAATACTTTCTACTTCTCTCAGTCTAGAATTGGACACATGGAGTTCTGTGGCTGCATCTGAAAGAAAGGGAAAAGTTTCATTTTTATTAAAAGTACTATTAACCAGTTAAGTAGACATCAGTTAAGACCACAGTTACATGAATGTAAGTATCTTACTTTAGACTGCTTCAATGTTCATTCCTGAGCAAATACAAAAAGCTGCTTGTCTCAAAACCCTGTTAGAAGCGTTTATCAGACTAGAGAGTCTTTCTGAACCTGTTAGTACTCTCTTGTCTAGGCTTTAATCAGACCACAAAAGTAACAGAAAAATAAGGATTTAATCTTTAAAATAAAGGAAATTACTTTTTTAAACTTGATTATGTTACTGCATCTGTATTTAATTTAAAACTTTGCCCATGACATGACAGTTGTGCATTTCTCACTAATCTCATGTGACGTTTCAAAACAAGAATTACTTCCATACAATGCACAGTGACTAAGTTTTTCTCAAAAAATCCAAACTCCACAAAATAATCCAAACAAAACACAAACCCTGCCCCACATAAAGACACAAACCCCCCCATCAGACTCGCTTTCATTCACAAAGGTGGCACTATTGACCATACCAGTTTATTTAACACGAAAAGCAGGTAATTCTATCCCTGGATACTCTTCCTTCAACAATAAACGTTCCTTAAACAGGCTATCTTTACTTCTCCCATGTCCATATTAAAAAATGGAAATACTAATTTTTATTAATAATGAGAAATTCTTAACTGCCTATAAAGCAACCCTGACAGTCTTTCAAAATTCGAAATAATCACAATTATCAAGTAAATACTCTATTTCATCATTTCCTATGTGCTGTTTACAACTGATGCACACAGCTCAAGGGCTGCAGAGGCAACTACTGACTCATGGAAACTGCTAAATTGAAGGTGTTAAAGTCTGTAATTAAAAACATCTTCTTCAGGTCAGATAGCAAAGCAGTGAATGTAAGGGAAAATATTAAAAATTAGGAAGCATTATGAAATTAAAAAAATAATTTTAATAACTGCTTGAAAAGCATTCTTTAGACCACATCTTATTCAAAGATCTTAGTACTTGGATGCCACTAGATTTTTAAACCCTCAAGGCTAGTAACCCATAAAAACATACTCTGAACTTTTTAGGAAACAGAAGCTGTTCACAGCAGTATCTAACAATCAAGTAAAGCTGGAAGGAACTATTGAACATCAGCACACCTCTCTTACACAAACTAAATCACAAATGTGTGAAGCGAAATCTCAGTTTATCTTTTAAAAAGGCAAAACAAATGCACTAAATGACTACACAGTTTACAGCACAAAATAAGTTTCCAAACTAAATTAATACGGATTTTGGAATTTAAAACAATTCTAAACCCGTCTTACAGAAAAATAAAAAAGGTAACTTTGCAGTTATCAGAATAAATTTTCTCTCTTCAATTTTGCAAAATCCCCATCCATACATGAGACCAGCAGTATCAGCTTGCTAACAAGATTTATACAAGACTTTCACAATACTTCATAATTGTGAAGTTGCAAAGTAGAATTGTTTAATTTCGTATTTAAGATGAGCATTCAGAAATCTGTTCTATGCAGTCGCTATTCTTACCACTCTTTTGTGAAAGCTCTTTGAGAAAGCTCATGAGTATTTTACTCAGCTTTTGTTTCAAGTATAAATCATCCTAGTTTCTAATCCTTTTGAAACAAGGACCTTGTTCTCCTACTTGTCGGTAGCAGAATGGTAGAACTCTACTTGTTTCCCTGTGCCCCACTGAAATATAAATATCAAAACCATCAGAAACACTGGACCTTTGCCTGTGCGACACGTCAGACTTAGATCACACCACTGGCAAAAACCCCTCAGTACTACTATTACTCTGCGGTTTAATGAAACTATTCTAAAAGCAGCTAATCGAAGAGCGTTTTAGATAAACTAAGCAAACAGAACAGGAGTGTGGTTTGTCTGTTTTCATTACTGATGAACACACTTCACTCAATTCAGAACCTTTCTAGAACAGATTTACATCTGCTATTATAGCCTGGGAATATGCTTGTTTATTCTCCGGATCCTGAGGTCACAGGAAACAAAAAGAAACCACGAAATTAAAGCCGGAAAAGCCAATAGCTCTCCCGAAAGGCACCAAGCCGCGGTTTAGCAGTATCGCTCCACGTTTTCGCGGCCGGCCAGCAGGTACAGGCCGCACAGGCAGCAGAAGGAAGGGGGCTCCGTCACGAAACCAGGGTTATCCTAGTAGGCACGCACTGCACAGACAGGCCGGCAAGCATCCTCCGCCCCTCTCGGCCCCGGCCAACCGGTCCGGCACCTCAGCCTCACTTACCGCCCACTTCCTCGGCGCCCTCCAGCAGGATGTCCTTAGTGAAGCTGGAGATCTGCCCAGTGAGCGATGACAGGCTGCCTCCCACCTGCCCCAACGACTGACCTAGCCCCGAGCCCAGCCCGCCCAACCACGACGCCATCGTCGCCGCTCAGAGGGCTCCGGGCCTCACTCAGCCCCGCACCGGACGGCCTTCACAGCTGGATCCCGCAGGAGAAGGGGCGGCCTTCTCCTCTCTTTTCCCCGTTAGAGAGGGTCAGGAATCCTGCTGCGGGCTCAGCAAAGCGGTCTCGGCGACCCCTCCGCCACGCACATTCCCCCGGCACAGCACGGCACGGCCCAGCTCAGCGGCTCCTCCCGACGCCTCCAGCCTCTGCCACCTCGACGGTGGCCATGACACCAGCTCCCGAAACACCATCGAGAGTGGCCGCTACCGGCTAGAACGTCTCCCAGGTTGCTCTGACGTGAACGCGGCAGCGGAGGATGACGGGATAGTGGTGGAGCCACCGGGGATTGGCAGTGCCGGCCAGCTGATATCGGCTACCGGTGCCTGTCGTGAGGGCGGCGTGGCCCACGGAAGACGAGGCGGTGTCCGTGTGCGCTGCCCGGCTACTCTTGGGGATGCGTCGCTTTAAAATACTTTTTTAGAGGAATAAAAACAAGCCTGTGGTCCATAGCCGAGTTCGAGCCCCTGCCCCTGGGCCCTCTCTGTCAGCTGGCGCGGCCGGCCTGTCTCGTCGCGTGTGAAAATAAACAATCGAATCCACCTTACGCTGTGCAGAAGTGCAGCTGGGCGAGCCCAAAAGCGGCACTGAAGCTGTAGCGGTCAGAAGGGGTAGGTGAAGCCAGCCGCGAGTCGGGTCGGGTACGCCACGGCCGCGTCAGCCAAGCGCAGACCTGGGCGAGTAGCGCCTGTGACTAACATGAATCCAACCCTTGCTACGTAACACAGAAGCTCGGGGCATGTGTCATTAATAAATTGCAGTAGCCGATAGGCACGTTTGATCTTGGAATATGTTTTTACACAAAATACTCACTTTCCTAAGACACTACCCCCCTTCTACTTTGGATGCAGGTCTTTGGATCATTCTGGTTCATTTTATTACACCACGTAATGCAGAAAGTCAAGAAAACGAGAACTGCACAGGCTTTCCTGCCCCCAATACCCCTTCTGCCCCCCCAAACAAAAACCAAACATAAAAAACCCCACTACCCAAAACCAACCACAAAAAAACAGCACTACACACCAGCTAAAAAAATAGGTTGAGTGACTTTCATCTATTGTCAATAAGGTACACAGAAATCATCGAGTCTATACTGTAGACAGAGTAAGCTATAAAAACAGCTCATGGCATCGTAACACCCATGTGTATTCTGGTAGCAAACCAGGAAGCAGTAGCTTATTTTAAAAATAGCATGCGATTTTTAAAGATGTAAGTACAATCAGCACCAACTTTCTTCCGAACAGGAGCATTTGCTCAGACATTTTAGAATATCAGAGTAAAAAAAAAAAAAAAAAAAAAAAAAAAAATACCAGTATGAGCAACAGAAAATTATCTTACCACTACTGTATATACACATCTGGTGCAAAGCCCATGGACATCAAAGATGATGTTTTCATGTGTGATGATTCTGTGCCCAATCCACATATGAAGGACAGCACATATGCCATTACTTGGGTGAAGAGAGAAACACTGGAAGCTGTAGCCATATTTATTTTAAAAAGTGGTATCAAATACAGCCATATATATTTGTGCCTATTTGGAGAGCATTTTCAAAATATCAAACAGCAGTGCTACTTTCCAGTGAAAACAATGACAAAACATTTCAACTTTTTTTAAAATCTTTTCAGTGTTATATGCTTTATATATACAAAATAGAGACAAAAAATGTAGAGTAATTCAGAACCAAAGACATACTGAAAGCAGAATCTCAGGATGAAAAAAATCTATTACTGAAAATTATTTCTAAAATACACAACTATTAGGCAAGAGATGAAAAAGAATTCCTTTACAAAATCCTAACTCTACACTGTACTGTACACATTAGGCTTCATGTAGCAAAAAATAGAATTTCATCAGCAAAAAATAAAATTTCATCAGCAGTTTCATGCTTTAAAAGACAAGGTTTTTCTCCTCTTTTTGTTCAGTGGCATTTAAATACTACATCACTCCTTTCTGTTCAAACCCTTTTACAAATTTCCCCTCCTCAATTCACACAGTGGCCATACCCGAAAGGGAGGGGAGGGAAACGTTTAAAAAAGAAAAAAAACAAAACCAAAACCAACAACAAAACAAACAAGAACTCCATAAAACCAAACCAACCAAACAAAACATCACCTCAGTGTAACAAGTATTTGGTTTTCTTAAAAAAGTAAAAACATTATTTGATAAAAACAGTTGAAACATCTCCTGTATTTTAACATTCTGAAGAACCATAATTGGGGAAGGAGAGGACTATGGCAGGTAAAATACTAAAGCATTCCCTCCATGTCTGAAATGCAAAGAAAGACTAGACACCAGATGAAACTAGTAAATGCCTTAAGAGCACAGTTCAGCCACGTTGAGAAGGGTTTATCACTGAAAGAATGCACACCATAAAAATGAGATCAGCTTTTTATTGACAGCTTCTTGGCAAGTCTGCACATTCTGAACTTTAGGCCTGGGTTATAAAAATAGGTATCTTCAGCAATTAGTCTTTTCCTTTGGTGCAATTAACACATGTAGCTAGAATTGCTACCTCTTACTGCCTGACTAGGCAGATATGCTTACTTCATTAACGTGACATTCCTCTGAAAATTTAATTAGCATTTGTAGAGTGACAGTGTCTCTTACGTAGAAAGGAATATGGTTAGCCCTGTGGTGACTGACACAGATGTGCTTTTCAGGCACTGTTACTTTATGTTCCTTAAATACTAAAACACTTGGGTGATGAACTTGCAGTGACATGAAAGTTCAAATGCAAAACTCCATGCTTTTGTAATTATAAAAATACGTAATCACATGGATCACACTTAATCACATTTTTTTCCCAAATCTAGGGCTGCTATATATTACAGCTATAGAAATAACACATTTTCATTATATTCTTAGAAGATAAATGGTCCAAGCTCCATATACTGGTATCAAATTGACAACCTATATCTATTTACACAAATGAGTCTTACTTCAGAATCAGTTTATGGCACAACAAAAGAAGGTAAATTAAAGCTGCAGATGATTTACCAACACATAAGAAATAATTCAATGCTTTAGAGATTCCTGTTTTCAGTTTCATATAAATTTTAAACTGAAAGCTGAAATTCATATACTTAAAAATATAGCATTTCAAAATGGTGTATGCCCACATGGCCTTTTAAAGCCACTGCTTAGTTATATTAAATTGAGACATTAGATATTAATTGCAATATGCACAACAGGATTATTTTTAAAAGAAAGTTATAAATCAGTTTTTAAAAAGCAGTGCTGTCACATCAAAATCCATAGTCTTACACGTACCAGTGGTTCTGGTGACATTAGTGGAAATTCAGCACAATAACAAGGAAACCAGAATTTAGCCCAATTATGTATAATACAATAATATTCTAAACTATCAAGAAACCACTGCTGTAAACAAATCTTTACTGAGAGGTAAGAGCCCTTTCATGTACAGTGCTACTTGACGCTGAATGTGTAATTCCATCTAGCTACCACTTGTTTCATACTAATTAATTAAATGTAACCACTGTGCAATGGCATAACTAGAGTATTTCTGTAAAGAAATTTGGGGTTATCTTCAAAGGAGTCTTAGAATGCCTGTGCCAACTGTTAATGCATTAAGTGGATTACAGCTTACATACTCTTATCTATGACATACTTAAACACAGTTTATATGTAAACAGAATTTGTATTTCAAGCACCCTTTAGGAAAATGAAACATCTCAACTGTTGCATGGAAGTTGAAAGTCAGGTTTGGTCACCCTGCTGCACATACATTCTGTATATCCAAACACATGTCTTACAACCAATAGCATAAGCTATCTCACATATTTTGCTCCCCAATTTTTCTTAGGATCAGAAACAGCATGATAAAAAAAAAAAAAAAACCTGTAAGGTGCATGAATAAAGGCCATTCCTGAAAAAGATGCAACATTCTGACGGACACTCATAAAAAGCATTTCAGAAAGAACACCCACCCAGACAAATATTCATTCTTTAAAAAAACTACTTGCACAAGGGTCATTTCAGATTGCAGGAATGCACCTTATGTGTGTGGCACTGACTTTATGGCACCTAAAATCCCCTTCCTCCTTAGTGTCAGTTGCAGCTCTTTCATACTGAAAGGCCAGAATAAAAGATTGAGCTTGAAGTAGAAAAAAAATACTCCAGAAGCAGAATTTTTAACCCAAATGATTTGCACTACCTTTTATAGTAAAGACAGTTGTATAACTAGAAAGAGCATAAGAAAACAAAAAACAAAAAAAAACCAAACCAAAACAAAAAACCCCACAAAAACCCAAACAACTAACAAACAAAGAAGCAACAAACCAAAGGCACCAAGTTATCTGCCAAAAAGAGATTAGACCAGTGAAAAAATTCTACCTTAAACACAGATCTGAAAATTTTACTATTGGAACTGAAAGTAAAATCAGAAAGTATTAGAATGCCATAAGTCAACAACACACTGAAGAATTTTCTCTTGAATTGCTAATTTTTCGCTTTTGGGTATTTCTTATGGAGAATAGGTCATTTTAAAAGTGGACAGCAAGATGGGAAAATTGACCTAAGTCATTCAGAATAAACAACCAGCAAAAAAAATATTTAAGATAGAATTAAATTCTGTTGGGTTTTTTCCCCCATTTTAAGTGATTTCTTATAAAGAACTTAGTCATTTATAATCACAAGTTATTACTTGTGTCTATTTTTTCCATTAGTACTGAAGAAAAATCAGCTGGGTTTGGTATCTTCTCTATTTTCCACAGAATTCTTCAAAACAATTTAAGCTTGTTTTTTAAATGCAAGTTACAGCTGCTATACTTGTCTAACTTTGTTCAAGAGAGAAGTTGAAGTAATTTTAATACAGCTACTCTTGTGAAGGTGTTCTGTGGTAGGAGTGCTACAGTTTTCTAGATTAGTGCAATCTTTTTGCATTTGCAGATTCCCTCTAACCTCTGACCTCCAGCCCTGCTTCCATAACTGAAATGAACCCTGCTTGTGCAACATCCATACAGTAGAATGTTAATGGAGATTTAGTGTTTTGACAATAATAAAGGAAAAAAAAAGATGTTATGTCATTTCTCCTCTTCTGCATTCAAGTGGTTTCTAACAGATTCCAGAGACATATTCATGGCTGCTTGAAGCATGTCTTCTTCACTCATATCACCTCCTGAAGAAAATAAATGCATATTCATTGTAGTAAATGCACAAAGCAAGTTCTCAACTCCAGTTAAATATTTTCATTATTCCTTTTGTCCACACCTATCTGTCGACACCCCACCCTCAAAACTCGTTATGGCCTTGTTTTTTAAAATAGTTTTGCACTAGATAACCATCCAAAACAGTCAATCCGCAACAGGAAATACACATTCATTTTGAGTCATTGATACCTAATACTACCAAAGCCTTATGTTCTACTGAAAACTGATTGAAGTAATACCTGACAGAATTAGTGCAAGTTTATTATAGTGTCATGAAACTTTAAAAGTCGTTTAGTAAACAAGTTCTTGGCACAAATAAAGATTACAATTTGTAATGTTCAAGCCAAAGAAAACAGATCAAAGCCAGAACTCAAATGGCCTAATAGTAATGCTCTTCACTGTCAAAGAGTAATGGCTGTGATAGTCTGAATTGCTGCTGGACTAATGAAGTAGGCAGACAGGAAAATTAGGAAACAGTGGACAAGAAGGGTCGAAAAGACATCATTTCGGTGTTTGAAATCAGTTTAACAAGCAATACCTGAATCAGCTTCTGGAGTGCCCGAGCTTAGAGTTGGCTTATCATGTACCTTAGGGGCTCTATCTTGCTGCTGCAGCTGTTGTTGCTGCCTGAAAGTGTTACAAATTTAAGAGTAAGACTAACATCAGTATAGACCTGTTTCAAGTCTGTTTCAAGAATGAGAAGTAGAAGCAAGTAGAAACTGTTTGATACAGTAACACTCCTGCACCTAAAATCTCTTTAATCATTTCACTCTAACCTTCAGACACCTGTCTTCCCAATACTATATTCCAAGCCACATCATTATATCCCCAGATTCTGGATGTTCAGCATTCTTATCATCTCATGCAAAGTCTAACTCTTCCCATCCATAGCATTTCTCCCTGATCTTTATTTCCTCTACCACTAGGACACAGAGAAAAGCTACAATGCGGAAAAGCTACAATACCCCAACTATGTATTAAGAAGGTATTCCAACACAGCAATGTAAATTATCATCAAGAAAGCTTTCATGTGATGCATATTAGAGGCATCATTACCAGAAGCAATGCCTTAGAGAGCAAATATTTTACTTCAGGAAGATAATTATAGCTATTTACAGGATTTAATTGAAAATACTTCTGTAACATTTTTTTCTTTCTTTACATGACTGATGTTGCACTAACAGATCCCCTCTTATTTACAGGTTTCTCTTCTTCACAGGAACCAACTGAGAATAGCAGAGCTCATGTACTTTTAGGAAAACAGGTTAAGAGTATAAAGCTGGACCTCAGAAATCCATTTGCACCCCAAAAGCACTGAAAATTACACATGTACTTCTGCATGTGGTTTTCTGTCAACTACTTTACTTTTCAAAATATGCTTGTCTTCTCCTTCGCAGTTCTTCTGAAGAAAGGGAGTCAGTCTGACTGGTGTGGGGTGATTGAGGAACACTGCGTGGTACTGAGGCTGGGAAGTCACTTCGACGACTACCTAAAACCAGAACATGCCATATCCTACTAATTACAGTAACATGTAGTTAGTGCATGAAATACAGCTTAAGAAAATGTCTTCCAACCTGAAGAAATACCACCTAGTTAACTTCACTTGACACTATCTCTCCTCCTCACCTTAGGACTGTTCCCTCCTGCCACCCTTTGACCATTTAGTCTTGCTTCCTCATGATCAACGCAAACATTAAAGTTAAGACTTTTCAAAAAGCAAAATGGAGGTAGTTACAGGAAATCATGGATAGTCCTTCCATGCCTCAGAGCCCATCATTTCAGAAAGCCCGATGCGTGCTGGAAAAGGTGGCTGACTGAAACAGATTTCAGTATGCACTTATCACGTAAAGCAACATGAACACTGCAAGAGAAATTTAGATGAGCACTGCACCTTGCATGCTGAGTTGAATGGCTCTGCGAAGATCAGCTTCTTCATCTTCCATATCAATTTCCTGCCTACTCAGAGCCAGTGCTTTCTGAAAATTCTCTTCATCCTCATCTAACATGCCTGTTCCATCAAAAGGATGGTTAACTTCTATTGCTTGGTCCACATCACTTCTGGGTAGTCTGTGAATAGATTAATTTATAGCAGAATTCCAACAGAAATTTTATTAACTTCTACTGTGAGATTTAAAGGATTTAAGGATTTTTGTAAACTTTGGAAAAAACATTTCTACTGTGCCTATAAACAAGTATTTTCATTTCTACTTGAAAAAGCACAAAGGGGCTGCAGGCAGAGCCTGTAGCTGTGAAAATGAAAATACAGGAATTCTAAATCCATGCACGCTGACAAGAACCTGCTCAATAGAAAAACTTCAAAAATAGTAAGCCTACAAAAAGCAATAAATACACAGTATTTGAACCTCTTGCTATTTAAACAGTTACATCAGCAGAAAATACTGCATCTTGTCTCCTTAGGAAGCTTTCACGACCACATATAGATCCTCTGGAAATTATATACACTTTCCACGTAACTGCACATAGTTTGTTGTTTTTGTTTTTTTTTTTATCCATCAATTTACCTTTATTCTACCAGTTTACCTTTACAAAGTGGAATAAATAATGATGAATTAATTCCTCTTAAGCATTTTTATTGGTATGCAATTTAATCACTATAAAAGTGTGATAAAGCTATTGTAGAAGTAGTAATCTACATGCTTTCAAGCATGTTTCCTATTAGCAGTATGCATCACAACAGAGCGGCACTACATTTACAATGAAAGTATTCCAAAGGGAATGCTGTGTGATTTAAATGATGTAGAACTCAGATACAGGTTCCTTGTTCTGGCACAAGCCAGTCTTAATTAACAACTGATTACTACTAACCATCTGTTTTGGTAAGATTTGCTACCCGTTTTACTATAGTTGGAAAAATATCATAATATTGAAGTTAAAAACATATATGCACGTGGAAAGATTGAATTCTTTTAAAGTAGCTTTTGCCCATTTAAAAACACACCATGTTTGTATTCTATCAACTTGCTTTTATGGTATGCAACAGTGGTAAGTGTACTGCACTCAAGGTACTTCTAATTAATTCTACAAGAGGGTTGTTTCCTTGTAGGCGTTAACCATGAACATTATTCAAAGGAACTCTCTGTTTACCTTACCTCTGATCTCTTGACTGGGCTGTCTCTTCTCCAATTAGTTTTGGTCGCTGCATCTGCTGTACCCGAATCATCTGCAATAGCTGATCAGCCTCACATTCTGGCAGGTCACCTTTTACTACGAATATGGAATAACCTGAGAAAAACAAATCGTAAGCCTACAGCATTAAGGTGCACGCATAAACACTCTGAAATGCATACCCTATGAAACACAATGCTGTGCAGTTTATTATAATGTAAGGCTCTACCTTTTGTTATAAGGACTTCCGTTATTTCAGTATTTCAAATCACAAAACTAAGGGTAGTTAACACAAGTTCTAAAATTATTATTACTTTTAATTAATGACATTTAACATCTGCAAGTTACTATTACCTTCCTGTTGTAATTGAGCCAAGAAAAGTGCAAGATATGTATCTGATATTAGTTCTGGACCCATCAAGAGAGAGTTCAAGTTAAACCACTGTAATGAAGAAAAACAAAAAAAAAAGGTTTGAGAGAAAAAATTAGCATAGCGATTACTTGGTAATCCACTTCTGTACATTGTACTCATTTTCTATGATGGAATATCGAAATAAATTGAGTAAAATAAAATCTCAAATTCAGAGTCCGTTGAAGAACACCACCTATACTGCTAAAGGTTACCCTTCAAATACTCTTCAGCTAAGAGGTCTGTAGTAGGGAAATTACTGCATACTGTCTCCCATTACTGAACACTGTTAGCAGGCAGATTAAAACAAATAAAGCAAAATGTAATGGTAGACAAATTATTTCAGGCATCCTTGCAAAACTCTGCTCAATCCTACTTTTCAATCCATATACAGACTAATGAGGAAGAAATTCCTCATAACATAATACTATAGAGCTTAAGAAATTATTGGATAAATACAAGTTGAATTATTTCCAAGAAATACTTTCATTAAAACATTCTGCCTTTTGTTTACTTCTGTGGTAATTTTAAGATTAATTAACTCAAATTTAATATGATAATAATACAGCTTAATATTACAACAGGAGACACTTGAGAAATATACACAGAATTTCTAGTTGCCTGAAGACAGCTAGTCATTTATAATAATTCTTCTAAAGAAAAAAAAAATTGTCAACATGGATGACAGAATAATCTATCTTTAAAACCCTATATATATTGCAATCAGTCTGGAGAGCCTTTTTATACCATATTCATTCGATATCGAATTTTAACCAGGAAGCACCATTTCAGATAATAAGGATTCTATCTCCATTCTCACAAAAATGACTACCCATTTATCAAAATCAGTACCCTGTTTATCTACCCAAACTTCCATATATGCAGCCACAGACTTGCAGTCAGGGGCACATGATAATACACCTGGGATAAAGGTAAGTGTCTCTCTACCATTCTGTCAGTCACTTGATTTGTCAACAACACCCTTTGCTACTAGGAAAAGGTAAGATCAATGGTGCAGGGGCGTAAACAAATACAAGGGAAGCAGGTCAAATCTAAACCAACCCATGTTGTCTATCTTTTCTCATTACTCTTTAGATAACAGACACCTAAATATTGTCTTCATGTGGTTACAAGCCACATGTACAAGCAAAATACATCCTCCCTCCAACTTGGAACATTTTAGGCTAGAATGCTATTTCACAGAATTCCCCCCAATGTGGTTGTATGCATATATATATATATATATATATATATATATATGTATGTATGTAATTTTCCCATACTTTTAAGAGACTATTCAGTCTTTTAGGTATCAAATATACAGAAGTTGCCTTGTAAATATTAGCCATACTTTTAAACTACAGCAGAACAACAGCAGTTTAGTTTGTTTACTCACAGGAGAAATTAATTTTGTTGTGCGTTCTGTGGTGGTTGTTGTTTGTGGGAGGATTTTTTGGTAGTTTTTGTTTGTTTGTTGGTTAGTTTGGGGTTTTTTGGAGGGGAAAGGGGTGTTTGGTGTGGATTTTTTTATTTGTTTGCTTGGTTTGAGGTTTTGGTTGGTTGGTTTTGGGGTTTTTGTGGTCTTCGGGTTTTTTGTGTATGTGTGGTTTTTGTGGTTTGTTGTTGTTTTTTTTTTACTGGATGACAACGCAGACACCAGTTACAAAAATGAACCAAATGGGTAAAGAGACTCCTATCCACAACCATAGAAACTAAAAGCTTAATTCATGAAAGTTTTCTATGATCAAAAAAAAAAAACAAACCCTGAAGAAACCCCAAACTGGCTTACATTGCAAGATCCAGAATGATGATTTGCTACTGAAATAAAATGCTACATGTGTGTTAAAAAATACACAGATGTGACCTGAGCTATTATAGATGTGCCATATACTTGTATGGCCATCCCTCACCTTCAATAACTATTTCCTGCTTATAGTACCCCTGTTTCAGAAACTTTACTAAAATAGTGCAACACTGTTATTCTACTTTTCCCATCCTTATTCCAACAGGTATTAGTGATCACAAATATTAATGCACTGATATTTAAACTTTTTCTTATACCTACTGTCAATTTAAACAAAATTATTTTTACAATGTAAATAATGTATTGCACTAAAATAAATTCACATTCTATAGAGATCCTAATAATAGTTTAGGACTCCACCCTCACTCTCTCCCCACACAATTTTTCAAGCAGGAAAAACAAAAAAGTAAAAAGAACTTAAGACATCACACAGACAATACTGGTGCTGCAGTTCCCTAGAGGACAAGTTCACTGATCCTAGAGTCTTTTCCCACACAAGTATTATTAAAAAGCTGCCAGGCATTTTTGTGATCTAACAAACATTTACTATTTGGTTTTGTGTTTTTTGTAAAACAGGATACTATTGAAACAAACCGACACAAAAGTTGTCAGGAGGCCAACACATGGTCTGCTCGTAACCACTTTTCCACCCCGATTCTGAAATCAATTTTTAAGTTAAAAAAAAAAAGGCAATGTCACCTGTTTTCCTAACTTTCGAACTGTAAACCAGTGTTCCTTATAATTACAAATAAATGACTTTTCATTTCTGTAAAAAAAAAAAGAAAAACAAAAGGTATAGATAAAATTAAATACTCTAATATTGGAGTGCATATTAATATTTAAGTTCTTTAATACCACTAACTTAACTTAAATAATAAAATTCCAGTAATACAACAGAGTACTTGTACTACTTTGGTAACATTTAGGGAGTTGTCAACGTTATTGAGACCTCCATATACCTGTGATGTCACAGATACTGAAATATCATGAAGGCACAGAGGACAGATGCTCATATATACCCCCAAAATGAAAAAAATTAAAGACGGAGGAGATGAAAGCATCATAATGTAACAGAGCTTGAAACAGTATTTTTAAATCATCAAGTATTATTTTTCCAGTAAAATGAAAGTAGTGTGCTAAGGAAAATAAATGTCTTACACAGGGTCGATTCCAAGCCTCTGATACTCAGGGCTGTTGAAGAGGATTAGTTCTAAACCCCAAACTTTCAAGGCATTGCTTATAACCTGTCAAAAAACAGCACTTTTTGTAAGTCAAGCAAGTCAAATCTAAATTTAAACAATGAAGTATTAGCTGCTATCAACAATCATACTGTTTTTATAAATCTTAGATTTCAAAACATAGCTAGGAAACCTAAGATTCACATTATTCAAAACACAGCTGTCATGAATCCACAAGCCAGCTTAATGCACCATATCTAAGAGAAAGTAACAAACCCAGTGTTTTAACTGAGATGTGTTAATAAGCTTGCTGCACTAGACAATCTGTAACTTCACCTCCCACAAACATTTCCTAAGTTGTCATCTCTCTGCTCTCAATGTACCACTCTGCATTCCCTCCCTGCAATACAATGCCTGCCTTTCCTACAGTGACTATTGGAAAGTTTTGCACCACTCAGTTGTCACAGGGTCAGGTACATTATCACAAATCCTTGTACAACGACTCTTTAAAGCTATCTCAACACCGCAGGAAATTTAAATTAACAATCCATATACCTCTCAGCAAGGCAACTATGTAACAAGTGAGCACAACAATGACAGGACAAAAAGCAGAAAACGAGGAAGCATTTTTTTCAGCTTCAATACTGAAGCAGCACAATCAAGAATACAAGAAATGCAAAACAGTTTTTCACCAAAGACAGCCCTGTACTGCCATAGGAGAAGAGGCCCTTGAGGGACTCTGAAACATTGACAAGCATCTCTGAAAGCTTGGGAGACAACTAAAGGTGCAAAGCATTGTCATCAGCTCTAGCCATAAGCCTCAGTTTGGTATTCAATACCTTTTCTTTCCCATTCCTTTAAAAATATTTATTATTACTTTTTCGTTATGACCCCAGGACAAAAAACCCCAACCAAACAGAAAAAAAACCACAGAAACAAAAAAATCCTACCTCAAACAAAAACCCTAAAAAAAAAAAAACCAACCCCCACAAACCCAAAACACAAACAAACAACCCCCCTCACCCCAAAACACCAAAATCTCACAGCTCTCAAGTGTTCACACAGTGTGTTATAAAAATCAGAATGCAGATAGTGCAGTTTTTTCCCATTCTTCAGGTTGCTGTGGTAAGCTGTAATCATTACCAAGGGCTTTACAGTCTGTAATTTCAGAAAACAAGTTCAAGTCTCCTTTTTCATCTGTACCCTGTAAGAGCCAAGGCACTCAAAGTGCCCCTAAGAAGCAAATTGGAAATCAGGCTTATTGCCAACAGGTGTCATACCGCAAGTCAGGAGTTCATGCTTCCACTATGTGTTTCAGGGCCCATAAATGAAAAAACTGCAAGTCACTGCTCTTAAATGGAAAACACTGTGAAGACTTAAAAGTCCCACACTTAATTCTATTAAGCCTATAAACTGGAAACTAGATGAAAAGGCACAATGCATAAGTTAAACATTCTGTCAATATAAAGCTGGGCTTACTTGAATGGAGAAGAATCCACTATCATCCATATTTACTGAAGGCTGCTGCTCAGTGTGAGGTTGGAAGGGAGAAAAGGGAAAAAACAGTGTAAGCATAAAAGGTCAGAAATAATTCAGTTTTGAAAATAAACATAACTGCACATACTTAAAGCAACAAGTCAGTAATTCCTAGTCTGCAAGGGTAATTACAATGCCCATATCAGCTTTTTAATTAAAAAGTCAAACCTTTAAATTAGAAATGCTTGGTGCTTAAAAGACAGGCAGGCATGGGAACCTCTGTTCCTAATTCTGCCACTGCCTTACAAAAGGCAAATTGCTAATGCTCCTCCTCATCATGCCTGGCCTTTCTACTTCTAAGATGCAGCTTTTTGTAGAA
Organism: Indicator indicator; assembly: GCF_027791375.1. NCBI lineage: Eukaryota > Metazoa > Chordata > Aves > Piciformes > Indicatoridae > Indicator > Indicator indicator. The sequence goes on from NC_072013.1 coordinate 18,532,529, forward strand.
TTATTGTAAAGCTGTACTAGTAATACTTGACAATGCCAAATTTAAGATGTGCATGTGAAAAGGCCTTATAAATTTAATAGTTTTAGCACTAGGAAATTAAACTTCTCCAGCTACGCAAGAATAGCAGGTATGTGCTACACAATACTAAGTATCAAAGAAATACCAAACAACCTCAAATGAAGATGATTTTACCTGTAAAAATGTTCTATATTCTTCACTAGACACTCCTCCCTCTGCCATTCTCATTCTTTCTTCCTCATCCAACTGCTGTGCAATAGAGGATAATTCAACAGGACTAAAATACTCCCCTTGAAGCAAATTGTTCAGACAGTGCTGAGCACACAGTGAGCCTTCTTGCTAACATTGGAAGAGAAAAAATACCAAAGAGAATGAAAAAAATCATGTTAAATGTTTTACTCTGTAAAAACGACTCCACCACTTCATTCTGGCAAATTCCCTGCCTTCCACACTCACCCAAAACACGATAAATTCTTCAGATGTACCATACTGCAAGCTATAAAATAGAACCCTCCCATCAATTTGATGATAACGAGCACCCCCCCCCCCCCCCAATACTTTATTTACTCAAAGGACAACTGATTATTTTCTCTACTAAAGCACTACTATGTCCTTCCCTCAAAAAGAAGCACAAGACGAAATATTAGCACACCTCCCTGTGCTGGGAGGGACTATATCCCTGCTGCTGGTCATATGGTAAAACTAAAACAGGAGAACCTGCTCAGGCATCACCGGTTTCTCCAGCAGAATCAAACTAAACTGATTTCAAAACAAAGAGAGATATTAAAGTACCTTTGAAAATTGGTTGCATGACAAGCTGAAGTCTTAAATTCACTAAGAGAACATTTCTCTATTTGTACACTTTTATCTTAAAGTAATAAATGTCTTCATATGCAAAATTAACATGTTAAGTGCAAAATGCAGAAAACTGATCTTATAGTTTTAGGCATTAATTTCTAGCATTTTCCCCCCACTAAAAATACTGCATCTTTCCACAATCCAAAATCCCTTTGCTTAAACCTATCCTGATATAAACTGCTTTCAGTGTTTTCAACCACTCGCATCTTATCAAAGAAAGGAGTAGCTTCTAACATATCAGCTCCTTAAGCCATAATTTCTGAAATTGTCACTGTCCTGTTAAAAATGCCATATTGTTTAGGTCTTTGTTATATTAAACTTCCTTTATTAACATGATATTTTTAATGCCTTTTTATGGGAACATTTGAAGTGCACAGATTCAAGCGAGGGTGTGCATATATATGTGGCACTTTTGGCAGGAACTGAGACAGCACATTTGATGGGGGGGAGAAAAACAAACCTTACTAGGAAACACAAAAGGTTCAGTAAAAACTTCCACTAAACAATACCTTCAAAAAAAATCAAATACTCCAATTTAAAACAGGCATTGGGATGTAACTTTGTGACTGACCCAAGAAGAGTTGTTTCACATGTGAGACACCCAAGACTGTACCCTGCCTTAAGCAAAGCCTGTAGCGACTACAAATTACAATAAGCTTATAACTTTGAATGTATTATGCTTTGTCATTTCTATTTCAGGAGCATTTTGCAATTAAGCTAGAATGCAACTTACTTGTAAAAAAAATATAAATTCTCATCTCATCATGCGATAGGAAAGAAAAGTACACTTTTTTTCAACACATTTTAAAACGTAGACTGAAACTCAGTGTCACTGTAGCAGCAGCATAATGGCTGAAACCCAACACTCATTCTTTAAGCAGCAGCTGTATAATACCACAGTGCTTGCCAAGTTTTGCAAGCCAAACCTGGTTTGTAAGAATACTCTTCAGATTCTATGGATTCCAGAATAGTTGTTTTTAAATTTTTTTTCCTCTAAATATAAGTTATACAGCTGTCTGGCTTTATTTGCAAAGTAAACCAACCATTATGCATGAGGAAAGTGTATAAAATCTAAGTGTTAACACAATACAGGTGCAGAGCCATTGGCAAAGTACAATTAAAAATCATAATTACATTTTAGTAGCATTAAAGCACAAACAAACCATATTTGGGAACCTGGATAAATCACATTTCACAGAAGCATCTGTCCTCCAGAACAGCAACACTATTCGGCATAAAGAAGCACAGTACATCAATCAGGATTTCCTTAACAGCTCTGCTTTTCCTTGTTCCTTACACAACTCCAACCAAGCCCAGCTAGATGCACGGGTACATCTTCACGCTCATCTCTAAGCCATGCGAACTCTCTCAAGAAGCATAAGCAGCTGTAGCCTGCACTTTCTCGTACCTGAGATCTATTTCTCAAGGCCCAATAGAAGCAGTTACTGTGTGAGGAAAGGCTGAAGCTCAGACCTGACCTTCTCAGATCTCCAGTAACAACATTTTGTCGGCCCAAAGAGCCAGCAAGCCTAGCAGAGCCGAACAGGCCACCAGCATCACCGCGCGGGCCCCAGCTCTCCCCTGAGAAAGAGGAAACCGAGTCGCTACTCTCTACTGCCACTATAAGAATGCCGAGACATTGGTTCAGACAGCCAACCGACGACAAAAGTCACACCACGCTGACCTGCAAACCTCCGCAAAAAAATCCCAAAAAACTCACCCGCTCATGAAAGATCGACTCCATGTTTATTGTCAATGGCCAGCAGCCTCCGCCTCACGTGACTTCACCAGCCAATCAAACCTTCCCTTGCTCGACGATCTGCGGCAGCAAATCCGAGCGCGCCGGCTGCCAGCCTAGGCCGTCGGTGTGAAGCTGGCAGTCGTGACAGCGCCTTCTGCTGCTAAGGAGGCCGCCAGGCTGAACTGCCACCAGGTGCCCATAGCGAGGCAGCAGGAAGCCAAGCCGGCAGGAATGCGAGCAGAGGCGTGCTAACCGGTTCTTCTCGTATTATTATCATGAATTCCTAACACCCTGATCTCCCTCTTCCCTCCCTACATAACCGTGCTTCGCAGACACCCAGTGGCACGGTTGCCTTCTCGTTCTCACCCACCGCCAACCCAACTGCCACCAGGTGCCCATAGCAAGGCAGCAGGAAGCCAAGCCGGCAGGATTGCGAGCAGAGGCGTGCTAACCGCTTCTTCTCGTATTATTATCATGAATTCCTAACACCCTGATCTCCCTCTTCCCTCCCTACATAACCGTGCTTCGCAGACACCCAGTAGCACGGTTGCCTTCTCGTTCTTACCCATCGCCAACCATTGCACACCCTCCCACGCTCACAGTCGGTCACAATTGCAGCACCTGCCTGCTATGGCTGCAGACACGTCTGTCTACAGAGGAACTCTGGAGAGAAGCTTGCTCGGACTCTGGGCCTATGTTCCTTTAAAAGCCAGTTCACAAATGACCTATATAAATACATGAATTCCACACCATAGAGGTCAGTAACAACATAAATGATTTTTGCATAGTTTTTCTTTATTACATAATTCTTCCTTCCCCTCTCCAGAGTATGAATTTGCAGACAAGTTTTTAAACAGGTATAGACTACTAAAATTCCTGGACACGTATTAGTAATGTAATTAAATCATCGTCCAAAAAGTGAATTGGACATTAAACTAGAACTGATGAATCACAGGTGTCCTTCTCTGTAGCTCTGCATATTCCAATGAAAATAGTTTCCGTTTCATCAGCAGCCTTTACTTCCATGTAGCTTCTTCACCAGGCTTCAACTCTCTATGTAGAATGTAAAAAAATAAGAGATTAAAATTAGGTTAATTTTGGTGGAATAATTACTAAAGAATGTAATTAATCTACAATAAATCTACCTTGATTTTGACAGTTATGCATATAATTAACTTTCCTTGCAATCATTCTCAGTTAGAAATACTGCAACACTGACAAGCTTCCCTTTTCTATCCCAAGCTTCAATGGATTGAGTCTGTAACTTCCATTCGTTTACAAAGAAGCACAAAAGAGCTGACCTCTGAGGAATTAACTGACTTTTTACATAATGGGATTCAAAAGGAAAAATTCTACTTCTTTTAAATACAAAAAAATCACTACTTAAGGGGGGAGAGAACTAGGTGTGAAAGCAGTGGGGATTTTTGCAGTATGCTAAAACACCAGCCCAATTTCACCAGCAAGAAAAGTGCTAAGGTAACAGTGGAGTGGATCATGTCATAAGATTACTTTCATATTCACAACTAATTGAGGCAGGGTAAAAAAAAAGTCCACCTGCAAACTGGTAATAACATTTCTACTATTAAACCATGCTATACAGCGTGATTATTTTTTTTTTTGGTCTGTTGTTTCATTAACCCTATGGTCTAAGACAAAATTAGGAGAACTGACACCAAGGAGGCAATACATTCACCTATCTAAATTGTCCCTGTAAAGTTAGCCAGTAAGCCCAAGCCAGTCAGTGTACATCATCACATCCTTCAGCAAAGATGCAGCAGTTCGAAACATAAATGTTAATTTTAAACTCCCTGGTTATTATTTTTAAATGATGCAAACTTGTGAAAATGTTTAGCCAAAAAGTGCTGTGACTATTTTAAATTTAAGACAGAAGTTTGCTATAATAGACTAAAAGACTAAAATTCAAGCACTGCTGTTTTCACTAAAGTTTTAGAGAGACTAAGTAATGTTCTAGATTTTGTTAACTAAGAACTTGGCAGCAGCTAGTGAACTTTTCTTCATGACTAAGATCCCAAAAGCCCAGTTTTCAGAGGGCACTAGTGATCTAAAACCTTACATGAATGCTTGCTGAAATTTTTAGGGCTTTCTTCCTTTTAATACTTTGACAATATCACCGATTTTTTTTCATACTTAAGACTCTCAAAATGAACAGAGAAGCACTTTCCAAACACCTTCTATATAACAAGCTCTTGTTTCTGAAGGCAGACAGTTTTTCATCATTCTTTCTGTCCCAATAGCATCCAATCACAAATCCCAATGGAACGAAGATGTGAACCCAGTGATCACGCACAGCTTGGGCAAAATTCACCATGACTGCTAGAAACAAAACCATAACAGTAAGAGTTACTGATAAATCTGTACATGGAAAATGTTCCATACCTGGCACCTTTAATATCACTATAATCCTATAATAGCATAATTAATGAAGGCCATCAAACACTTCCCACAGTCACATGCAATTTTCAAACCCACACACATTTTCTGAGAAATAATCCTAACTAGTCTTGGCCTTATAGGAAATAGGATTTTATCCTAAAATTCATGAGAAATGGAACATCTTTTAAGATATCCCTGATAAAAACAGTTCAATTTAAATGTTCTAGAGTAGTTTACCCACTAAGTTACTTTAATGATACAAAAGTTTGCTGTTCTGTAAAATACTACAAATGCACTTATAATCTAAAGACCTATAGCTGGTGCTTTGTTGTGGGTCACAAAACTGAAAGATGAGCTGTACATAGTGGGTAATTGACAGGTAAGGAATAAAGGACGTTTCTAAGATCCAGTGAACCTCTTCCAACCTAACCCAAGCCTTCCAGATTTGCGTCGTGCTGCAAGTTATGAGATACCACGAAATCATACAGCCACAAGCTCTGCGTGCTAACTACGAAGGACACGGCGTCATTCGTCACAGCTGTTGTAGGCCGGCGGCACACCAAACACCGGAGGCAGCGCCGGGGGCTGCGGCGGGAGACGCTCTCCTATCCCAGACGCTCAGACCAGAGCTCAGGATATTGGCCCACGAGGGCCCTACCAAGCTCCTGTTCCGCCGGACCCACAGAAATGCTGCCCCTAGCCTGCTTGCTAAGGCGACCGTCTTCCCGCACGCGCGTGCCCGCAGGGGCAAAGGCGCTACAAATCCCTGGGGCTCAAGGATGCTGCCTTCTGACCCATGTCCTAGCCGAAGCGAGCACGGACCGGGCGAAGCGCTCCCGGAGAAGGCTGACACCAGTACCACAGAAACGCCACGTCGGCTGCTCCCGCTCTCCCGCGCAATCCCCTGCCGTTACCGTTCCCCGCTGCCGCCGGGCCTCGAGCAGCGGCCACACCAAGGGCAACAGGCAGTAAGGGTAAGCCGGAAGAGCCCACAACCTGCGCAGGGACAGGGGGAGAGAGACACTTACCCCCAGCCGCCTCGCGGTGGTGCTGCCCGTTACCCTTCCACCTTCCGTTCTCCTTCCGGTCGTCTTCCGCAAGATGGCGGAGGGTGTCGTGCCGGGAGGAGGTGGCGGGCTCGCGGTCTAGTGGGCTTGAGGGAGGTCGGGCGGCACGCGGGCGGCCCACGAGGCAGGTAGCGGCGGCGGCTCTCGGAGGTCAGCGCTGCGGCCGGCCCCGGCGCTCGCTGCGAATGCCCCTTTTCTCCCGAGCCCCCGAGTCGCGCTCCGCCCGGGCGGAGGCATGAAGCGCTCGGCTTATGCTCCCCAAGCTGGCCTTCTTTTCCTTCTCTTTTTCTTGGGACTGAAGTGGGCGCAGGGCTCGCCTCTTTAATTGCAGTCCTGGCCAGTGAGGCTCATTTCATCAGGGGTCGCTTTCTCGGTGGTAGGGCGCTTGAGCTCTCCTGTACACAGCCCTCAGCCCACCCAGTGCTGGGCCCCCTTCGGGCAGTCCCTGGGCTTTGAGGGTCTACAGCCCTGGATGAGCCAGGTTTGGGTGCTTTTATCCGACCCAAGAGGTAGCTGCTGTTAGAGGACATAGAAGAGTGCATTTTTATTTTATTTTATTTCGCTTAGTTTGAGGTTTGCTTGGGATTTTTTGTCTGTCTGGATTTTTTGTCCAGTTGTAACATCCCACCCCCCATTTTTCTGATATATGGATCAAAAGTTAATATCCGAGGTTTAACTCATATCCAGTAGATGTATTGAATGGTATTCATAACTGATACCTAGCACATGTTCAGAAATGTATAAAGTTAGACCTAAATAAATATTTTTCTTTTGGATTAGCCAATGAGGTATGTTTTCCCTCATTCAGGTTAGTTCTTTTGAAGATTGAACACTTGGCAAGGAAAATGACATCGATTATCAAGTTGACTACGCTTTCAGGGGTGCAGGAGGAATCTGCTCTTTGCTATCTGTTGCAAGTAGATGAATTTCGTTTTCTTTTGGACTGTGGCTGGGATGAAAACTTTTCTATGGACATTATTGATTCTCTGAGGAAGTAAGTTGTTCAGTTCTTACACTTTCTGTTGTTGTAGATTTTTGTCTTTTTTGGGAAAGTTTTCAAAATACCATGCAGTGCTGTGCGTATGGTGGTATTATAGCCAAAATTGTTCTTTTTGTTTGCTTCGAACTATGTTTTATATGAAAAGAACTATGCTGCTGAAACATTTCTGTTACAAGCTCTGCAGGGAAGTGGGTAGGAAGCTAGTGAGTTTACTAACTGCAGTTCTCAAACTGTTCTGTGTTTGTTTTGGCTTGGTTGTTTTGTTTGTTTTCCTAAACACTCAAGGTATCAGAGTTTATGGGAGATGTACCTTGGCTCTAAAGTAATTTGGAGTGATCTAGTTGTAAATAAAACAATCCTTCATGTGTATAGGGTTTGAAGTCTGCCTCTTGTTGCAAGTTGAGTAGGTTGTCAGTCAAGAACACAGTTTCTATCCGTTATACCGGCCCTGCAAAGAAATAGACTTTGAAATGTCTAGATGCAAACACTGGACTTCTTCTGAACGTTTACAGAAAGGAGTTTTTCAGTTATGATGAGTAGTAAGTTTATTTTGCAAGAAAAAAAAAACACATCTTTTTTTAAGCTGAATAAACCTCCCAAAATTGGCACATAAATTTTCTTAGATGATACTCCTCAGTTAATGTATCTTCTGTTGTCCAAGTGTATATTAAAGCCTTTCTAATGAAGAATTTCAAGGTTTTCTAGATATTGAAATAATTTTCAGGAGTCACTTGCGTTTTTAAATAATGTCTGTAACTTCTAATTATGTTTTTGAAAATTTTGTTGTAAACTTGGAAGGACTTAAGTTTTCTTGTTTGGCTGTGTGTGTATTCTCAAAATAGCCATAATAGGGATTATATAGCACTGTACAGAATATTTTTCATCAGCTTCTGTTGTCCTTCTTTTTGTAGACATGTACACCAGGTTGATGCTGTCCTTCTTTCTCATCCTGACCCTCTACACCTTGGTGCTCTTCCTTATGCAGTTGGAAAAATGGGATTGAATTGTGCCATTTATGCAACTATTCCTGTATATAAAATGGGACAGATGTTTATGTATGATCTCTTCCAGGTACATTTAAGTTTATGCTTTTGTATACAACATTGTTGATATGGTGGAATGCTCAGGTTCTTGAATGGCCTATACTTCTTATTTGTTTTAGTCCCGCCATAATACTGAAGATTTCACTCTCTTTACCTTGGATGATGTAGATGCAGCCTTTGATAAGATACAGCAGCTGAAGTTTTCTCAGATTGTGAACTTGAAAGGTAAAGATACCACCAAAGTTTCAATAAATGACTTTTAGTGAAAGGCAACATAGTCATTAAGAGTCCAAGTAACATTTTTTTAAAGGGAGTCAGTTTTGTAATTAGTTCACAGGGCTGGATTCTGTAGCCCTCTGTCAGCCTGTATCAGCTGAATGTTTGTCTCCTTAATTGTATGGAGAAGTGGGTAGAATTTCCACTTAATGAGGAGAAGGTTATGTTAAAGCATATTTATACATTTGTTTCTCCTCGGGGGTTTTGTGGTTTTTTTTCTTTTATTGGAATTTGCTCATGTCTCTCAAAAACATTTACTCATGACTAGTGGGGGATACCTCAGAAATATGCAGTAATCAGTAACACAAAAGCTTTCTAGAGAATCAATAGGTTGAAGAGATTAGATTATAGCATATGGATGAGGTAATGAGGTCTTCACTGATGGAATGATACTCAGTGTAGCTTATTGCTAGCAACTGTGGCATCTGCAATCAGCAGCTTTTCAGTCTTGTTAAATTCAAAGATTGGAATGAAATGGAAACCCTGTTCTTGAGCGATGAAACTTGGAAACTGATCACCAGCAGCTTGTCTCCGAGGTGTAGTATCTCCCCATTCCTGAAAGCTGCTTGCCAAAATACTTGTGCTGTGATTTGGAAAATAGAAATAGGATGCCATCCTTGAAATAGTTGAGTTTTACTCTGACAGAGATACAGGCTGCCACAAACGAGCAGCAGCACATTAAAAAAGAAAAAGCATCAGGTGCTGAAAAGATCCATCATCCCTGGCTGCAGCACACGAACACCCTGCCTTGCATTGTTTGACTGGCCTGCTTGTTGGAGTCTGTAATTTGCATGTTTTTGTAAGCACCTAGACTGTGAATGATAACAGTAAATGTTTTGTGTTGCTCCGGAGAGGAGTCTGTCTTTCAACAGTGTACTTGCTTTCATGTGATATGCTTGTTATATAGTTTATTGTTGTTTAGGTCTGTAGTTATAGCAGCTCTGCAGTGTCTCTTGAGTACCAGTGGGTGGTAGAGGGAAGAGGTGATCTTCAGTTTCTTTTTCTGGTGGCAAAAATAGAAGTGAATTGCAAAGAATTCTGAAGTTACTGGTTATATGGGAAGGGTAGATACGATACTGATTTTTTTGTACTTCATTTGATATTTTTACCTAGTAATAATTTTG